>NC_142101.1:19975500-20297500 GCF_054644295.1 Miniopterus natalensis
TGCAGATGTGGGTGCTCACATATCCCTCACAGCTGGGCTTTCTCTGCCGAGACCCCGCTGGGCCCCGTTCCCCTCCCCCAACTCCCCAGAGTGCTGCCCCTTTTGATGGGAGCTCTTGAACAAGACGTGTGGGGTGCTGGGCTCATGTGCCTCTCATGCCCAGTGTGGCCGCTGCTGGGTGAGGCAGACATGGGCACGTCTCCGCCTGTGGCCCCACCTCACGGGGACAGCCAAGGTTCTGAACAGTCTAACGCACAGAAATGGGACTATTTCACCCAAATACCCAATCTGTGACTGGCCTTCACCTTGATTCCCTGAAAGGTGGAGACTGCAGCCTCCAGTTTATAGGTGGGGGAACTGAGGTACACAGGAGAGACGTGGCTCACAGCACCACTCCGCCGGGAGGCTGCGCCAGGTCTCTCACTGCAAACCCACACCCGTCACCAACACTGCCAATCAAGTATATCTAAAGATTAGGGCACGCGAGCGTCAGAGAAGACAGAACAGGGGAGCTGTGGGAGCCCCACATGCGGAAGAGGGGGGCCCTGAGCTGAAGTTACAAGGAAGGAGGAGGGCTCTGTCTGCAGAGCAGGGAGGGGACTGACTCAGGTCCCAGTCCGAGTGGAAGAAACCGAGACCTCAGCCTTCAGCCCTACAGCTTCCTGACTGTAGATACACCAGGGCCTTTAGGCGAAGGTGCCTGAGGGTCTGAGCATCTCCAGTAAAGATCCAGAAGCTCTCACTGCCTCCAGCGATGTGCCCTGTGATCCGGAGATGCCAGGGTTAAGGGGGCGTGGTCTCCGGACCGCATTCCTTGGAGCAGCTCCACTCCGAGCCAAGGGTGAAAGTTCTGGTTCTTTCTCTTTCTCTGTGAAACGGCTGAGCCTTCCTTGCTTCCCTATAAGGAAATGTCCTCCTCGGGAACTGAGAACTGAGAACGGGCTGGCGGACACCTTGTCTTAGTCAGAGCCAGGAGGCAGGCAAACAGCTACAGCCAAACAGGCGTGCTTGTTACCAAAGGACCCAGCGCTGGATGCCTTGGTCACTGCAAAACAGGTGTCCCGACACTTCACGGCACCTAAGAGGCCTAACACCACTAGATCCCGCCTTTCTGTGCCGGGGACCTGCTGCTCTCTTCAGCATAAACCTAGTGCTTCCCCAGAGATTGTGCAGCTCAGATCTCTCTAAGGAAATGTCACTTCTGCCCTCACCAGCCAAGGCTTTTGTTTACTTTCTCCGATTTGTATTGCAGAATATTCTTCCTCTGCACACGAGATGCTATTAAACATGGCTCCCTCCACGAGGAAACCGTCCCACCGCCCTTCAGCCAGGGCCCCGCCCGACCTCGCCGCAGGCCTGTGCCTCCCGCTGCTGTCCCCTCGGCCCTAAGGAGAGGTCGCTTCTCTGGCACCCACACCTCCTGTCTCTAAGCCTGGAGCCCCGAGCTCCAGGCCTGCTTCCCAAGGTCTCGGCTCAGGAGCGCAGCCACTTCCTGTCCAGCCTGGGTTCCCCGGACCACCGGCTACTCATGAGGATTTGGGGGCTCAGCCTGTGCTCACGCTGCAGCCACTCACGAGGGGCCAGGTTCCCAGCTGGCCCAGAGTGTCCCTGATGAAACTTTCCAACACTGGAGGGTGATAGGCGAACCGCAGGTCACCAGCTGCCTCCAGCTCCCGCGTAGTAGTCTCTGCGTTTCCGTACGGTGCGTGGTCCTGCAGTAAGGGGGCCACCAGCTCAGCCGGGGTCTCTGACGGGGCAGCTCCTGGAATTGGTTGGTATTTATAATAATAGGATTCGCGGCGTTTGTAACCAAGTCAGCAGCGTTTCCCATTTAGCCTGATTGCTGCTTCTCCAGGACCAACATGCAGAAATAGATCTTACAGACTCTCTGCTCCTGCCGTCAACGTAAATAAAGGGAGCAGTTGCCAGCTGTGCAGACTCGGAGCCGCTGATGAGCATTTGGGTGGCTGGGGCTGCTGCCCCCGGCCCTGAGCCCAGCACTGTGGGTGGGTGATGTCCCCGTATAGTCCCACCCCCATCTCCCACTGCGCCCGGCACCATGACCCACAGTTCACTCCTGACTCCACAGCCTGCTGTCGGGGGTGAGGCGTGTCGGTCTGGGGGAATAATGCTCACTGAGGGCGCAGCCTGCTCAGCACTTCTCCTCTCTAATCAACACCACTAGTGTGTGGGGTTAAACTCCACTCGGGAAAAGCCACTGAGCAGCCGTCTTCCAAGTCTGGCCCAGGGGAAGCAGCCGGTGTCGTGTGCGAAGGGGCTCACTTTGGGTGCTGAGTTAGGGGCCCTTGGGAACGTTCGGATGGTGGTATCCAAAGGGCAGGCCGCCTGAAGCTCAGGAGAGTGATGCACTGAAAACACGCTACTTACAACCACACCCTGGGTTGTCAGCTTTGTCAGTGACAAGCTCAGTTCTCGAAGGGTGGCAGGAACTTAGGAGGTCGTTTCAGGGTCAGTGAGTTAATGGTTGACGTTCCTAGCTTTGTTTTTATTTTCAGTACCTAGTGAGCCATGTGACCAGGGCGGTTTTTTGTATTATTCAGCGTTGGTTTTTCTTCTTTTCTCAGTCTCATGATGTTTGGGTGCCCTGACTGTTAATTACACCAGAAGCCCCGGGGTGCAGCTGGGTGGCTTTGACCTGCCTGCTTCTGTTCTCACCGTTGGTTCTGCAGGAGTGCTGGTTGTCCACAGCCCCAAACGCAGCACCTGGGCCACGGTGCCAGAGCTGCGCAGGGAGGCACGTGAGAGGCACAGGTGTGCCGGGCTCAGTGCGGGCCACTTGCCACATCTGTGAGTCGATTTTCAAACTCAGCCTGACCTGGCTGGTTGTCGAGGGAAGAGGTCAGTAGGCATTAGCCTGGATAATCAATCAGAACCTACAAATAGTCAAGCCCCTCACTAGCGTGCAGCACTCAAGCACAGCCCGGGGATGAGGGGACAGGAGGGGCTGGCTCTCTGAGGACACCCCAGAATAGCTCGCTGTCCCCTGGCCCAGCCAGTGCCCAGTGACCCAGCATTAAATGTCCTGCTTGGTCCTCTGCAGGGAACCGTCCGCAGGGTTTTTCCCATCACTGTGGGGTCAGGCCCAGCCCCCGGGGTCTTGGCAGGAGACATGTGACCCGGTCTCCTTCCTTCCTGTCCCTTGGGCCCAGCTCTCCATAGCCGGTTTTCTTTTAAATGGGGGGGAGGGGGCGTTGGTTTTAATTACGGGCCTTCCCAAACTCCCGTCAACTTTCAAGTTAAAAGCTTTTGTGGGTTTTTCTAAGCCAGCCTCTGGTGTTTTGCGAGCTGTACACATTTCACAAATCAGAACCAGTCTGGCTCTGTCCCCCCGGGTGCCATCTGAACTGATGGAGATCTCTGTCCTGTATTAGAAACAGGTCCCAGCCAAGGAGGCTGTTGGGGGAGAGTTTCAGAGCTAGGAAAGGAAGGAGCCTGCTCTTGGGTTTCTAAAAGCTGGTCTGTGCAGCCAGTTGGTTCTTTACTTCTGTTTTCTTTGCTCACGTTGGTGTCTGGACAGCTTTTCTCCCCCCTCCCCCCTGCTCCGTGGAGAAAGGCCATCGGCGCGGTCCTTCCTCTGGACGCTGGGGTGGTGTGTGGCTGTCTCACGTGTCCCGTGTCAGTGGTGATGCTTCAGGCGGGCGTGCTCAGCGACCCGCCGCGGGTTCAGTTCATCCCGTGGGTTGTTGGCCGCCTCTCTCCTTCGTTCTCTCCATCTGTCCTCCAGGGTTTGTTGTCAACACTTCACAAGAGGAAATGAGGAAATGCTCTCAATCAAGTCAACTGGGTTTTTATTTCCCCGAGTTCTTTTTTTTTAAATATATCTTTATTGATTTCAGAGAGAGGAAGGGAGAGGGAGAGAGAAACATCAGTGCTGAGAGAGTCGTTGATCGGCTGCCTCCTGCGCGCCCCACCGGGGACCTGGCCCGCAGCCCGGGCATGTGCCCTGACCGGGAGTCGAACCCCGATTGACTGATCCTAGGTCGACGCTCAACCGCTGAGCCACGCCGGCCAGGCTCCCCGGGTTTAAAAACAAAAGTGGAGATAACACAGTAAAGGTCATGGTTGATTAAAATACACGTAAAGTGCAGGCTCCATCACCTGTGTTTGCCAGGACCCTCGTGTCCAGGTTAGTTTGCATCTTGAAGTCCTTCTGCTGAGACGAGGACCGGGACTGCCCCTCTCCTACCTGCACTGCTGACCCAGAGAAGGCCAGGCCCCTGCCTGAGGTGTGGTGTTCGCAGGGGTTTGTGACCTGAAGGAAATTAGGACAGGTACTGAGACTCGAGTCAGCCACTCCTGGAGCAGGAGGAGGTGGGGTAGGTTGTGATTCGTTCGCCTTTTGCCGCTCCTGGTTCTAGAAGGTGCCGTCCCCAAAGTCCCCAGGGCAGAGTCCTGGGCACAGGGGATGCACTGCCGCCGGAATCGCCTCCCCCTCAAATCACTCCCCTTCCTCCCGCCCTCAGCTGAGACATATGGTTTGAAAAGCGAGTTTGTAAATGGAAACGCTCATGTCCGTCCCTTGCTAATGCTGATTTTTTAATCTTTATTTTGTTTTGTTTTTTTGTCTCTTCCTTTCTCTAGCACGAAAGACTTTCTAGGTAAGAACGATCGTTTTATACGCATGCTTAATTCTCGTGTGTGAGTGCATGTCTGATTAAACTCAGCTTTAGTGGTTTAGTGTGTCCCTCACATCCTTTCCGTTTCCACAGCAGTTCAGGCTGTCTCCCCTCCCAGTCCTGCCTCCGGCCCCCTCCTGCCACCCTCCTCCTCCCAGTACGCTGTTTGCTTCACCCGCCTGAGACGGGCCCAGCTTTGGGAAGAGCCGGCCCCCAGCGTGGCCGGTGGTAGAATGGGGGCAGCTGACAGTCCCGACCTGCAGGCTACTCAGGAGTCAGTGACAATGAGTTAGAAGCCTGACCTGCAAGTGCGGAGACAGTCAGGAAGCTTGTCCGAGCCTGGGAGTGAGCCTCTGAGCGCACAAACCCATCTTCCTGAAAAATAAGAGAAATATGGTGGAGGCCCTGGGGCCATAGGCTTGGAGCTCCCCTTTCCCACCATGCCTCTGATGGGGAGTGAGGACAGACGGGGAGATGGAGGTATGGGATCTCATAGAGGGTGAGCCTCATAGTCTGGAAGGTGAACTGGTTCTGAGCATTGACAAGCCTCATGGACTCCCCCTCCCCCACCCTCTCTCAGGCTAAATGTCCACCTCTCACCTGGCAGAAGCTAGTTCTGCAGACTCGCTAGAAGGTGGCACTTTCCTCCAGTTACTCTCTTGTAAATGCTGCTACATTATAATGGCCTTTTATGAAAAGAGACTTTCTCTACAGACTTCAAAATATGGTCTAAAGCAGGTCAAAAATGAGCAGGTCTAAGGGACACAGAGAAGGGCCTGAAAGGTCGCATGTGAGGTGACTTAAACGCGGGGTCATTTGGACATTCGACTGTCTGGGAAAATAGCTCCTTCCCTCAAACCAAACCAGAAACAAAACTATAAAAAGGAACAAAAACAGATTTCAGATGGATCATAACTTTTAAGAGAAAAATAGTTGAGTACAAAAGTCATAGAAGAGAGCATTTATCATCTTTATATAGGAAAGACCTTCCCAGGCACGGTACCATAAAGGAAAAAACTGTCAGATTTATGTAAAATTGGAAGTCTTTGCTAGTAGAAGACACCATAAACAGACAAAAAGTAAAGTGGGGAAAACATTTGCAACCTGTTGGGTGGTTTTAAAAGCCCTTCCAGAGGAGGCTCCCACAGTGTACTGTGAGTAGGCAGTTCAGAGACAGAGAGATGGGTAACCAGAGACATTGAACCTCCTGACTTAAAAGCAGTAAAGACAGAGAGATTTCTCCTATTGTATTGGAAAGGGCAGAACCTCCTGGCAGGCAGTGTGGCAACTATGTATCAGTACCTGGACCGTGTTTACCCCTTGACCAAACAGTTCCACCGCTTTTATCCTGATAGTAATTGGACAAATGCACTAGGATTTATAGACAAGTCTTCTCATTGTAACATTGTTTATATTAGCTAAAAACTTCAAATCAGTGAGCGTGTTTATCAACAGTAAATTGTGCAGCCACACACTGTGGTCTTTTTTTTTTTTTTTTTTTTACTTACACAGTGAGTTGCCTACAGTCATAGCGACAAGTGGAGAAGGAGGGAGAGTTAGGAAACCACAGTATGATCTGAATTTATAGAAACGTGTTAACACATCCGTGCAAGAGCATGAGCTGAGCCGTGACTAGTTATTTCTAAGGCGGGACTGTGGGATGACTTTCACTTTTCTATTTTAGACACTTTGGTACTTAAGGTTTTCTACAAGCACATATTGCTTTTAAAATCAGGAAAGTCAATAAAGAGATTTCTGTTTACAAAAGTGTTTTTAAAACCAGAGGAGAAAGTGTGGGACCTAGTGACACAAAGTGGCCACTGGTGTCATGGGAGCTTCGTGTCCTCCCTCTTCCACTTCCCCTCACACTCGGTCCCTGCCCACTGAGGACGTAGCTGCATAGGACAGAGGCAGGAGACGCTAGTCCCACAGCTGTGGCCCTTCACCCTCTGCAGTGTGAGGGCCGCTCTGCACGTCACAGCTGCATGCCCTCCATTTCAGTCCGCAAAGAGCCAAGTCCCAGAACAACACAAGCCCGTCTCAAGGATGAGGGTGCTGTTGTCACTTGCACGGGTCATAGCTGAGGCCTTTCCACTGAGAACTTCACTGGAAACACTGGGACCAAAACCACCCTGACATCTAGGAGCCACATTGCTTCACGATGTAGAAACCCTGAGCGCAGGGAGCCCGGTCTCAGTGTGGAGAACAGAGCAGAGGGGGAGCTTATGCTCACCCTGGCTGGTGCCTGAGTTGTATATCTGGGACCCGAAGACCTGCAGGGCCTGGTGGCCACTCCTCCTGCCAGCCTGCAGCTCCGAGCTCCAAGTCCATGTGTTTCTGATTCCCTGACAGGTCATTGGAGCCATTTTCCCAGGGCTGTTGAGATCCAAAAACTTGTGCTTTTAAAAACACAATCTGGAGGGGAGCAGTTCAGCCCTAAATTAGTTTGAAAAGCTGTAAGATTTAAGTCAGCATTTGGGTCCAAACCACCAATTTTTCAAGTGAGCTCCGTTCTTGGCCGAGGACGGCCTCCTCCTCCAAGCTGGCAGCTTCGTCCCGAGGTCCACGCAGCCGGTGGGGGGAAAGGGGGGAGGGTTCAGGGAAAGGGCGTTTGCATGTTTCTGGCTGGGCTCCCAAGTGCTTCTCAGAAAAGGCTCGCTGCCCGTCAGCACCCCAGCCCCCCCACCTCAACCGGCTCTGGCCTTTAACCTGCCCCCTACATGTCTCCCACAGGTTAGAGTCTGGAGGTAGTAACCCTACGACCAGTGACGCCTACAGTGAGCGGGCCTCAGCAAGAGCGCGCCGGGAGGCCCGGGAGGCCCGCCTGGCCAGCCTGACCAGCCGCGGCGACGGGGATAGCAGCAGGGACTATAAGAAGGTGGGGTCCTACTCGGGGTCCTTGTCCCTGGGTCACAGCCGTCGCCCAGGTTAGACAGGGAGCCCCACCTGATGGAGCAGAGGAAGAGTGTGACAGCTCCTCCCCAGGTCTGCCAGCTGCTCCCCCAGCTAAGTCAGGCTGTCCGTGTGTCTTAGTGCCACGTGTGTGTCCAGAGCTGGGCATATTGGCGGTTTTCTACCCAGAGCTTCTGGGCTCCCAGAGGTTTAATCACATGACCCTTCCCTCCCTCCTCCGTCTCGCAGAGGAGGTGCCAGGAAGAAACATCATTGTTAGGAAAACGTCTGTCCTGTTAAGCAGAACTTGACAGTGTGCACACTGCTGTCTTTGAAGAAACGATTCTCTTTTCTGCGGGGACGTAGTTTTTAAGCGACACGAGGGTCCCTGTAGAGTGTTCGCATTGGTTTCCCAGGGTGGATAGTGTTGAAGTTGGGGCCCCGGCGGCTTCACTGACATTGGAAGCAGGAGACGGTGGGCTTGTGGGCTAGATGCCTTGTTTGCTAGACTCCCCCTCAGTGGTGGTTCTCATGGGCGACACCCCTTGGAGCTGATCCAATGCGGTTCCCTCCCCCAGCTCTACGAGAGCGCCCTGACCGAAAACCAGAAACTGAAGACCAAGCTGCAGGAGGCCCAGCTGGAGCTAGCAGATGTCAAGTCTAGACTGGAGAAGGTGGCCCAGGTGAGGGGACAGGGTGGGAGCAGGAGAGTGAGGCGCAGAGGAGATGGGACCTGAGGTGGGAAGGAGCCCCACTGAGCCACCTGGGACCCAGCAGGAAGGCCAGGCCCCTCACCTGTCCCGTGGCTACCTGGTCCCTACCCCGGGCGTGGCTCTTCTAGCGCCTGCTGCAGCACAAGGACAATGGGCGTAAAGTGACCAATGGGACAAGAAAAGCAAGTCTTGGTCTAAAAGGAAAACTGAAGCAGAGGGACAGATTCAGCCTCACACCTGCCCTGGCATCTTACTCCCAGTGAACCCCCAGGCGTCCGAGGCTACTTTTTATCTGAACAGCAAACAGGCTGTTAGTAAATGCAGACCTCATGCTGCTGCTCACAGGAGGGTGGACTTTACTTGCCCCCCTCCCTCCCCTCAAACCCCACCCAACCCCCCCCAGACCGAGCTTCAGGGCCACGCAGTCTGAGCAGAGCTGACAGGAACAGGCTCACTGGGAGCTGGAAATAAAACCCCCCTCTCCAGCCAACTGCTTGCTGGGTGTGTCGGAGTATCCTTAGTTATCCAAATACGAGTTATTGAAATTCAGAAAATATGGTGGCTACAAAGCAAGTCTGCTATTGACCAAAAATGGAGCGTTGGGCAGGATGAGGGTCACGGGGGGGGATTCACATTCTCATGGAGACAGTTCCACAGGGACGTGTAACATTGTGCTTAAAAAGTCCACCGAGCTCTAAGGGCTTTAAGATTAAAAAAAAACAAAAAACAGTTCTTTGTGGCCTGGGCCACTCTGCTCTCTAGCTGTGGTGCCAGATCTTTTTAGCGCTTCTGCAAAATTTATATGGAAAGTCAGGGATGATCTAAAGTGAAGTTCCACTCTCTTGTTCAAATAAACTCTTAGTTTGTCTGGAAGCTCCGTATAGAGCAGTGCGACCGTTGTGTTCCAAGGGGGAGCCAGCAAGAGACCCCTGAGGACCCCTGAAGCCCACAGTTGGGGAGGCCACCACTGCAAAGAAAAGCAGCCTCGATTCCCAGCACAGAACAGGGTGCAAAGGGGGGGCCCAGGCTCAGCCCCGGGGCTTAGACTCCCCGGCTCCGAAGCCCCCTCTGTTCCCTCTAGGTGGGGTTGTCACTCTCAGAGGGTGCAGAGGGTGGGGGGTGAGCTGTGAGGGGCAGGCGGCAGGCACTGCAGACCCAGTGTTTCAGTGTCTGAGCTGTGACTGCCATAAATGTGGGGACCCTGCTTCCACCCGGCGGGAACCCTGCAGACTCCACATCCACGGTGAAGCTGCACCAGACGGCCCCCAGCCTGGGACAGCCTCAGTGACGGCGTTTCCCTCCCCTTGCTCCGGCAGAAACAGGAGAAGACACCCGACAGGTCCTCGATGCTGGAGGTGGAGAAGCGGGTATGTGTCTCTCCCCCTGTCTTCTCCGCTTTTCAAGTCTCTGACTTTGTTGTTTGTGCCAATGGAAAAAGCTCGTCTCAGAGGCAGGAGTTTACCACATTCCATTCCTAGCTCGATCATAAATTCTTTCTGTCTGACTCTGGACAGCAGCTCGATTGCTCGTCCTTTGGCTTCATCAGACGGTCAGTACTTTCCCCATATTCCAGTGTTGGGGGGCAGGGTCCTCAGAGGGTCACTGTGCTGCCTGTAGGCAGAACTGCCCATGCATATGTGCGCACATGCACACGCTCACAGACACGTGTGCACACATGCACATACATACGCACACATATGCACATGCTCACATGCACACAGATATGCATACACTATACCACGCACAGCAGGCCCAGGCTCTTCCCTCCCACCACCTGGAACAGAAGGGAGCTCCCAGCAGGACCCTCTGCCACTAGTCCAGGTCTTGTGCCTTGAGATGTGAGCTGGCAGAGCCTCCTCGCGCTGACTGCGGGAGGATTTCTGGTTCAATTGCTGACTTCCCAACTGCATGCAGAATGTTTTTCTGGAATTTGACGTTCTTGGATGAGGAAGACACGGGTTTATTAATGAGCCCTAGCTTTGGTTGACTCTGGGGCACATGTTCCCATCTCCTGTTTAACATGGAAGACAGCTGGCTTTCATGATGCATTCATCCCCTCAGCCTGTTGCAGAACATAATTGGTATCTCATCTAATCACAGAGCCTCACTGGCCCAGGTGGAATCCTTGCTGGATTTGGGGGTTGGACGGGTTTCGCAGATAATGGTGTTAGCTCAGCCTCTGTCCCCAGGTGACAAGTGACTCCCAAGGAACTGGGGGACCTATGCCTGTTTGAGCAAGGATTCTGATCACCTGGCATCATTCAAAACCCCAGGCGGAGCTCAGTGGGCCCTGGTGGTGGTCCCTTTGCTGCTAGTTGTCTGGTAGGAGGTGCAGAGAGTGCAACTTCTGTCAATGAAGCAGGACAGGTAGCTCTCACGCCCCCTCTGTGCAGTTTGGCTGAGTCTTGACCCTGCCAGCTAAGAGGCAGCCTTTGGACTCCATGCTAAACCCACACCATTGTCTCTTAACAGGAGAGGCGTGCCCTGGAGCGGAAGATGTCAGAGATGGAGGAGGAGATGAAGGTAGGGGGAGGTCTCCCTTCTCTGTGCACCCCCAGGACTGAGCCCTTGAGCACAGGCCCCTCTGGGAGCAACGCTGCTTTGGTTTAAGGGGATGCTGGAGACAGACCTGGGTTAAACTGTTACAGTTTCCCAGGGTTGAACTGTTACAGTTTGCCAGGCACTGGGTTGACCTGTTACAGTTTCAGGGGCTGGGTGGACAGGCTCCCTGGGCCTCAGGTAGGTGCCGCTCGCCCCTCCTGGCGCAGCCCTGGTGGGAAGAGCCAGCCTGAGCTATGCTGCAGCCGAGTCAAGATTTATTCACACCCCTGTTTGCTGCCCGTTTGTCTCCCCTGAAACACTCAGTAATATTTGGTGCGGTCTTAAGATAGTCAGCCAAGGCCACAGGCATGCTTCAGGGCTCGCTGTTCCCTCCCGCCCTGTGAACTGCAGTGATGCATAGCTGCTCTCCAGGCTGTGGAAGGGGCCGTGGAGCTGCCGGGGCTGCCTGGGTGGCTGGGAGACCTGCCCTGCCATGCATGACGCCACAGCCCGCAGCCGCTTAGCACGGCTCAGCTTCCCTCCTTTCCTTGAGGGTCTTTCACTGGGACACACAGGAGGCAGAGGCCGATCCCAGGCCCTGTACAGGTGTCCCTGCCGTGCGAGTAGAGAGATGCCTGTTCCACTGGTCTCGGAACGTTGGTTATTAACTGAAAAGGCTTTTCAGGGACTGACAGGGTCTGTACTTTCTTTAGAGGCAAAAACTGATGCTACACAGGTACAAGCATCACAAGTTGGTGTGACTGCCCTGAGGTCTGAGAAGGCCTCAGTTAGCGGTCAAGCTCTTCACGCAGACTCCGTGTGGTGAGCAACGGCCAGAGTCTGGGTCCCATCCAGGCAGGACCTGGTCGAGCTGAGCGCCCCGTCTTGTGCTTGTCGCACGTTCAGGTACACAGATGCTCAGGTCCTCAGAGCGCCGGCTAGAGCAGGTGCAGGGCCCACCTCCATGATCCCTCAGGTAGCAGGTGTCATCGACAGGAAGTGTCCCCGGTGCCTGTTCAGGTGGGACGGAGGCCACAAGGTGTGTGGGCTCTGGTGGTGTGTGGCCTGCCTGCCCTGACTTCCTGGTCCAGGGCGGGCACAGGGCATCGTGCTGGCTCTGGCGGACGTGTGCAGGCTGCTCTCTTCTGGGGATGTGCCCAGGTCAGGCTGGTCACCGCGGCTGCAGCCTCAGAAGCACCAGCCCTCCCAGGTCTTGTGTGAGGGCCAGCAGCAGCCCTGCTGAATTGGTCGTGGTTCACTGTTTCCTCTGGAAACACACCCTGCAAGATACTGCCCTGGTCCCCCTCACCTGTTCCCCAGCCTGTGCAGGGCCTGTCCCTCTGGGACGTTCCACCAGACAGCTCCTGCCTGGCTGCTGCTGCGGAGACCCCCCTGCCCCCACCGTCGTGTGCCTGGGAGGCGGGCCCCACGTCTACACCTCCCCGCTCTCCCCTGGAGGCGGGGCCCTCACCGGAGCGTTGATCAGCCCCGGAGGAGGGCGGAGCCAGGGGCTTTCTGTTGGTTCTTTGTGTGGTCCCCGCCCGTCGGCCAGGCGTTCCCATGTGTGCCCAGGACCCGGCTCTGCTCTCCACGGCCAGGAGGAGGGCTGCCTGGTCCCTGCCCCTCAGTGGCGACTCGGAACTGCTCAGCGCCCGACCTTCCTCTAAGCGGGTCGCCCCGTCCTTGGGGACAGAGTCGGCGTTTTGTCTCTGCCTGTTCTTCCTTTTCTCTGTCCTCTCCATGCCACCTTCGTCTCCCGCTCGTCGCCTGATGGCTGTCACCCTCCTCTCCCCTTTCCTCGTCCAGACACTTCTGTGTGGTCCTGGCAGCCGCCTGTGGCCACTACAGCCCACGGTTCTCTGCATCCACGAAGCCCATCCACACCCCAGGCTGTTCCCTGAGGACAGGCAGCAGGGACGGGCCCTTCGCCTGGGTGCCGGGGGGTGCCGGGGGGTGCCGGGGGGCCAGGCGCAAGGACAGCCGCAGGGCTGGTTCCCCTGGGCCGTTTGCACCGGCTACAGTATCGGTTCAGCCCTCGCGTGTCACTGACGTGGGTCATTCTCCAGCGTCCCTGTGAGCCGGGCGGGGCCCAGGACGCCGTGGACTCTGCAGGACAGACAGTCGCAGTGCAGGTCGGGGGGCTACAGCCCCCGCTTCCTGGAGCAGTGACCTTCCCCCAGCAGGTCAGAAAACCATCCACTCCAACTGCTAACAGCCACGCCTTGCCCAGGAGATCCTTACACAACAGCCCCTCTTTTACTTTCAAAGACAAAAAAATTAATGAGGTAAAGACAGACCCAGAAAGAAAAGGAGGAGGAGAGACCCCCGTTGGGGGGAGGGGGAGGGTACGAGCAGTGTCACGGCCACATCGGGACACCCCGAGTCCTCAGGTCCAGCCCCAGGTGGTAGAGGGTCCCGGGGCTGCTGCTCGACCACGAGAACTCAGCTCAGAGTCCCCACAGGCCCAGCCACTTGGGGGGCTGTCACCCCAAAAGCAGGCAGACATGCTCCGGAGGTGGAGCTGTGCGCATGGCTGACCTTTGCGGGAATGGGACGCCCGGCTGGCGCTCTCCCACCCCCATTGCTCCTCTCGCTTCCTCTCGCATGCGAACTAAAACTAACCAGAGCCACGTGTCTCTCTGCCCTGCTCTCATCTCCTGGTCTGTCTGTCTGTCTCTCTCTCT
Organism: Miniopterus natalensis; assembly: GCF_054644295.1. Taxonomy (NCBI): domain Eukaryota; kingdom Metazoa; phylum Chordata; class Mammalia; order Chiroptera; family Miniopteridae; genus Miniopterus; species Miniopterus natalensis. Next base: position 19,988,968 of record NC_142101.1, read on the forward strand.
CTGTCCGTCCCTCCGTATTCCGCTGCAGAACCTCCACCAGCTAAAACAGATCCAAACCCTGAAGCAGATGAATGAGCAGCTGCAGGCTGAGAACAGGGCCCTGGCCCGCGTGGTGGCCCGGCTCTCGGCGTCCATGGAGTCCTCGCAGTCCCAGGAGCTCTAGCTCCCTCCTCCACCTCACTTCCCTCCTCCACCTCCGCAGGCAGGTTCACTCTCCTTGTCGCTTCCAGCAGCTCTGGGCTCAGCGCACCGAGCCCCCCGTGTCAGGTGCTGTCAAGGTTGGTCGTCGAGATGGAAGGAGCCAGGACAGGCCTCGGAGTGGGACACACCTGGGTCAGGGAGGGGGCCTGCAGGCTGGAGGTCTGCTTGATCTGGCCTGACGTGGACACGCCCCGGGCTACACACAGGTGTGCCCCTACCTGTGCGGGGTCACTGCCACACTGAGGTTGCGCTTGCTTCGTTCACCAGGTGCAGCCTGGTCCCAGAGCAGTTGGGGGTTGAGTGTGAGGGGTAACCAAGGGCACAGGCTCACAGTGTATCAGTGCCTGGGCCCACCCCCCAAGGAATGAGTCTGGGTGGAGACCCCAAGCTTTCTGTTGCTGCTTCTGTGAAACCAGGTTGAGAACCATGGCCTTTTGGGACCACACAGAGCCAGCTCCTCAGGTCTGACCTCATGCCAGATGGGGGGCCGACCTGAAGGCTCAAGCGGCTGTGGCCCAGTGCCTCTGCCAGCAAAGCCATCTGCAGCCTAGGCCGGGGTAGAGGTGGATGCACTCTGCCTCCCTCCCGTGTGGTCTCCCTTTCTCCCTCCTGGGAGGCATTGCTCTCACCCATCTCACACCTCAGGGCTGGTGTTGTCCCCGGCCCCAGCTTGTGGCTGTGGGGCAGAGCTATGGCCAGCTTTGCAGAGATGGAGGTGGGATTTATTTCCTACTGGGAACCAAGTGAGTCTGGCAAACTGAGCCTCTCCCTGGTTGTGAGTCTGAAAACCGAGCCCACAGGTGGTGTGCCCTCCCATCCAGAGGCTGTGAGGGTCGCCACTGCTGAGCAGTGTTGGTCTCAGGAGTCCTGCCCAGGGCCTGAGCCACCTCTGCCTGTTCACCATGCCTTCTGGTCGGCAGCGGGCAACTGATACCCACTTGGTTGGTGCCCTTGGCACAGAGAGCACTGAGTTACCACCGACGCCGCTCTTCATTCAGCCTCGAGGCTCCTGGGAACTTGGGTTGAGTGGTTGGGGCCCACAGGTTCCTCAGTTATTGTCAGTGTCCCTCTTTCAGCAGGATAGTGTGGCATGTGGCCAAAACCTGCGCTCAGTGGCTGGTAACCGTGGTGATGGTAACCATGGTGACTGCCGTGTGTTAAGGCCTGGTCCGGTGCTTTTCCTCACTTGTTGCCCAGAACAGTCATTTTACAGACGAAAAAGCGTCGCTCAGAGTAAGTGGTGGAATGAAAATCCAAACCAAGTGTGTCGGGTCCAGAGCCCCCGCCCTGACCCAGTGGGGTGTAACTGGCCGCACTGTCCCCACACTGTCCCCAGCAAGGGCCAGAGGGCAGCTCTGCTTCCTCAGTACTGACCCCTGGGGAAGGTTAACCTCCAGAGAGCCATTTACCTGCGGGAGGGCTCTGCCTGGCCCATGGTCTCCTCAGGTCTGTGACTCGCCCACCAGGATGGCCCATGAGCCATACAAATATAATTCCAGAAAATGGAAAGGATATTCCAAGACACGTGAAAATTATATGGAATCAAATTTCAGTTTCCAAAAATAAAGCTTTATTGGAGCTGAGGTGTGCTGGCTTTACATGTGATTGTCACACATGGGGGGCATGGCAAGGGGGCGGCCGCTGAGCCAGCACCACCAACCTGCGCTGATCACGCCCAGCCCTGTGCAGAGGAAACTTGCAACGGGAGGAAAGGTGTGGAAACTAAGCCAGCGTGGTCGGGACAGGCACCCTGCCATTTGGGTTTTGCGTTTTCTTTAATCCCCTGGAGAAAACGGCCGTCTCAGTGTGCAGTGCAGCCACTGGGCCCCCCACCTGCTGGGCAGGCCCCCGAGTCCCTGTCCCTGCAGCTTCGGGACCCTGTCTCCTCCTCACTAACACATTGCTCATCAGAGGCTGTGAGGAGTAACAGTTGAGAAAACGTACTCAACTCTATTTCTCCAAGATACCACATCGAACTGGTAAGCTGGAAATTTAGAAATTAGGAGAGTGGACGTCCAGGGAGCTGACATGACAGAGTTTCGCTCACCCAGCACGGTGTCGCGCCTTCAGGTTCTTACCCAGTCGCTCCACTGAGGTGAGGTCGGTGACCTCACTTGTCCTGTGTCCTGCCTCCTCCAGGTGTCCGTGTAGCCGGGAAGTCGCCTTGTTTAGTTTTTTGTTATTTTTCAAAGAATTGAGTTATTGATGCCACGAGTAGTTTGTACATTTTTAAAAGGGGATGGAGTCCTGGCTGTTATGGCTCAGTTGGTCTTGGGCACCAACAGGCCACGGGTTCGATTCCTGGTCGGGAGGCAACAGATCAATGTTTTTCTGTCTCCCTCTCCCTTCCTCTCACTAGAATCAGTGAAAAGTTTATCCTGGGGTGAGGATTTTTTTTTAAAAAGGTGGGGGGATGGAGCAGCTCAGACCTGATTCGATGAAATGCAGCCCACTGCCTGTGTGGCCCCTGCAGGCCCGGGCGGGTGGCGCTGGGGCGTCCAGGTGGGTGCTCAGTTCTGGTGGTCAGGCCCCGTGATGGAGGCAGGAAGGCAGGTCAAAGGACAAACTTCATTTGGCATTTTCTGGATTAAGTTCTGGGAGAGCTGATGGTGAAGCAGGAGCTGTGAGCGCCGTATGGCCTGCAGGTCAGACACGTGGTCGCCCGTCACTGCCTGTGGGCCCCAGGGTCCCCTCTCTGGGCGGGATGAGGGCATGGGCTGTTCTGCTTTGGAGACCCAGGAAGCCGAGTGGTGCAGCACTACAGAGCATCGGCGACGAGGCCAGGGGTTCAGCTTCTGCACCTCTGGGGTTGTGTCCCATCCCCTCCAGGCCACCTCTGTAAGGGTGAGTGGCCTTTTGAGTCACACACGCGGGGCCAGCATCAGGTGTGAGCAGCCGGGTGCCTTGGCAGATGTGCCGGTTCTCATTCTCTCGTTTGTACCTCATGGGACTGTGGAGTGAGCGTCCGCACAGCACGTTCGGTGATGTCCACTTTGTTCCCTGGACACAGCCTGACGTGTCTGTAACACCCCTGGCTGTGCGGTTTCCCCACGTCCCCCATGGGAGGTGCAGGGGCTGTGGCCTCCCTGAAAGGCCCCTCCACTGGCCCTGCGAGGGCACCCACCCCTGGGAACAGGGTGGCAGCCGTCCCCGACACAGGCTGTCCCTGAGGCCTGCTCCCCGGGCTGCCTGGCTTTGTCACCTCAGGCTGTGACATCCCTTCCCGCTCTCACCCTACAGGTGTTGACAGAACTGAAGTCTGACAACCAGCGGCTAAAAGATGAAAACGGTGCCCTCATCAGAGTCATCAGCAAACTGTCCAAGTAGCCACGGCCACGATGGAGGGGGCCGGGCCAGGTCTGCTGGCCCCCCACCGTCACCTTCCCGCCGGAGACAGCGTGTGGGGGAAGGTCACTTGTCCCCGCCCCTCCTGCAGTCACCTGCTCTGCACCTCTGCACCCTCCGTGTCCATCCTCCACCCGCGCTGGGTCCTGTTGCGGTTCTCACGGAAGCCTGGCTGCCACATTCGCGCCACGGGAAGGCCCGGCTGTGCCCTGCTCGGCTGCGGGCCACAGGCTGCTGAGCTGCCGGTCCTCACTGGACCCTCGACCAACCAGAGCTTTGCGGCGTCCGCTGCAGGATGCTGTGTGGACACCAGAGAGACTGCAGGCGTCGTGGGAGCATTCGTCACAGCCTGTGGGCGTTTCTGTTAGGTCCCGGGGGACGTGAGTGCACTGAGGGTCCCTGCTAGTTGTCACCTCTCAGGACCTGGCTTTCCCGACTCCCTGCGGTGGTGGTTTTCTGTCTACAGCCCTGACTAGTCCTTGTACCCTCGCCCAGGGCTCGGGGGGCCCCAGTTCCAAGTCCTGTCGTTCCTGTTTTCCTCTCCCTCGGCTCCGCCACCTCCCTGTACTGTTAACTCGAGACAGCACCCCTGCCCCTCCCTGAAGGGCACAAGCGTTGGCCTTCATTGTCATCTCCCCCTGTTCCCTGCATGGCGACTTTGTCAGAAGGGCCCCCTCCTTTCACCTTGTCCTGTTCACTCTGGCCCCGGGCCCCAAGGAGAAATGATGTCACAGGGCAGATGGGTGGGAGGGACTGGGGGTGGAGGCGGGTGGGGCAGACGCTGAGGAGCCGGTAGGGAGCCTGAGCTCTAGCAGCCTATGCTGCTGGCTGGTGCTGTTTGTCTGGCTCTGGCAGCGAGATTTAGGGGAGAGACATTTGTTTCCTTAGATGCCAGCAGGAGAGATGACTTCGTCAGAGAGGTTTGGAGGGTGAGAGTCATGGAATCTGAGGTCATATGGTCCTGCTGTCCCGTTAGGTGGCCTCTGTCATTTTCACTCAGAAGTTGGGTGACTTATGACCAGGAAGTTTTCCTCACATGAGTGGAGGCTGTGGGTGCTTCTGCTGTCCTGGGCCCTCAATGGGACAGCCGTCAGCTGTGTGCTGGTGGCCTCCCCGAACCTCACTTCCAGCCACGTGTCCCTGGTCCTTTAAGCTGTCCTCCAGGGCCTGCTTTCCATGCTGGTCACACTGTGGCCCTCCTCTGGACAAAACCACCTCGTGGACAGCTTGGCCCCTAGTCCAGCATGAAGCTAAACCCTAGTTCCTCATGGTGGCCCGACACTGAGTGTGTGCCTTTTACAGGCGCTTATCCCTCGGTTGGTTGGTTCTGAATGTGCAGGTCGTTGGAATGTGCCTCATTGTGGGTGGCTGGTCATGGTTTTCAGTGCGGCCAGGTCTCCGCCTCTGTCCACGTGTCACTTCCTTTCAGAAAGTGCAGTGTGTTCTCCGTGGCCCTCAGAAAAGTCACCACTCATAGCAAGGAGCTATAATCCAAGATCCCCATTGCAGAACGGGAACCATGCATCCTGGCAGAACCCCGTTGTTAGAGCCCAGGGAACCCCCCACTCCCGTTCCTTCTCACTGCGCAGCCGCAGTGAACGCTGTGGTCATGGGCTCAGGTCTCAGGGAACGACAGGCGTCTCCCACCTCCTTCTCGGGGCACAGGGAGCCCTCACGAGGTGTCGCCCAGCCGACTCTCCTGGCATATCCTGGATGCTGGGGAGGGATGGGGTGGCTGCCTCTTTCTCAGGGAAAGAAAACGGGACTAGGAGGATGTCTGAGCCTCTCCACTGAGGCAGACAGGAGGGTCTGGAGCCCATCAGACCTGGTGCCCCTCACGCGGGTCGGTGCCCCCGTAGCCAGGACGCCTTTTCTTGCCAGGAAGTTCTTGTGATGAAACGACAGCTTTTCAGTCTCAGGGATACTGGCTTCTGGGGCCGAGAGCTCGTGAACGTGTGGCCCTCCAGGGGTTCCAGTCACCGGCTCAGGCCATTAACTTGACAGACAGACAGATGGATTCTGGCGTCCTTCCAGGGAATAAAGCCACGTCCTCATGACTGCTGCCAGAACCTGCTGTGCTCGGACCTGGGGACCGAGGGCTCCCTCCTGCCCTGGTCTTCAGTGGCCACAGCAGGACCACCTGCCACCAGGAACGGTGGGCCTGCGGTTGGGCTCAGCTCTGTCACGTGAGAGGCTGGGTGGGGAAGGGCAGGTCCTCGGCCAGCCCCACACCCTGTGCTCTCATTCACTTGACATTTCTCAAAGCAGAGCCTCGCCTGCGGGAGGAATGTGTGGCCGCTGCAGAGCACATCTGGCTGCAGTTTGGGCTCCGCCCGTCCATCTCCCAAGGGCTTCCGTTTCCTAATCGCTCCGGGCACGCTGACCCCGGCCCCTCTGGTGCCACAGGCTCCTGCAGACCCAGGTGCTGCCACCAGACAGTCTGAAGGACAGACCAACCCTGGGCCTGGGCCTGGGCCTGGGCCTGGGCCCTGAGCTCTGCTGGGCAGCTGCTTTGGCGGCTGGGCCTCCCTCTTTCCAAGTGCAGGGCGGGTTTGCTTCTCTTTGGGGCCCCCCGGGTCCCTGTCCCTGCCCTTGGTCTCTCTCCCACTCTTGTTTGAGACCAACACGTGCTGATTGCTGAGGCCCCTGTGAGGGTGGCGTCAGGTCCGTTTGGGGCAATTTTTCCTGCCTTCCCAGCCCTAAGGAAGCAAGGAGGCCGGGACCTGCCAACCAGCCTGTGAGCCCCACAGAGGTGGGAACTGCTGTCTCTCTACCCAGGGCTTTAACTGAGCCAGAGCTGAGAACAGGAGAGTCAGGGCCCTGCCTGGATCGGCCCCTGTCTGCCCTGGCCCAGCCTCTCGCGCTCTACCCAGCTCCTCCCAGACAGGTGGCCAGAGGGAGTGTGGAGAGCACAGAGCTTTCCGGCGTCACCAGCCAGGCAGTGTCCAGGCTGCTGGCTCCTCAGAAGGGGACCCTGAACGGACCCGGCAGCCGGGCCAGCAGGAAGGGGCCCCTGGGGCCTCCACCTGGGCCCTCATCCTTCCCTCCAAGGCATCGCCAGGCCAGCACCACCCCTAACGACACAGCTGTCCCTGCCCAAACCTGGGCCAACTGTAGCTGCTGACCAAGGTCCCCATGGGGGTGTTTAGTAGGATTTCAGCCACACGAGGACAGAGCAGGTGAAGGGAGAGGAAGGGCCAGGGGTCCGAGTGTTTCAGATGGCCTTTCCCTGAGCGGGTCTGCAGAGACGACCACCAGTGTGATGACAATTGGCATCCAGTCCTGCCACGTTGCTCTCAAAAGGGGGGCAGGAGTGAAGTGGAGGGCAGGGACCCCAAGGCGGGAAGGAGCAGGAAATTGGGTCCTGGAATGCAGAGCGAGTGGGGTGGTGGCTGCCAGCGTGGGGCAGGGGGTTTGCAGAAGCAGAGCTCTGGGCAGGGAAGCGAGTGGGTCTCTGGTGGCTCCTCCCTCGGCCAGGGTCAGCTGCCGATGGCCTGTGTGCTGATGAGATTGCAAAGTAGGTGGACTCGTGGCCGCCCAGGAAGTGCCATTGTCACGGCTCCTGGGGAACTTGGGGGCCGGGAAAAAAAGAAGCTTATCCAGCATGTGTGAGTAAGAGGAGAGGGTCGGGGTCCCCTGGCAGGTGTGGCTGAAGGGAGGGCCCTCAGGAGAAGCGTCCTGGTCATGGGGCAGGTTGGAGATGGAGCCGTGAGGTCTGAGGAGCAGGGCCCGTGTGCGGCATTAGCCGGCGGAGCCGAGGGGAGCCCAGGTCCTTCATTAACCCCAGGGTGACCTGCGCCTTCCTGTCTGGCTTCACGCCTCCCAGCCCCGTTGTCGTCTAGACGCTGTTCTTTCTCCTGCAGATCCCTTCCTGGGCAGCCCCCGGAGGTGAGCTCAGGGTGCCCGGTGCCCCTTCAGTCAGCACTGCTCCCCACTCCACGCGGCCCACCCGCCCTCGGCAGAGCTGATGGTGCCGAGAGGGCTTCAGCTGCCACGTGTCCCCTCCGGCCTCAGACTCCCAGCGGGGCCGAGGGCCTCGCAGACCTGAGGGCTGACAGGCCGGCGACGGCTCCACAGCCCAGCCAGGGGCCGTGGGCAGCATGTCCTGAGAGGTGTGGCCACTTCCCAGTAGAGACAGTCGCAGTCTGTGGGGAGCTCGAGGTTCCCCAAAACCAGGGCAGAACCTGAGCAAGGGACACCTGCTGGTCTCCCCACTCCCGAAACCTGGGGGAGAGGCCGGGAGGGGCTGGGCCCGGAGGGGACGGCGCAGGAGAGGCCCTGGAAGGACGCAGCCCCTGAGCCCATCCCCACCCCCTGTACCTGGCAGGGCCACCTGTCCCTGAGGAGGGAGAGACTGTCACCCTCAGGTTTGCTCTGGTTTTCCTCTGCCTTGACCTGGGTCAGACGGGGCCCTGTGCCTCCCCCGTCAGCGTCCTCCGCCCGCTTCACCCCTGGGTCCCCACACCCGCCGGCGCGGAGGGAGTGGGGCTGGACTGGGCCCGTTGTACAGACCTGGGTGGGTGGGGCGGGGAGGGGACGCGGGCGCTTTGTGGACTGAATGTATTTTTATGCAACTTCGAGTGGCCTTTCCACCCTGAGGTGAATGGGTTTGTTTTACTGGTGGTTGTCACATAATATTACGTACCCTGTGCTGGGAGGTTCGGGAAGACCCACGTCTGTGATGCCTGCGAGCACAGCAGTATTTATAAATAATAAACTGTGTTTCAACTTCGTGACTGTCTCAGTTTGGGGAATGGGGTCCGTGGGCTCCCCCGTCTGGGCCCATCACAATTCTGTCATTGTCTTTGCCACTGTCCCCCCTCCCCCGTCCCCCAGAGAGGGTCCCAGCGTCAGGTGAGGGGTGTGGTTGTTTTTATGAAAACAGCCTGGCTCAGTGACGGGGTGCTGCCCCCCCCCCCCGCCACCCTGGCGATGGTCACAGGAGAGCAGGAACCAACTGTGACAGTGGCTGGCCTGGGGTTACGAGGGGTCAAATGCAACCCCAGGCAGGGGGTGCGGGTGGGTGCCAGGTGTGGCCCTGCCCAGCACAGCCCTCCTCCCGCTGGGCATAAGTCCCTGGTCCCCAAGGGCGCCGGGGAACAGCCTTCCCTGCTGTCACCCAGCAGCTTGTGGCCCAAACACCTTTGCCCCCTAGTCAGACGTTCGAAGTCTTTGCAATGAGGCCCTCGAGGACCTTGTAGAAATTCTCTTTCCAAACCCCCAGGGCCAGCCCCGTCACTGGGTCGGACAGTGCCTGTCCCCAAGCCCCGTTCCACCCTGAGCCCGCCACAACCTGGCCGACCAGCCTCCGGGCCCCAGCACGCACCCTCCCGCCCACTGCCCCCCCGGAGAGAAGGGGCCTCGTGCTCAGGCTGCTTCCCAAGGAAGACGCTGGCCTCGGAGCCCCGCCTCCCGCACCTGCCCGGGTGCCCCTACCCAGCGAACACACTGGACACCCCCCACCCCCAGGTTTCTCTCAGCTCATTTCTTTAATGAGGAGACGCAGCTCATTACAAAATAACAATTTGACAAGAGATCAGACGAGAACAAGGGTCCACACGAGGGGGGGGGAGCGTTGCCAAGCGGGTGGGGGGCCGCACGTGTGTCCCATGAGGAGGAAGGTGGGTTCCTGGCGGGGCCGGTGCAACCAGGGGTCCTGGGCAGGCTGGAAGCTTCCAGGAAACAGCAAACCAAGGCCTGAGGGGTCAGGGTGAAGGGTCAGGCGCCCTCACTCTGGCCTCCCTTCTGTCTGCTGAGGTGGGGGTCGCAGCAAGGCCTGAGCGACCCCCCATCTATACCTGCCCTCCACTCAGAGGAGCCCTGCAGCCCTCGGGCGCCCACCCTGGGGTGCCCTGGGTCAGGCTGCGGGAGGCGGCCTGGGAAGAGCGGAGCCCCCAGGGACCTGACCCCACAGCCTGAGGAAGCACTGTCCACCCCAGGGGGTGACGGGAATCTGGCCGCAGGCCGAGCCACTGACCGGCTGCACCTGAAGATCCTGGTTGCCTCGGCCAGGTCCCCGGGAAAGGAACCCAAACTACGGAGGGCCCGGCACGGCTCCGTCCACCGCAGGGGCAGGTGGAGTGGGGAGCCAGCTTGCCAGGGCTGCCGGCGACCTCTCCCCAGGTCCCACCAGGAGCCTGGACACCTTCATCCTCACGACACAGGCTGAGCAAAGGAGGGAGCAGCAGTGAGCCCTTCATGAGTGGTCTGGGAGCCAGGGGACGGGGCTCCTGGGAGGAAGCGAGGCCAGGCTCCTGCAGGGGCCCCTTTATGGCTTTTCAGTTAATTCACACAGTGGGTGAAGGGGACACCACACACACACAGGACACCAGACAGCGGGCTGGACACAGGGCTCAGCACGCGGAGGGTCGGCCCTGCAGACGGAGGGGACCCTGCTGGGTACAGGCCCCTGGGTGCCAGCCACCCCACAGCAGGGCTGGCGAGGCTCCCACAGGGGGAACGGGGTTCCCGGTGGGCTAGGGGGGAGGGGCAGGCTTCTCGGGACGCAGACGGGAAGGAGGGGTCAGCACTCGGCTCGGCCATGCGCTATTTACAGTCGGACATGCATCTCGGGCGAGGCTCGGTCAGGCGTCTACAGGGAACTACTGCCTGTTACGGACAACTAAACGCTCGGGAGGGTCAGATGAGGCTCAATGGCTTCAGAAGGTTCTTGTTTTGTCGCTTAAAAAATAAAGTATATTCAAGTGTCTTCAAGTCACAGTGTCCCCTTCTCAATACTGCAGCTCAAACACCAGGGTAATGAAGCCCTCAGTGGCCAGTCTCCACCCCGGGACAAGGGGGCCGCCCAGGAAACAGAGCCGGGCCAGTGAAATTTGAATTTCAGGGACACAGCAAAGCACACTCAGTAGCATGTGTCCCAAATCGTGCCTGAGACATACCTACACTTTAAAATTATTTGTATTTAATCTGAAAGTCAAGTCTAACTGGGCGTCCTGTATTTTTATTCGCAAAATCTGGCATCCATGTCACGGGGCTCTGGGCCCCCAAGATCAGGCCTTGGGACACTCCCCTGTCTGCCACCCCCTGGGGTCGGGGAGAGGGGGCCTCATGGAGGAGGGAACAGTCCTGGCTCAGTCTCTTCCTACCTTTGGGGAGAGGGACAGCTGGTCTCTGTATGAGCTTGGGTGAGACAAGAATTAATTCGGGATATTAAAGGAACTTGGGGTGACTCACTCCCAGACTGCAGGTGAGGTTTCTCAACCTCTGGGCTTACCCGTGAACACCCCACTGCCTGGAGGCCCTGGGCCAGCACCAGTCACTCCTGACAAATTCTGCAGGAGACGAGCAAGTGTGGGGCCGAGGGGCCCCTGGAGACACTTCCCGCTCACGCCGGAAGCACCAGCACCGGCTCCCCCGCCTCCACATCTGCCTCCAAAGCCTAAACACCTGCCTGTGGCGCTGGCTGGGCTGGTCCCCCTTCGGAATGATCCTCGAGGAGAAAACGCAGCCCCCTGGCCTTACCTGGGTTTCAGGGTGGGGCTGGGTTTGGGTTTTCACGGTTTCCTGGAGCGGACTTTGGGCGCGAGAACTCGCAGCCCCAACGGCCTCCACCCCGCACTGCATCCTACGCGGGGCCTGCACCCCAGCTCCCTAAGGGCCCCAGAAAGAAACCCGCAGGGCAGTGGGGGTTCACAATGATGCTCTGTGGTGTGGGGAGCGTCACCCCCAGGTGGAGAAAACCTATGTGCAGGCCCAGACAGGTGCCTTCTGCTGCCCAGGTGTCTCCTGATGCCAACACAGTCTCTCAGCCACCTGTCCCCACCCCTCAAGGGTGCCCCCCCAGAGGTGGGCCCAGAGCAATAAAATTGAGCCAGTGTCCCCAGGCCCAGGGACACCAGCAACACCAGAGGTGCCTACTATTTCCTTCTCTCCCTTGAGGACAGTGGCCACCAGCCCTCTGGAAGGACTGCAGGAAGCCGCCCAGGTGGGCTGAGAAAAAGCAATAGGGGGGGTGAGGCTGACAGGGAGGGTCTGTGATAGGTTTGTGGGACGCGGGGAGGGAATGAGTACAGGACACCCTGAGAAAGCACCAAAATCCACTGCTCTGAGGAAGGGAGCCAAGCCCAGCGACTTCAGACCTCTCTCTGCAGGCCCCCCGCTGTCCTTGGGGTGGGTCCTCCCAGCTCACCGTGAGAACACACACATACACGTGTGCACCCTCGGGGTCCAGTAATAAATAACTTCCACATCCCAAGGCCACTAGCAAGAAGTAGGGGCTCTGAGAGGCGGGCGAGGCCGGGCCCGTGCCCCACCTGTTTCGGGTGGAGGTGGTCCCTCTCCGCTACTCCAGCCGAAAGGTGGTGAGGCAAAGACCAAACACCACCTCCTTTTGGTAAAATAAAAAGACACCCTGCACCTGTTCATGCTGCATCCTCAAAGCTGGATTCTCCAACACTGTCCACCTGTCCCGGATGCCAAGGAAGCCGAGGGGGCCTAGGTGGGGCAGCTTTCTAGGGAGGAGTGAGCTCCGGGGGTCTGGGGGTGCTGTGAGGGCCTGCGGGCTTCGGGGCTGAAGGGGGGAGACAGAGCTGGGAGGATGGCCGCCTGGGGGCTGCCTCTCTCGCCCAGGCTGCAGGTTTGGAGGGGACTCAGTGCAGACTTGAATAACATATATATGGCTTTTTATCAATGCTGGGGACTGAGGCGAAAGGGAGTGGGACAGAGTGTGGGGTAGAAACCCCGGTGTCCTCCACCACCGTCTGAAAGGGTGCCCTGCCTCCTGGAATTCAGAGACGCCTCCCTGAGGAACGGTGGCGGGGTGCCCCCCACAGCGCCCTGGGCCAGCCGGCTGCCCATAAGCCTCTGGCAGGGAGGGCAGAGGGGTGGGAGCCGGAGACCCCCCAGCACCCCATCGACCTCATCTGGGAAATCTGGCATCTGTCCACCATCCCTCCCTTCTCACTTGGGCCTCAGGGGAGCTAAGAGCAGTTCAACTTTCCTCGCAAAGCTCTCCGGCTCTGCCCAGCCGATGTGTCTTCAGACAGGTTGCTCCACTTGGATTAAAAGAGAAAACAAGCCAAAGCATGATGGGAAATGAGCACATGGACCGCGGGGCGTCTATTCTGCGAAGGGATGGAGCGTCTGCTCCCCCTGGGGGCGAGGGTCCAGGAGGTGCGCTTGGTCTTTTGGGGCAATGAGGCTCCTGTTTCTTCATGGTTTGATATGAACTGTTAATAAGAGTGAGGTCCCGGGACTGACAGTCCCTCTTGGAGTCCGACTGACCTAGCGAATGGTTCACGTCCACGAATGTCCCAGAAGCCACACCTGTGGGCAACCACGGCTGGGAGCAGGAAGTCTGTGACGTCAGGGGGTTGGCCCCTGCCCTGGACAAATCCAGTCTCCACATCTTGCTTCCCAGGCAGCCACCCGCGAGGAGGGAGGGAGCTTCAGGCAGCCGAGCCGGGCGGAGCCCTCTCCACAAGCTCGCCTCCCGCTTAACCGAGGACCTGTGTTTGTGGCAGGGTCCCCGGAGAGCCTTCCGCTCCTGCAGAAATTCACTGTCCACGGCTCGTTCGAGGAACGCAGAGAGATGCTCACACATACCCCCACACGCACGCACATGCACACACACGTGTGCACAATGCACTCTTGCACACGCACGCGCACACACATGCACTCGATCGCTGGCCACGGCGTTGCCTTCCCTCGCAGGAAACAGAAAGTGCCCTTTGTTGGTCCAGAACCTTCGAAAAACACGGGACGTGCTGCCACTTTCCGCCACAAGAGGGCCTCACTCCCGGGAGGCTCAGGTGAAGCTGTGACCGAGAGGGGACCGCGACGGGCATGCAGCGGGATGGCTCCCGGGACCGCGGCAAGAGCCAGGCTTCTCTTCACCTCGCAGGGGACGCTCCTCACAGAGCCACCGGAGGGAAGCCGGTCGTTGAAAAGGGGGAAGGGAAGGAGAAACGGGGACACGACCACGAACACAGAAGGGGAACCTCTAGGGCGCGTAACTGAGGTATCGATAGCTCTGGGTCTCGTCGGTGTCCGAGGGGCCGGAGCGGCCGCGGCCGCTGAGCCTACTTGTTCTTGCCCAGAAGGGCGTCCACCTCCTCCTCGGGCTTCAGCGAGTGCCACTGCGCGATGGGCCTCCGCGGGTTGGCCAGCATGTCAGACCAGTGCCGCAGCTCCGTGCCCGTGGCGTTGCTGCCCACGAAGATCTTGCCGATGGCTTCGTTCTTGCCCAGCTTGTCGTAGTCCAGCACGGTGACCACCACCTGCACTTTCTGGGGGAAACAGGGGACGGAGGGGTTGGCTGGCGAAGGGCGGGGGCCCCCGTGACCGAGCTTCCCCCTCCAGCCCAGGCCACTGGCCGCCCGCCTGCCCGGCTCCCGAAAGGCCCAGGCACCTGAATCTGCTCGAAGGGGATCTCGAAGCTGAAGGACTCGTTGAAGTAGGGGTTCAGCGTCTTCTTTTTCACGGTCGTCTTTTTCTTCTTGAGCCTCTTGCCATTCTGCATCAGGTGGATCTTCACGTAGGGGTCTGCGCAGGGAGAGCCGGCCCCAGGCCCTCAGCGCCCCCTCAGGGGGAACCGGCCCCAGGTACCTCAGCTCCTCCCACCGGCCCAGCACCACCATCAAGACCAGGCTCGAGGCACCCAAGGCCCCTGCTTCGCCCAGAGACACAGAGTGAGCACCCCATTCAGGGCACAGAAAGTTTCCCCGAGGACCACCTCCGCCCACCCCCCACCCACGGCCCCGTCCAGGACAGAGTCGAATTGCGGGGGCATGGACAACGAGAGGCCCGTCCAGGCTTCCCTGCGAGGAGAATCCGAAGTCACACACCCCGGGAGGCAGCTCAGAGCCGAGCAGGGGCCCCCAGAGAAAGGGAGGCTCTGGGGAGCCGGACCCCCTGCTGCAGGGTCCTGCCCGGGACTCAGCGGCTGCTGCCTGGGTCCCAGGCCCCGAGGCTCCGGCCGGGGCTGGCTCACTGGTGCCACCCAGTGGCAGCCAGAAGCCCTGCAGGTACCTGAAAGGCCACCCACGTCCATCTTCTTCAGGTTCTTGGCCTCCAGGATGCAGACCGTGAGCTTGCCGGCCGTGGGCACGTAGCGCAGGGAGGTGCAGATGTCGCCCAGCTTCTCTGGCTGTCCAGGGGGAGACACGGGGCCTGGCTCATCTCACCCGCCCCAGGGCCTCTGGCACAGCAGATCCTGCCTTTCGCCCCCGGGCCCCACGACGAGTGTGGGGTACAGTCTCCCTGCCACCCCAGGGCCTCGGCAGGTGGACTGGAGACAAGCACCTCGGGACCATCCTCCCCGACTCCTCCGGCCGCCAGGACGGCTCCACACGCAGGGAGACCCGTGGCCCTCGGAGCACTTTGCTGCCTTAAGTGACAGAGCTTAGGGCCCACAACAGTGATGGTGACAGATGCCAGGCACCTGCCGGCCACCGCGCGCTTCACTCAGGAGGTTCACCCTCACTTGCAGAGGCTGAAGAGGGGAACTCAGGCCTAAGGAGATTGGTGAGGAGCCCAGGGCCTCGCAGCTAGGCCCAGCCTGGTCCCCGACCCTGGGGCCCGGTCCCCGGCACGCCACGTCCCTGTCCTCACCTCTTCTTTCTCCCCACCCTGCAGGTCTCGCCACTCCTCGATGGGCTGGCCGAGGTCCACGGTGTTCATGGGCACCTTCACCTCCCCGATGATGTCGTGTTTAGAGAAGCGGTCGAAGTCGTAGATGGCCATCACCAGAGTCTTGCCCCCCAGCTCCTGGTATGGCACCTGCAAGGCACAGGAGGGTCAGGGAGGGTCGGGGCAGCGCCCACGCCTGCAGGGGCTGTGGCGAGCCGGTCCCTGGGCCCAGCTCTCTCCCCGCTGACCGCAGGACTCCTGGTTGAGTCCGTAGAGACGGAGTGAAGACCCAGGCTCTGGGGGAACAGAGTGGGGGCGGGGAGAGGCCCAAACCCCCTGGAGGCACAGCCCGGGGCGGCCTTGTTCCAGGCTGAGCTGTTCCAGGGCCTTAGCCAGAAAGGCCCTGGAGCAGGAGGCCGGTGGGACTGGGGCCAGGGGCAGCCGCCTGCCCCATCCAGCCTGCGTCACCTTGAAGGTGAAGGTTTCATTGAAGGCGGGATTCAGCGTCTTCCGATGGACTTTGGTCTCGTATTTCTTCTTCTTGTCTGGAAGGAGGAAGACTTTGACGTAAGGGTCTGAGGTGCCTCCCATGTCCAGCGCAGGCAGCTCCGCAGCCTGCAGGACGCCGACGGTGAGCTGTGGAGACAGGGAGGCCGGCCTGAGTCCCAGCACCAGCTCCGCCCGGAGAGCACCAGCAGCCCTCCCAGAGGCGGGCGGCCGGGGTGGGGGCAGAAGGTTAGTCCCACCCCTACCCCCAGGAACTCGGAAAGACACGGGTCACGGGAGTTGAGAGGACGCCGACCGGCCCAAGGCTGGGCAGGTTAATACAGAGCAATCGGCCAGCGGCCCTTCCCCAGGCCCGGGACGGGCCCGGCCAGTCTCCGCACGGGAAGGGGGTGGTTTCTGTCCCCTCCCGCCCACCTCCAGCCGGCCCCACACCTGGTTGGCCTGGAAATCGTAGTCCAGGGAGAACTGCAGCTTCCCCAGGTTCTCCGGCTCCTTCTCCTCCTCGCCCTCACCCTCACCCTCCGTGAGGCCGGTCTCGGCGTCTTCATCATCCTTCAGGGGCTGCGGAGGGGGGCGGTCAGGCGAGGACAGGGCAGCCGGGCTCAGCACAGGGGCAGCCGGAAGGGCCCTCGGTGCAGGCGGGGAGGGGCGGGGGCTGAGGGCGGTGGGCAGTCCCCAGGGCCCCGCCCTGTGCCCCTCTCCCTGCAGGACCCAGCATTTCCCTTCTCAGTGCCCCCCACTCCCCCCAGCTCAGGCCCCACCCACCCTGGGCCACACATACCGGGCGCACGGCGCAGGTGGTCCGGCGCAGGGAGAGTCCACGGAGGGGGGGCGAGAGGAGAGAACACAGTGAGCAGAAAGCCCGGCGGCCCGGACGAGCCCCCGGAGTCACAGCCACTGGGGCCACCAGGCTGGACTGTGCCCGGGGGCTATGGAGCCCCTGTGCCCCCCACACTGCAGGCTCCTTGCCCCCCCACAGATGCGCACAAACACACAGGAGTGTTCGCTCGCTGGCTGAGTTCTGAGGCCAGGCCCTTCCTCCACCGTCTCCCCTCCCCCCAGGTCGGCTTCCCAGGCAGAAAACTGCTCCCCTCACCCCAGTGGGGAAAATGGGGCTCACAGGGACGTCTGCGAGTGTGAAGGAGGAACCTGGGGGTGTGCTGACCCACCCGGAAGGACGGGGCGAATACAGCTGGCACCAGAGATGGGCTGCGCTGGGCCTCACCCTGGGGCCTGTCCAGTCCCCGCCCCGCCCCAGCCAGAGGCCGCAGTCCCCCCAGAAACCACAGACACTCCCGTGGCTCTCACTCCAACAGCCTGTCCCAACAGCCCCTCCCGGTCGATGCACGTTCTGTGCCTCTGCCCTTCCAAGGGCAGGTCCCCGCACATCCCCCAAGCACCTGGGTGGACAGGTGACCCTACAGGTGTAGCCAGCGGGGACCACACGGGGGGGCCCAGGGCAGCTGCTGCACCGGCGGCCTTTGCTTGCCCTCTGGGGGCAGGAATGCTGTCCCAACCCCGGCCCCCGGCCCCCGGCCCCCGGCCCCCGGCCCCCGGCCCCCGGCCCAGCACCCACCTGCCCGCCCTTCATGTCCTTCATGCTCATGGCGTTCTTGGCGCCCTTGCCTTTCTCCTTCTTGCTCTTCTTCTTCCGGCAGCAGCACTTCTTGCAGATGCAGAAGCAGCAAGTGAGCAGCAGAAGGCCGGCCACCACGGTGATGGCGATCAGCGCCCAGGGCGGCACTGCCCACGGAGAGCCCAGGGGTCAGCAGGGCCCGGCCCCGGTCAGGACCGCGCCCCGCCCGCCCCCGTGGCTTAGCCCCACGCTCCCGGGGCTCAGGCGCACCTGCCCTCTCGGGGGCACCTGCCCCACTGCCCTGCGGACGCACCGCTAACGGGAAACGCGGGGCTGAGCAGGCAGGAAGGGGACTGGGCTCTACGAGAGGTGACCAGTCCGGCCTACGGAGAACGGGTCAGTCTGACCTACGGAGAACTGCTCATATTGCAGAGAACAGGATGGTCCTTCCGGGATGGACACGGTGGGAAGAGCCCAGACCCCACCCGGTGCCCAGCCTGGGAGCCCAGGCCCTGGGTGCTGTCCGTGGTCCTGCTCCCCTGAGCGTGGCCTGTGTCTCCCACACAGACTTAGCTAGGAACCCAGAAGGCAGGGGGCACTGTAAGGTACAGAGACGACCGTCGCTATAGGCACACCTGACGCTAACATAACGAACATGACATGGTCTGCCAACGGTACTTAGATAAAAATATGTCTCTAACGAAAGTAGTGGGGCTTTTATTTTCTATCTCCCACAACGGTGGTTTCGTGGGGCCCCCGGGGGGCTGGCCGTGGTCTCACAGCTTTGCATCTCCTCTCAGCCTCACCTTTTGACAGTTTCCTAAATTCTGTAAGAAGATTCTTCCCTGGGAAATCAGGCCATGGAGTCCCCCTGCTTCCCTCAGTGAGCCAGTCCACACCCCCCGTTACTGAGAGGGCACCCCAGCCATCCAGCCTAAACCAGGACTTAGAGCCCAGCAGGTGTGCCCGGGCCCCCAACGCCCCGTCTCGGGACACTCACAGGGGATCTTGTTCACTTCATTGAAGAATTTCTCCCTCAGCTTCGCGAACATGTCCTCCTTGCTCTCCCCAGCGCCCCCACTCTCGGTGGAGTTGTCTGGGGGTCCGACGGGCATCGGGACTGTGGTGGTGGCAGGAGCCACCCCGGGCTCCTGGTTTTTCTTGAAGATGTTCCACATGGCGGCTGCGGGGACGGCTGCGGGCGAGAGGGGGGCTGGTGAGTGCCCGGGGTCCCCTCCCCGTCGGCTCCCAGCCCAGCAGACACAGGGGCCTGTCAAGCAGCAGGTCTCCATCCCCCAAGAACTGCGTCCTCGCCGGCTAACTCGGCGCCCTGTACCTGAGCCGCTCTTCCTGCAGACTCCACGGGGCTCGTGGCCTCCGATCAGCGGGGTCCTCTGGGGCCCTGGCCCCTTCTCCACAGCACTTGTCACTGACACACGTCTATTTTACTTGTCTGCCTGTCACTGGATTTAAGATCCACGAATGCAGGGGACTTGATGGCGCGTAGTAGGTGCTCAGTGAGTCCCAGGCGAGGAACAGACAGGTCAGAGGCCTCCTCTCCGTGATGCCAGGCCCTCTGGCCTCCTAGACCCTGCCCAGGCCTGAACGACCATGTCCACAGCACGTGGGCGACTGTTAAAAACCAAGTGTCACATCTCTCTTTGGATGAGCCTAAGGCCACACAGCTCCTGCTCCTTCCCTCGGACGCCTCCACCCCCAGGACGATTCCCCCACCCGGGGCGCAGGGCTCAGGCCTCTGAGCAGGGCCCCAACAAGAACTCAAGGAGAAGCCAAGTGCTCAGGGCTGCACAGCCACCCCGACCCCCTCGAGGCTCAGGCTGAGGTCCTGGGGAAGGTGGCAGCTGGGAGAGCTGAGGATGATAAACGATCTGGGGCTCCACGGACCCGGAGCAGAGTGAGCGCCTCTGTCTGCTCAGAACCGCCCGAGCAGGAAAGCAGGAGACAGGCCATTAGGCAGGGATGCTGCGGGCGCTGAGCCGGAGCTGGTGGAGGCGCCTGCTCCGCTGCCCTCGGGGGTCAGGTCTGAAGGGGAGGGTGGGGCCAGGTGAGGTAGTAGGTGCGGTCCTTGCACGCTCGTCTCTGAGCACTAGCGAGCGGCCACGGGGACCAGCCACGCGTGGCCTGGGGACAACCTCTGTGCCTCAAAGCACCAACTACAGTCAGAGGTCCGACAGAACAGCAAGGGGGACCACAGGTGCATGGCGACTGCAGGGCCTCACCTCCCCAGAGCCACGGTGCGGACACGCAGGACCATGCCTCAGCTGCAGACACCCAGAGGTGCTCAGAGCCCAGCTGTGGTTCTGAGTCTGGACTGATAGGAAACTCCACTGGCCACACCTGCCACATGGGCTGAGAGGGAGTTACATCCAGGGCGGGGATGTGGCGTGGCCTCGAGCACACGCAAGCTCACACTCAGACGCTCACACTCATCACCACCTGCCACAGCGGACCAACCAAACAGGACCTGGGGGCCACACTCCCGTGGACCGTGCCCCTCCAGCCTGGCCTTGGACACTGCAGATAGCGAGGAGCTAGCTGGACACCACTTCTTTAGTCTTCCCGACGTGTATTTGCAGAAGCTGCACTAATGAGATGGAAATAGGTTAACCAGCAAGATGCCTCTCGCCAAAGCTCACAGGCTAACAAAGTTCAACACTTAAGGATAAATTTATG
This sequence comes from Miniopterus natalensis, assembly GCF_054644295.1. Classification (NCBI taxonomy): domain Eukaryota; kingdom Metazoa; phylum Chordata; class Mammalia; order Chiroptera; family Miniopteridae; genus Miniopterus; species Miniopterus natalensis. Next base: position 20,008,880 of record NC_142101.1, read on the forward strand.
TCTTTATTTTTTGGACGCCTGGGTCTTGGGAGACAGAGAATAAAGTTTTAATGAATTAATTTTCGGGCACATTTTGAAAATGAGTTGCCTGTGTCTGTGAGTTCCCTGCGTGGCAAGGCCAGTGCGTATACACGGGTCAGACAAGGAGGCCGCCGCTGGTGTAGATGCCGAGCAGGCCGAGTGCCAGGATGCTTGAGAGCAGGCTGGGAAGGGTGGGGACCCCAAATGGGTGACTGAGTGGGGACACATGGAAGCTTGGCGACCAGCGGGCCCTGGAATGTGGGGGGTGCACACTGGGCCCCAGAGGTCTGCCCACCGAAAAGTACTGGGGCCTCAGGGGCCCTGGGTGTGTTTGAGCCAAGTATGAGGCAGGGGGTGGGCCGTGGGAGGCTCTGCCCTGGTCATGCTCTATGGGGGCTTGGGAAGCACTGGGGGCAGGGGACTCTGAGGCTCAGCGGGGATTGTGTGGCTCAAATTGCTGGATCGCTGCTCTGCCACGAGTGAGTGCAGGGGGAGGGCAGCCGAGGAAGACAGTCTGTTCTCTGCTCCTCCCAGACCTGGCAGGCCCGGGGGAGAAGACGCCACTCATTGTGAGATGCCCATCACCGCCAGCGCCTCTGACAGGCCGTGGTCTCCGGGAACTAAAGTGGGTCAGGCCAGCCCCGGGGGCACAATTATATTCCCGGAAGAAGCCAACTTCCTCCCCCTGACCACCTGGGGCAGGAATAGGAAACAGGCTTGTGGGGGGGGCAGGGCAGCCGTGTCCTCAAAATACCAACAGGCTGGAGGAGGGAGGAGATGCGGGGAAATTCCAAACTGGAAAATGCCAGCATGGAATTCTACTGGGGTCCCACCTGGGAGGCAGAGCCCCTCAGGAGAAGGAGCCAGGTGAAGCCAGGTGGGCAGATTAGCACTTGACTTCCAGGTCCCCATTCCAACCCTGTGAGTCTCTACATCTGACATCTCCCAGCCACCGGTGCATGTCATGTGTCCAGGCCCCGTCAATCCCTCCGAGGTTTGTCCTCAGGAGCTGCCCCCCAGTTATGCGGGGAGCTCAGCAGTTCTCCCTATAGCATCACTGCTCTTGCAGGATCGGCTCCCAGGTGTTGACATTATATACAAAACAGACCAAACTTGAGGATTTCCTGAGCTCACAAAACCACTGAAGCCACTTAAGCAAAACTAACCCAGCTTAGTTCATGAACAAAAGCAACACCTGGGTTACTTCTGATGATTGTTATAGAAACTTAACTCATATTCCTGAAAACGAGGGAGTCACAGGAACCCACCGCCTGCGTGGGAAGCTCCTTGGAAATAAGAGCCGCTGTGGAGTCAACGGCTCCCTCCCTTCACCTGAAAAGCCGCCCTGAGCTCACGTCAGTCCGTGACTCTGGAAGCTCTCAGTTGGTGGTTCTTATATGCACAATAGGCTCTGCTAAATACTGCTGATTGGTTTAGTGGCTTTAATTTTGCTGTTTCTGGATTTTTGATGGGGTAAACAAGATGGAGGGGCTGGTTCCCAAGGCGCTGGGGTCCAGGTGACTTGGGGGCACACTGAGGGCAGTCTCAGAGCTGAGTCTGGACCCAGATGGGGAAGCAGCCCAGCTCTGGCCTCCTGGTTGGGGGGTGGGGGTGACAAATGAAAAGGAGCCCAGCTTCACTCTCAGGTTCATTAGAGAAAAAGGCGACTGTTGAAGGCATCAGGGCAGGCCGCTCATTAAGCCCACGGAGCTTAAAAACAGTGAGAGATGCAGGCACTGGCGGGGAGGGGCTGGGGCCTGGCCATCGCCGCCTCTCAGGGTGACTGTAGACACCTGCGCACGGAAGCGCCACACCTGTTCCAGGGATAACCAGACCGAGGCCCTGAGGGGGTGTTCACAGGCATTCCTGCTCGCCTGCAAAGCTGGGTGGCCGCTCTGGTTATCTGGTCTCTGTGGCCTGCCAGCCGCCTGATCAATGTGGGAGTTGAGACCAGGTTTAGCCTTGGGTGGCAGCCCTGACCTCCAGGGATGTCAGTGGCCTCTTCAGGGGTCACAAGCTGGCTCTTTCCCTGAACCCACTGCCACAGCGTCCCACCCAGAGGGCTCCCCAGAGCGGTGACCCCAAGGCAGGAAGTCCTTCCTCGTACCTGGCCTGAGCCTTCCTGCTGCGGGGTAGCCGGGACTCTCCACGTGCACCTTTCTCAAGTCGAAAAGGTGCGATTCCACCAGCCAGGCAGGGGCACAGAAGCCCCAGAAGCAGCCAGCAGCTGCCAAGAGTTCAAGGATTTCATGCCGGTGGCAGAGGAACTGTGGGCTTTGGGTCTCCTCCCCAGCCCTCCCCAACCTCAGGACACAGAGACCGGGGAGTGGACACAGAGGAGAAAAAGGAAAGAACGAAACAAAGGCAGGAAAAAATCACTCGCGGCCTGTCCTGACCTGCCAAGGACTTTCCCCGTCTTTCCTGGGCTCAGCCCCAGATATGCCCACATGAGGGAGCAAGCCTCTCGCAGGGCCTGGGGGTCTGCCCAAGCCTTGGAGCCCTCTATGGCCCGTCAGCTGTCAGTTCCGGACAGAGGAGCCGCTGCAGAAAGGCCTACAGGCTTCCTCCAGGGAGCTGGGAGCTGGGGACCAGCAGCTCCAAACAATCAGGGGGATTTATTAGGGAGCAGGGCTGGGGCGGGTAGGAGGCGATGGGCTGGGCACAAAGGGTTGCTGAACAGCAAATCCAAAGGTTCCTTTCAAAGTCAAGTGCACTCAGGTCCCCGCGCTGCCAGTCTGCAAATCTTCCCCTGCGGCCCACGGGCACTTCTACTGTCCGCAGAGAGGTGCCCACTGCCCGCCACCAGCCTTTACTGTCACTGTCAGCCCGGCTGCCGCTCCCTGAGGATGCAGAGGGCTCAGCGTCCCACTGAGCATCTATAGCAAGCCTAAAACGCCCCTGCTGTTATCGCTGCGTTTTGACAACTAACTGAAGCTCAAAAAAAAAAAAAAAGTCAGGTAACTTGCTCAAGGTCACATAGCGAATCCCGAGCGGATCCGGGGTCTGAGGACTCACTCCAGGGTGTCAGGGCCATTTTGTCTCAGGTTGTCTCCACTCTGGGGACAGGAGTGGGGATTTTCTGAGACCACCGGCCCCGCCCTCAAGTGGAGCCCACTTGCTGCCGCTCAGACCCCAGCCCAGAACCTCAGCCACAATGGACTGGAGGTTACTGAGCTTGACCCTCAATGTGCAGGTGAGGAGAGAAAAACAGGGACTTGCCCAAGGGCACACAAGGGCACACAGATTGGAGACGGAGCCTAGAATTAAGCTCAGGCCTCCCACCTTAACCCAGGATTCTTCCCACAACACCCTGAGGCCCAGTGAGAAGCTTCTGAGGGGGCAGCCTGCACCCCAGGAGGAGGGTCAGGCTTTCCTGGGGAAGGGCTGGGAGGCTGCGCACTGGGGAGCCATGGGATGTCGTAGTGCAGGTCTTACTAATGGTTCCGGTGGGTCACCCTTGTCTGAGGTGGGAGCAGCCCTGCCTAGAGCCGGGGGCCAGGCTGCATGACCTTGGGAGGTCCTTGGCAACCCCCTTTAACCCTCGGGACTCCTATCTGTCCAGGGAAAGCTCTCCCGGGAGGGTGGTGCCCCCTGCAGAAGGTGTGCAGAGCTGGATGGCAGACACCCTGCCACTGGAGATTCTGAGAGTGGGTCAAGGCGGTGAATGGGCGGGCTGAGGGGCTCACAGCCCTGCCGCCTTTTGGGGGGAAGGGGAGCTACAGTTTCCCCTAGGCCAGGTCACAGAAGGAACGCTGCCGGTGAGGCTGCCCCTCACCCCATCCCTGCAGTAGGTGTCACCTGCATGCTGGGGCCGGCAGTGTGGGTCTGGGGAGGTTTCAGGCGCCTATGTTCCAAACCCCCATTTTCCAGATGGAGATACTGAGGGAGGCCCAGAGGGGTGTTTGTCCAAGGTCACAGGCTGGGTCAGAATGGAAGCTTCTGGTACAGCTCTCACTACCATCCCGTCCCGCGAAGTGGCCTCCCACAGAGAGGCCAGCTTTCCAAGGCAGCCAAGTGGGGGCTTGAAGCAGGGGCGCCTGAGGGCTGGTTCACCCGGCCGCCCTGTCCCTGCCTCTCCCATTCCTCCCCACTGCGCGCCTCCATCACCCAGGCTCAGAGCTGCGCCGCAGCTTGTCCAAGGTCACACAGCAAACCGAGTGGAGCATGCGCTCTTCCTGCCCTGTGGCCCCTTCCCACCCCCACCCCTCCCCAAGCTCGGCTGCCGGCCGGGATCCTCGGGATCCAGCGTCCTCCAATCCCCCAGCGGCGGCGGGTGCGGGAGGCTGAGAAAGTTTCAGGGAGAGGAAGGGGCGGGAGATGCCGCCGCCCATCCCGGCCCCGGGAGGCGCGGCGCGGGGCGCACGGGGAAGCGGGCTGCGCGCCCCGCCAGGGTCCCGGGTGCGCGCTCTGCGCTGGGGGCTCGAGAGCTCCACGCCTGAGCCTGCCGGCTCCCCTCCAATGCAGCGGGGCCGAGGGGGTCCCAGGAGCCCGCACCCACTTTCCCCGCTCCCCGCCCCCCACCTCCCCACGCTCTCAGCCCCCGCGCTTTAGCCTCGGGGATGCCCGGGTTCCGGCGCGCTGCGCGGCCGCCCCTCCTGCTCGCCCCGCCCGTCCCCGGCTCCGCGAGAACCACTTGGGGGGCCTGGGTCCCCGGGACCACGCGGGACGCCTCCTGCGGGACTAGCCGGGCGACTCCAACGCGAGTGGATTTCCGGAACAGTCCCCAGCGCCCGCTCCGTCCCGCACTAAGTTTATCCGGCTGCGAGCGCCCAGCCAGAAAGTGCGGGCGTCCCAGCCCGGAGACCCGCGCCCGGGCCCGGGAGGCTGCGGCGCGGCTTCGCCCGAGACCCGCTGCCCGCGCGGCTCCTCTTACCGGCGTCCGGCGCACTGCGGCCCGAGCGCGGCGGGCGGGACTCCCGGGGCCCTCTTCCCGCGCCGCGGCCGCTGCGGCTCCGCCGCCCGCTCCTCGCGCGCTCGCTCTGCGGTAGGAGCAGCCCGAGCCTCTGCCCCGCCGCCAATTGACATGCTCCTCACACGCGCCGCGCCCGGTGCAGGCCGGCGGGCCACCGCGATCCCGGCCCCGCGCCCCGCGCCCGCGCCCCGGGAAGGCGGGCGGGGAGGGAGGAGAGGGGCGTGCGGAGGGGCCCGGGTCGGGAGAGGGTGCCACCCGGGGCGCCCCTGGAGAAGTTTGGGGTGGCGGAGCCGGCTTTGCGCCCCCGGAGCCCGCGGGACAATGCGGAGGGGTCCCGCCGCTCCCGGCGCCCCTGCGGCGCCCCTTCAGCCCCGCCGCCCGCCCGCTGCAGGAGCCCCGGGGCGCGGGGACTGGCCGGGGGAGGGGCCGGCGGGGCTGCTGGCGGCAGGAGGGAGCCGCCGGCTCCGGGGGCGCGGATGGCGGTGCCTGAGTCGGGAAAGAAGCGGGAGGAGGGCGGTGCAGACAAAGGGCAGAATCCCGAGGCCGGGAGGCGGGGTTCCTCCCGCCCCGAGAGCTCGGACCGCCGGCAGCCCCGGCCTCAGTCCCAGGGGGTGCAGTCGGGCTCGTGCCCGGGGCCCCCGGGAGCCGAGAAAGCGGGGCGGAGGGGCGGGGGGGGGGGGCTGCGCACAGGACCCGGGCCTGCCTCCCAGGTAGGAACCCGGCGCAGGGCTCGGCCATGGGGACCCCGAGCGCCCGGCGCAGGGAGGCCTGGCATCCCCACCCTCTCGGGGCAGGAGGGGCGGGGGCTGCGACTCTGGGGGTCCCTCCTCCGCCTCGGCCTCAGCCCCCCACACCCGTCCCCCGAGGCCTCAGGACCCAGCTCCGCGTGGAATTTCTGCGGGTGTCAGGCCTCCAGCCCCCCGCCCCCCTCTGCCCGCTCCCCCTCCCGCAGCCCCTTCCTCTGAGCTCCCGCTCTGCGCCCTCAGAACCAAGGATCAAGTTTGGGGTTCGACCGAGGGAGTCACCCCCAACGCGGGAGGGCTGGGGAGGGCCTAGCGGAGGAGCCCGGGGATTTCCCACGAGCTCGGCGGGTCCCGCCCCCTCGCCCCGCCCGCCCCGCGGCCTCCGCAGCGCTGCGGCACCGCACACCCCTGCCCCGCGCCCCGCGCCCCGCTGCAGCCCGTCCCCGCCCCGCGCCCCCCCGCCCCCCGCCCCGCGCCCCGCTGCAGCCCGGCCCCCGCCCCGCGCCCCCCCGCCCCGCGCCCCGCGCCCCGCTGCAGCCGGTCCCCGCCCCGCGTCCCCCGCCCCGCGCCCCGCTGCAGCCGGTCCCCGCCCCGCGCCCCCCCGCCCCGCGCCCCGCGTCCCCCGCCCCGCGTCCCCCGCCCCGCGCCCCGCGCCCCGCGCCCCGCTGCAGCCCGGCCCCCGCCGCGCGTCACGGACCCGGGTCGGGAAGCGCTGACTCGGGGATTCCAGGCTGCGGCCCGGGGCTGCGCGTCCGTGACGCGCGGGGGCTGAGCCGAGCCCCCGCCCAACTCCGCCGCTCCCGAGGCAAAAAGGGGCCTCAGGGCCAGGGCTCAAGGTCAGGGACCCCCCCCCGACGCCCCAAACCCCGCAGCCGGCCCCTCACGGAGGCTGCGCGCCTCCCGTTCTCCCTGGGGCGGGGGTGATTCGCTGCTGAGGCCCCTCCAAGTTTCTCGTGCCAGGAGGAGGGGGCAAGGAGAGCTCAGGGGACTCGGGTTGGACTTCGGGGTTTCCGGAGGCCCAGGGTCCCAGGACGCGACCCTGGGCGGTGGGAGGGGCGGGGCTGTGACTCGGGGTGCCCCTCCTCCGCCTCATCCTCAGTCCCCAACACCCGCCGCTGAGCCCTGAGGACCCAGCTGGGCCTGGAGTTTCTGCGGGTGTCAGGCCCCAGCCCCCTCCCGGGCCTTCCCAGCCCCATCGGGCTCTGCGCGCTGCCCCCCAGCAGCCCCTTCCCGTCAGCTCTGGCTCTGCACCCTCAGAACCATGAGGCGACCCCCCTCCTTCTCCTGAAATGGATCCAAAGACACCTGAGCCTCGCTGAAGGGGCTGCCAGTAAAACGGGTCCAGTTACGGAAAATAAAAGCGTTTCTGTGGGACTGTGTCCACTCCTAAAAATAGCTGTTTAACATGTAAAATTCCTGCAGATTCCCTCCGCCCTGGGGGGGGTATGGAGGGTCAGGGACACCTGCACCCTCGGGGGCTGGGTCGCGGTGGGGAGGCGGGAGCGCTGTGGTCCCATGAGAGGAGGCCGCTGAGGTTTGCTCCAGAGGCCCCCCCACAGGGGTGGGAACCACAGCTTACAGCCCCGACCCCACTTAATCCTTTTAAACAACCCCAGGAAGCAACTAGGCAGGGGTGCCCACCTGTCTCCACTGTGGCATGGGAAGCCCCCAAAGGCTCCCCAAGGTCCCAGGTGGCCTTCGTGCAGGGGGGTTTGGTGACCCCAGAGCCGGCCCCACACGCCACGTGGCCAGGTGCCTGCCTGTAGCTGCACCCCCTGCCCGGTGCCCTCGGCTGTCTCCTTGCAGGCCGCCTGTGCAGAGGGGGCCCCTCCCACCCTCCACACTGACCCGCTGTGCTCCCTCCTGCCACAGGGCCTTTGTACATGCGAACCTCCCCGCCCCCTTCACCAGGCCAGCCCCCTGCCAGTCTCAGGTCCCTGGCGCCTCTCCCTTGAGCACCCCGTGTGTGTTTCTCTCTGCACCTTTGTCATTTTCTGCCTCCCCCCGCTAGACTGTAAGCCCCGGGAGGGAAGGGACCGCTGTCCATCCAGCCCACTGGCACAGAATGCCACAAATCTCAGAGGTCCTGAGGCCCAGCGCCCTCGACTCCTGGCACTGCCACTTGGATGCCCCGTGGCCTCCCTAAGCCTCAGCTTTCTCGCCTGCAACGTGGGGTTTCAATTATAAAACAGGGTAACGTGCAGAGACGAATGGCGCCATTCCCGGCTCATCCCCTGAGCTCCTGCTGGTAAAGAAATAAGGGCTGAGGCGATGACGGAGGGGCGGGTTCCCCTGCCCCCAGCCCTCCCCGCAGGGTGCTACTCTATCTCCTCCCCTCGCCCACCCGCCTCACTTCTCCCGCAGGCTCCCGGCACGATGGCAGCTCCTTCCCGGTCCCAACCCACACACGGATCCTGTGCTCAGCCGGTGCTGGCGCCGTGGGGGGCCGTGTGGCAGGCGCTGGCAGAAACAGAGAGGCCAGGCTCACCCCCTTCATGACCCGCCTCAGCATCTCCCCCGGAGTCACCTGCAAACACGTCCACAGGCTAAAACTAGTCCCCTCACCACCCTTCCAGCGAGACAGCAGCCCTTCAGCCGTTCTGCACAGAAACTCGGGAGCTGCCGGCGCCCTGGGCTGGTGCAGCCCAGCAGGACCCGGCTCCTGGCGCCCGAGGTGGGAGCAAGAGGGGCGCTTGGCTGGCTCCCTGGGCTGGCAGACACTCCCTTCCTATCTGTTGGCGGCTCACTTGTTCTTCCCTCTGTCTCCTCACACAGGAGAGCCCTGAGCTGGTTTGGGGGTCCTAGCCCCCTGAGACCTCTCTCTCACCCTGATGGAGGCACCCGGTCCAGAGCTGAAAGCAGCAGCCTGGCCAAGGCCCTGGGACTCCCACCCACCCTGACAAGGTCTGGAAGCTGGACTGCAGCCAGCACTGGGGGGTGAGGGTGGGGGTTCCCGTGGGCTCCACAGGAAGCTCAGGGTGGGGGTGGGGGGCAAGGATCCTGCACGTGGCGTTGCTGTGGGCACTGCTGTCCTCTGTGGCCACCTTGAACAGCTAATCTGCAGATTCATTGGTCCATCCGCAGGGAGTCACGGCCTGGGCCTCTCCCTGGGTCTCACTCAGCCGGCCCCTCCCCTCCTGCACCCCCTCCGGGGCTCTGCCCCAGGACCAGCTCTGCCCCGGCCCCTGAGTGACCTTGGGCAAATCACTTCTCTCTAGGTCCCAGGTTCCCTGTTAATAAAATAAAGGAACTGGACTGGACGGTTTCTTGGGTCCCACTCAGCTCTGAGTCTGTGAGCCCGGAAACTGGAGGCGGGTGGATGCAAAGGCTTCCTGGCCCCTTTTGGGGAGAAAGGAGAAAACGACAATGCATCTCACACCAAGCGGTGTCAGGACTGGGACAGGCCGGTTTCCGCTAAAGGGGCCCTCGGTGACCTATAACCAGGGTGAGTGACAAAGGCCGCAGACAATGCCCCAGGCTGCAGCTGGGCGGCAGGTGCTGGTGACCCACTTCCCTGCCTCTGGCCCCGGGCGCCGGCTGGGTGGGGACGTGTGGAGCCCACACAGCAGCCAGCAGCTGCACTGATCCCAGAGGCACTGCAATGCGGTGCTCGGATTCTTTGTTGTTCTTAGTTTTTTTCCTAAAAGTCCTCATTTCCCAGGGAACTGTGCAGCCCATTGCCTCCAGAGGGGGTGGCCTGGAGCTGGAGAGTCACCCTCCTCAGGGGCTGGGCCACCTCTCACCCCCTCAGTGTGCAGCCCCACCCTCTGATCCTGGTGGAACCGGGAGGTCTGCGTAGAGGGAGCACAGGGGCAGGTCTCCTTCCCAAGGCCGGGGACACAGGCTGACGGAACCTCCACGCCTGTCGAATTGGAGCACCTCTCAGTTTCCTGGTCCCCAGAGGCTCTGGCTCCATCTCCGGCAGAGACACCTTGAGAATCAAGAATCTCTCTCTCTCTCAATGAGCTGTTTTTGGGGCGGGGGGAGGACAATGTCCCCTCTGGAGCATCGAACCCTGAGTCTGCTGAGGGTCCTGGGAAGGACATGCAGGGGAACTAGCCTCATCAGGTGGGAGGGACCCCCGTTTCCACACAAACTCCACACACACTCTACCTCGTGTTCTTGGGTTTCATTTTAGGGGAACTTTCAGTCCAGCTCTGCTTCTGAGTTAAAAAGGTGACATGTCCCATCAATCAGCTGTGAGAATGAACCCCAAGGAGGAGCGAGAGGCAGGGAACAGACCCATCCCTGCCAGCGCCCCTCCCTTGGTTCCCAGGGACTCCTGCTGCAGGGGGGCAGGGGTGGGGCTCCCTGATGACAGAGAGCACAAGGCCAGGACAGGGGCGCTTGCACCTCGGGAAGGACGCTGAAAGCCACTTTCTGCAGGGCCCGGGAAAGCTGCGTCTGGCTCTCGTGCCCTAAGCTCTCTCCCCACGACCTGAGGGGCCGTGAGGGCCCGTCTGCCCTTCTGTGATGTTGGGTCTCTCTCGGGCACAGATGGCTTGGCTCAGGGCAACCAGGACATAGCTGAGCCAATCTGAGTACAGCCCAGGGAGAGGTGCCACCAGTCTGCCATCTGCTGAGCAGGTGACAGCCACTGACAGGTGAGTCGGGGTGAGGGGCAGGGAGCTCAGGGCTTGGAGAGCAGCTGCCTGTAGGACCTTGCCCTGCAGCCACCAGACTCCCTGGGCTCTGGACAGGAGGTGCCTCCAGGCCCCGAGCAGCATGTAGGTCTTTAAATGAAAACAAGCAGGCCCTTCAAGAGAGAGGCTGCCCTGTCGGCCTCTGTATTTCCATCAAAGCTCAGCCTGGGGTGGAGTGCCAGCTCTGCTCCCGTGGCCAGGGCAGGGCTGGCTCCAGGGACAGTAAGGGGACTGGGGAGCACCCACTGGGAAAGCAGAGGGAACCCAGAGATTCAGCATGATGTTCACCAGCCCAGATTCTGGTCCCAACTCCCTCCTTCGTGCTGGGTGTCTCAAGGCAAGTTCATTAACTTCTCAGAGCCTGTTTCCTGCCTGTGGTGGGAGGTACCAGGCACATACAGGCTGCAGGCAGACTCAGGACACACAGCACACGGGCTCTGCCACAGCCGACCACAGGGAGCGGGTGGGCTGCAGGGAACCTGCCTCTGTATTTAATGTGCGTCGTAAGTCTCCCAAGAAGCTTCCAGAAGTGCTGATTCCCAGCCCCAGCCCCAAGATGCCGACTCCGTGGGTTCAGCCCAGGCACCCTGGGTGTACGACATGAGGTCCACAGACCACACTGCGCACAGGACAGCAGGGAGGTCCAAGCCCACGGCAAGGACAGTGTGGATGCCGCTTGGGGCCCTGCCCCAGGCCAGACTCACTGCCTTTCCCCTGGACGCGGTGCTCTCAGTGCTCCGTGTTTTCCTGCCACAGCCCATCCGTCTGCATCCAGCTCCTCAAGTCGGCTCATCAGCCAGCAGATGCTAACGAGCAGCTACTGGATCCAGACTCCAGCAACCAGCACGAAGAAATCCTGCCCACCTGAGCCACCTAACACGTGTATCCACTACTCCCTCATTCATTCACTCACTCACTCAATCATCCAATCATTCACTCACTCAATCACTCATTCAGTCAATGTGGCCAATTGCCTGCTCTCTGCCAGGCCCTGAGCTAAGAGTCAAAGTTGACACCTAAGAAGCCTCCTTGTCAGAAAAAAGCAGAGGAAGAGATAGCCCTTAGGGACCACATGCCCTTGGGGACCCTCAGTTCCAAACCCCAAGGCAGGGGACAGCGTCAGGTGACTGCTGGCCCCCCCACAGAGGCAGCCCGAGGGACCAGCTGCCACCGAGCGGGACAGCTGGGCAGGAGCAGCGTGGAAATGGATGGCGTGGCCTTCCTCCCCAGCTCACTCATCGCTCACCCCTCGTCGCCGCAGGGTGCAGAATATTCCTTCTTCCTCCCATCCAGCCCTGCCCCTTTACATAATCCTGGCTGCATAATTATGTGTGAGGAGAGACTAACCCCCAAGCACGGCATCAGGCCATCGATTACACTCCCCTGTGGCTGTGCTGCACACCCGGGGCCCTCCAGCCGCCTTGCAGGGGTGGCTCAGCCCCGGGCCTCAATTTTTCAAGTCAACCCGGCATCCATCACGGGCTGCCAGCGCCGGTCTCTGCTCCAAGGGAGCAGGTGTTCAGGGAAGACGCTCGGCAGGTGCTGGCCGTTCTCACCACCCCACCAGCGTGCTCAAGGCCCTCGGGTCTCCGGAGCTCACGCCTCCCTATCGCCTCATTTTGCAGGTGGTCTAACTGGGGCTCAGAGCAGGTCCCTGATTTTCTCAGGGGTCAAAGCGAGTATGTTTACTTCATTCATTAATTCATTCGTCAAACACCTTCAGCATCTATTAAGCACCGCGTCTGGATATATGAGGATGACCAGACGGAGCCCCTGACCTCAAGGGGCTCACCCAACAGGAGACACCCCGGCACAACACAGTACAGGAAGTGCACTGACTGAGTGAGAAACGAGAGCAGCCGGGCTTCTGTTTTAGAGGGAGAGCAGGACCACGAAAGCACACGCGTGGGCAGGATAGAGGGGACACGTGAGCAAAGGCCAGGAAGTGGCCAGAGGTGTGGTGTGTGTGAGGCTGGTGGCAGAAATGGGACCAGGGCTTGATCTCCAGGGACCAGGCCTTGATCTCCAGGGACCAGGCCTTGATCTCCAGGTTCCAGGCTTCCCTGCCTCTGTGGTGCAGCTGCCTCCTAAGGATGCGGAAATCATACCTCCTGACCCCCCAGAGGGCCTGGGGCCTGTCCGGGGGAGAGCTGTGCACACGGGAGCCAGAAAGCTAACCCCTAGCTGGCAGCCGCTAGGAGGGAGCCTGCCAGGTATTAATGGTCACTGGGCCAAGGGCTCTTCCGAGGTGGAGAGAGCATGGATCCCACCTGCTCAGGGGCAGGACGGCTACGCTGTTCACATTGTTAACCAAGAGCGTGGGGGGGGGGGGGCGTTTTGCTGGTGGGGTGCCGACCCGAGGGGCCCCATCTTCTCCAGGTACGTGCCAGGTCCTTTGGGAGACTGCACAGCAGCCTCCCCTCCCCCCATCACCCATCCGAGGTTTCACTTTCCATGGTTTCAGCTACTGGGGTCAACCACGTTCTGAAAATATGACCTTCCCCTTGTGCCGACAAGGTCTGCTCCTCACACCAGTGTGGATGGTAACACACGTGATGGTTTATAAAGTTCGCAGCAGACGACTCAGGCGAGTGCAAAGGCCGGTTGTAACCTTATCTTTGTATTTAGTCTTTTGTGAGTGATGGTTGCAGGTGGAATTACTTAAAAATTTACAAGGCTTAAAGACCGCGGGATAAATAACTAGAGAGAAACCCTTGATGTGGGGAAAGGTCACAAGGAGAACACCCACTTACCCTGTGGTCGCCGCTGCCAGGACTCGGTGTTTCCCAGGTTCAGGTGGACAGAGAAGATCTGACCAACACAAAGCTGCAGGTTCAGGCCCCACGAATGTTCACGATGGCGTCACCCTCCGCCCCAAGCACTGGCCAGCATGCGTTTTCTCATGGACACAGAGCCCATGGCAACCCCGAGAACACCCCCAGGCCTCACAAGTGAGGGGCTCAGCTGTTAGGCTTTAACCCCGCAGCTCGTAAGGCCCCCTGAGCGACCTCACCTCACGGGAGCTCTGGGAGCAGGTGGAGGAGCTCTGGGCAGAGCTAGGAGCCGAGATGGAGAGCTAGGGTTGCAGGTAACAGAAAAGTGGGGGAACCGGGCACTGAACTCTCACCTCCCACGTCACGAAATTCCCCTCGGCACCCAGGGAGCTGCCGGCTGAATGTTGGGTGACAGACCTGGGGCTCCAAGCAGCTGAAGAGACACAGAATCCCCGCCTCTCCCCCCAGGTAGCCGTGGCCAGGAATTCACAGGCTTCCTGGGGTCATCTGATGTGCAGACAAATGACGGGGAAGGGGGTGCAAGGACATTAGGCACGAAATCAAGATTAATGCAGTTCCCGCCAGAAATAATTACTGCTCTGCCTGGACGCTGAGCGCCCGTCGCGGACGGCCATTCGTAATGGCCAAGCCGGCTTCTGAACAGCAGGCGTGGGACGTGGGGGTGACTGGCCCTCTCACACCTCCTGTCTGAAGGCAGCTGAAGAGGACACAGCAGGACAGGGAGGGACAGACAGCCCCGGGCACCGCTCTGCACAGGAAGCTCCTCCTTTGTCCTAATTCTCCCACCCATTTCGGTGAACCCAGCGGGCAGGTGTCACAGACCGAACAAAAAAGGCAGCCTATCAGGTGGCCCCGGTGGGGACACTGACTTAGCCCTTGCTTTTCCCTTCACAGACGTGACCCCGCTCTCTGCACCCTGAATGGTCACTCCGCTGCAGCCTCTCGTGACCCGGGCCCGCTCAGCCTGTCTGTCCGCACGGCCTGAGCTGAGGGAGAAGCGTCCACTCCAAGCGCTCATCAATCATGTCAGGAGAAATGACCCAGTGTGGCGGCAAAAACCGGGCAAGTGCAGAAGGGAAGGGAAAAGTTTGAAGGGATACAGCGTGAAGAGGAGACGAAGGGGCAGGGGTTCCCTCTGAAGAGCTGACGATGAAAGGACTCTCTGTGCCGATCAAAGACATCCACCCGCAGGTTCAAGGACCAACACACCACAGACAGAAAAGTAACGAGAAGCCCACACCCCTACGTCTCTCAGAGAAACTGCAGTAAACAGAGAAAAAAGCCTAAATGACAGACCAGCCGAACCAGGAGTCCCCAGGGCAGGACAGGCGCCTGGGGCCTCAGTATCCAGGTATTTGCTGGGAGGGACTTGAACACAGACATCCGCTCGTCACCTGGACACCGGGCCCGGTGGGTGGATGGGCAGGGTTAAGAAACAACAGATGAGTGTCCGCCCCCCACGTGTCAGTGGTGGGCCCGGAGCTCCTGGAATGTCTGAGCCGCGACTACCTTTAAGTCTTACTCAGAGATGGAAACGAGAAACTTGCAGAGTAAAAGCAGGCTCATCCTGGGATGGTGGCAGGTCCGCCTCGGTGCTGGGAAAATGGCCCAAATAATATCCTAAAATCATGGCCTGAAATCCAGCCACAAGCCAGGAAAGAATCGGCGATCTGTGTCTCGCTCAGGCCCAAACAGACCCAGAACCTCTCCGTGTTTTGTCTGCGTGTCATGTCTGGACTGAGCCTCGACTCCCCTGGGCGCTTTTCTTCCTAGAACGACCACGTGACGTGGCTGCTTCTGAATCTGGACCTCCACTCACCCGTGTCCTGGGGGAGGTCCAGGCAGCCTCCACCGACAGGACGCACTCCCCAGGGAGGGAGGCAACAGCCAGGTCACCGTCACCGTGGAGTGACCTCCCTCGAGCGGACGCCTGCATGCCCGCTTCTGGCCCCGCGGAGCCCTGCTGCCCCGTGCCCCTCGCAGAGATTGACTCCTCTGTCCCCACCACCGTCTCCAGCAGACTTTAATGCATTTTCTACATCTGTACGAGATTTATTCGAGGCAGGGAGATTTATTTAGCACGTTCGTGCTCAGCCGGGAGGACAATTCCTCACAGGGTTCTGATCTCATTTGCAGTCAGAAGCCTGGGTAAGAAGCAGGTGATAGGCCCTGGGGTCATGCTCACTAACGGGCCCTGGGGTCCCAGAGTGGGGGAGACACACACGAAATAACCAAACACACAAAATTATGCCAAGACCACCAAGGCAGGGCACAGAGAGGAGTTGCGAGCACCTGACCAGGGACCTGGCTGGGGTAGGGCTGGGGTGAGGCTGTGGTCACGGCTGAGGGCTGGGGAGGCGGCGGACCCGGCTGCACTCCGCACGCGCCAACCTACCTGTGTGTCACTCGCAGCTGTCACTAGAGTCCTGGACACCTTGCAGGAAGTAGTCCAGTCGTAGGATGATACATTCGTCCCCCGACACCCAAAAGGATTCCTCTTGCAGCCTCCTGGCTGGTGTCCCTCCGGCCTCCCCGCTGCCCACCCACCACCTTGCTGGCCGCAGGAACGCGCCTTCCTGGCCCCACAGGCCCCGGGCAAGGCAGCACCGTGTGGGACAGAGATTAAGCCACACCAGCCAGGACGACGCATCTCCACCTTTGTCCCTTCTCTTCACTCGCAGCCTCACCCACGCCGGCCTCCTCTGGCACCCGCTTCCCCAGGGCTCCCATTCTCCTGCCTCCTTCTGGCCCAGCCTGGCTCCCCGGACACTGTCCTTACTCTTGTGTGAGGCCAGTCCCCGCCCCCACCTTCCACCTCCCCTAGGGCCCTGCTCGAAACCCTCTCCAATCTTCATTCTACACATAAACTCCAGAGTATCCCATTTATAAATCCACACACACGTGCACAATACACATGCACACATTCATGTGCACACACGTGTACATGCACGCATGTTCACATACTCACACGTGCATACACTTGTGCATACACGTGAATGTAGACATGTGCCTATGAAGGAGCACATGCACACACATGCACACACATGCACACACACGTGCGCCGCCCGGTTCAGAGGCTCAGGGGTCACCCAGCCTCCACCTCCCACCTGAGCGTGGGTATCGGGCCTGGTGCATTCTTCTTCCTGATCAGCTCTCACGCGCAGACTCCATCTCCCGGAGGCCCAGGCCCTCACCTTTCCTCGCCTCGATTCCACAGTTACCTCCCCACCGCTTCCCGGCTTCTGCGTCACTCCCTGCAAACCAGGAACCACATGTCTGCCAGAGCGAACTTCCTAAAACGCACATCTGGCCACATCACACCCTGCTCCACACCCTCGCCCGGCCTTCAAGCCCCCTCCCCATCTGGCTCGACTCCCACCAGCCGCACGTGGCTGACCCAGCCGGGCCCTGGGCGCGTCACTCACGCCTGCTTCAGCCACGCAGCTCCCTCTGCCAAGGCGCCCTCGGGTCAACCAGTGGTCCTTATTACTTCCAAACCTTTAGTAAGTGTCACCTCCTCTGGAAGCCCACCAGGCCCCCTCAGCGCGACCAGCGCGTCCATCTCGCTGTTGCAAAGTCATGTTTCTCGCGTCAGTGTCCCCTGGCCGGGCTCTGGAGGCGGGGCCGTGGCCGCTCAGCTCTGTCCCAGAATCCAGCCCAGCGCCGCCACTGAGTTGGGGCTCCAGACATGTTGGCTAAATATAGAGCTTCATAAAATCAAACATGAAACTCTGAGGATTCTAATTAATATGGGCCATTACGTAACTGTTGCTGAAACAGGAAACCAGACCGTCCCGGCTTCTTCCTCCAGGAGACGCACGGGAAGGAGGCACCGCGGAATCTTTGTGAATGGTTCTTCCTCTCACGCTCAGGACCACGGTTACAACCGATGGGCAAGAAGGTGGGGACGGGAGGGTGCCCGAAAAGGGGAGAGTTACCCCAAATCCTAGCCACGGAATCAGCATTTTCCCCCCACTCTCAGCCCCTCCCTGCTTCCTCCGTCTAAGAACATTCCCGGGGAATTGGGGCCCCGTCCCACATCACACCCAGTTAGTTTGTCCAACGAGCTGCGGGGCCTACACACAAGTAGAGGGATCCCCTGGCTCCTAGTGCCCGTGGGTATCAGAGGACCCGCTGCCCACTGTGGGTGCTGGGCTGAGCTCTCGGGGGACCTGAGCTGCAAGAGAACAGCCCCCAACCACAGCTGTGTTGTCTCACTCCTGGTGCCCAGCGTGGGCTCTGAGTCCCTCACTCAAATGCCAGCAGCACCAGCAGGGCTACTGCAGACCGCCGATGACTTAGGGAGGCGTGAGATCCTCTGCACGACCATGTGCCCACCCAACGCCTGGCACACCCAGTCCCAGACACATACACCAGCCCCAGACACACACACTCCCCACCCCCAGCCACCACCAAGCAGGTGGAAGCCCACCGTCCCTTGCTACCCACGCCCTCCAGGCCCACCCCACCCACCAGCCTGACTCCAGGCCTTCCCAGGGCTCACCCCTAAGGCCCCACGGCTCCAGGGGAAAGAAGGAGAGAGAAGAGTCCTTGCTGGGAGCCCAGGAAATAAAACATGTGCGCCAGCAGCTGCAAGTCATCCACCACCTCCCCTCTAGTGTCTCGTCTTACTTAACAGGAGAAGTCCCCAGAGCAGGGTCCTTAACTCCTGCAGGCAGCCGGGCAGCCGGGAGCACTCGGGATTGCCAAGTGAAGTCTCTGAGAGGCCCCGCTGAGAGCCCTTCCGCCTCCAGGGTGAGAAAAGACTACAGACCAGACTGTGGACCTGCAGCCAGGAGGCCAGAGGCCAGGGCTGCCCCGAGGATGGGCCACCCTCCCGGTGGGGCAGCAGGGAGGGCAGAGCCGTGCTCTGCTGAGGGGTGCAGGGACCACAGGGTCAAAGGCGGCTACTTGGACAGCTGCTCCCTGCAGTCGCAAATGTCTGCCCGGAGCTGTCCCCACTCCCCCTACCCGGAGCTGAGTGAACAGCACAGGGAAGGGCTTCCGTCTCCCAGCACTGCCTCCCCCTCAAGGTAAGAAGTGGGGTGCATGGAGCAGCTGTGAGATGGTGACCTCACCAGCTATCCCCCCAAACATCTGACAGGATGTGGGGCCTCCTGCTAGTGGGGTCGGGACACAGCCTGGCCGTGAATGCAGCCTCTCACTCTGGCCCCCTGGCCCACACGTGCTCTAACACCACATTCGTGGTTCCCTGGGCCCCCGTCTGGTCCTCCCAGTGAGACTAAACTCAGGGGGGATGGTAGGTACCACTCATTGCCGCCCCCCAGCCATGGACAGAGCTGGCGCACAGAGGGGCACAGGGAAGGCGACGCCGTGTGGTGGATGACAGAGAGGTCCTGACCTCTGACTGCCCCCTTCCTGGCTCAAGGAGCGTTCACAGTGTGTTGGGGAAACAGAGGCACCCCAATTAAGCAGAAAGTTAAATAGAAAGACAGGAGGGGTCACCAGGAGGACATAACTAACTGCTGCAGGAGGCCACGGGTCAGGGAGGAAGCAGCCACGGTGAGTGGCTGGCGCTAGAGGCTTCCAGGCAAGGTGGGATTTCCGGTGAACCATGAACAGGCAGGACTCGAGTACCCAAAAAGGCTCCTGGGAAGCAATCCAGGGGAACCGTAGCGTGAGTGGAGGTCCTCAGGCAGAGCGAGTTGTGGCTTGGGGCGCGCGTGCTCTCACCGGAGCGGTAAGGCCGGAGCGCTAACACGTGGGCTGAGCAAGGACCAGCAGCAAACCCATCAACAGGAAGGGCCGATGGGAACCACGGGTATTCAATTAACCACCAGATCCCGGTTTCCAAACTGACACCAGCTCTTCGAAGGGCCTTCGGAAGGAAAGCAGGAGAGTGGAAGACGAGAGCTGGGGCCTTTGGGCCGGGGGGGGGGGGGGGGGGGAGTTTGGGGGACACACCCTTGAAAGCTGGAGTCCAGGTGAGCCGTCTGTGTTACTTCTTTTTAATGCTCTGTTGCGAAATACACCGGTGTTTTATTTCCATCCACACTGAAGCATATTTCAGGGCAAATTTCCTAATGCCTGTCACAGCTCAGGGGAAAAATGAATGCGCATTTCCCAGCTCCATTAACGGGAGACAGGCTCACATTGCTGAAGGCATGTTCCTTGCGAGTCAGGCGGGGGTGAGATCATTGGGAAACGGGCACAGAGGGTCCTGGTCATGGGGTACACAGGTGCACAGAGGTCTCAGGGTGAGTGCTGGGGAGCCCCCAAGACACCCCCACCAGGGAGGATGGGACCAGGGACCCGGCCTGGTCCTCATTAGCATTGTGGCCCACAGGTCCTCCCTGTCACCTTCCTGTCTCAGCCTGTTTGCTCCTTGTCATCCCGCCTCAGACAGACAGACAGACAGAGTCTCAAGGAACACACTGAGGTCACCTCTTCTCTCTCTCCTTCCTGGAGGTGGAGGCCTGCTGCCTGGTCTCCACTTGTCTGAGGCAGGGGGTCCCCACACTCAACTCCCCAAGCGGCCAAGAACAAGTTATCCCGAAACCCATTCCCTACCCTCTGCGGGGCATGAGCAGGCGGAGACCCACCCCTAACAGGCCCAAGAGCCACTGCACTCTGAGCCTCAGTTTCCCTATCTGTAAAATGGGTTGAAGCAATGTGCCACAGCTCCCTGCATGCCCAGCCTCAGCAGGTGAAATTCGAGGAAGTGGTGACAGCTTCACTCACCCCTTGGCACAGAGGACACAGCCAGGGTCTGCATGAGGCAGGGACAGTCCTGGGAGACCCGCTTCGGCCTCCTGGACCGTGCCCAGCTATCGAGCGAAGAATGTGTCAAGCTGGAGATAAGAGATAGCTACAGAGGAACTTGGCTCTAACCCCAAATCCTGAGCTGCGTTTTCCTCTCTGTCAAGCAAGCCTTATCCATCCAGATCCACACCCAAAAAGTTAGAGGAGACCTTGCAGGGAAGTGCAGACCAGGGGCTCATGTGCCTGGCGCAGCAGGAGGGCCTGGGCCTAGGCTGCAGGAAGAATTCCTGAGGATGGGAGGACAGTCCTCAGGGTCTTTCAGAACTGACGGGTGTAGGCTGGGGCTCCACAGGGCAGCCACCCCTCCCCTCCCCTGGAGCCAGGCCCCCAGTGCAAAGCCTGGCCCAGCAGCTCCCTGAACTCCATTCCCGACCGGGACAGGGCAGGCGGACGTGGCTGCTGCTCCCTGGGGAAGGGAAGGAGACTAGTGCTGACCCCTAAGCACACGTATGGAGCACAGCACTTCATAAACGCAAGGGTGAGCCAGCACACACTCCCCCAGCGCACACACACACACACGCACACGCGCACACACACACGCACACGCACACTCGGCTGTCCCCACACCACGCCCCCATCGGGGACCAGCCAGCCCTCTCGAGGCGCAGGGCACACTGCTGCTTATGGCTGTAATTCTATCCTGGGATCCCAATGACATCATTCCCACAGGGTCGGTGGAGAAGGGGAGGAGGCAAGCTGGGGGTGGGGTGGACAGAAGAGGCCCAGAGATTGTGGGTGCAGACGCCACCCTGGGAGAGCACTGTGGGAGGAGCCCAGCTCCACACCTCACTGGCCGTGTGACCTTCGGCAGGTCATTTAACCCCTCTGAGCACCCATCCTCCTGGCATCATAAGGCCACTCTCCAGGCTGGTTTAAGTGCCCGGGGGCAGGGAGCGTCCTAGGAGAGGAGGGTTCCCACCCCTGTCCACTATCAGCATCCCACTCACCCCTCTCGGAAACCCCAGGGCTGCGTGCGTATATTTATTTACCCCAGCAACCCTTCCTGGGAGTCCACCAATATTCTGAATGGCGGGCAGTGTAGACACCCCCAAAACAGGCAAAGTACAAACCTGAGAAGGCTACCCACAGGCCCCCTTGCACAGAACCCACTTCTCTCTGGGGACGTAACCCCCCCTCTTTTTCTTTTTTTTTATTGTTGTTCATCACCTCAAGTCTCCTTCCATCACCATTTATTCCCCTTTTACTCTCTTTTAGCTCCCCCAGACCCCTTTCCCTCTGGCAATCACCGAACTATTGTCTGTGTCTATGAGGTTTGTTCATGTACTCCTTTGTTTTTCCACCCAGCTCCCCAGCCCCTCGGACAGCTGTCAGTCTGATCTCTGTGAGTCTGTTTCTATTTTGTTTGTTAATTTTGTTCATTAGATCCCACATACAAGTGAAATCATACGCCATTCGTCTTTCTCGACTGGCTTATCTCACCTCGCGTGATGCTCTCCAGGTCCCCCATGCTGTCGCAGAGGGAAAGGTTGCCTCCTTTTTGACGGCCAACCCCCGCCATGGTCCTGAGAGCCAGGGAAACCCAGGAGCCCCTCACCTACCAAGAGGGCCACGGTCCCTGCTGAATATTTCATCCAGGAGCAGCCATCCATTAGTCACCATCAATTATTCATCCCCACCAGGGCCAGGGCCAGGGCCGCAGCCCGGGAGCAGCTGCAGCCGGGACTCAGGCCCACTCTACCTCCACTCCCCCGAAGGCAGCCAGTAATCCCCCCACCCCCGTCCACCCAGGGTCCTCCTGGGCACCCATCTCTGAACAGTGTCCATCACGCCAATGAGCAGACAGCCAGCAAGTCCCGGGCCAAGCTCACTGGGGTACAGGAGCCTATGAGGATTTCCAAGAACGGGAAACAGACACGCTCTTTACCAACCCCACCGGCATATCTGGTGGCTGATGTGGCAAAAGGTACTGGGCTATGTGTCCCTGAGAAAGGCGTCCACCGCCAGCCCAGCCCAGCCCCACCTGAAGGTCACCTTTCTTCAAAAGAGGTCCCAGAGGCAGAATGGGGCCTGGAAGTAGAAGGACCCTGTTCAGATGAACCAAGAGGCACACAGGACGCTGTCATAGCCGGGCACCCTGTCCCCTCTCCCCTGTCACAGGATCCCCCCTCCCTCAGAGCTCTGGGGAGCTCCTAGCCTCTGCCCACCCTCTCCCCACACCTGGCCCTTCCATCTGACCCAGCCAGGACGCCCCGCCGCCCAGCCCTCCTGCAAGGGGGCACCTGGAGCAGGCCTCGGCTCTCAGCATTTCAAAGGCTGAGGAACGCGAGTCACTCACTGACTTTGGGAGACCTGAGGTCCCGAAGGCCTACTGCCTACCAGCTAATCTGCCCCCCTACCGTCCCCCCCCCCACCCCACGCCCAGCCAGGCCGTGAGCCTCGGACCACCTCCAGACCTCCAGGGAAAGACAGCCCGGGCCCTGGGCACTCAGGCCATAGTACAGTTGAGCCTGGGTTCGCCCTCTTTTTACAGAGACCCAGAGAGGGGAGGTGGCTTGGCAACGGCCTCTCAGTCAGCAAAGGGTGGAAATAATGTTCATAACCCCGGTTTCCTCTCCTTCCTGCCTCCGTCTCCAAAACTGGAAAGTCAGGACTCAGCTCGGGCCCCTCCAGTGAGAAGGGAGCAGCGTATGAGGGGGGGGTCTGTCCGCAGCATGGGGGGGGCTCTGTCCGCAGCATTGGGGGGCTCTGTCCACAGCATTGGGGGGCTCTGTCCGCAGCATGGGGGGCTCTGTCCACAGCATGGGGGGGGCTCTGTCCGCAGCATTGGGGGGCTCTGTCCACAGCATGGGGGGCTCTGTCCACAGCATGGGGGGCTCTGTCCGCAGCATTGGGGGGCTCTGTCCGCAGCATGGGGGGCTCTGTCCCGCAGCATGGGGGGGCTCTGTCCGCAGCATGGGGGGGCTCTGTCCGCAGCATGGGGGGCTCTGTCCGCAGCATGGGGGGCTCTGTCCGCAGCATGGGGGGGCTCTGTCCGCAGCATTGGGGGGCTCTGTCCGCAGCATGGGGGGCTCTGTCCGCAGCATTGGGGGGCTCTGTCTGCAGCATGGGGGGCTCTGTCCGCAGCATTGGGGGGCTCTGTCCGCAGCATGGGGGGCTCTGTCCGCAGCATGGGGGGGCTCTGTCCGCAGCATGGGGGGGCTCTGTCCGCAGCATGGGGGGGCTCTGTCTGCAGCATGGGGGGGCTCTGTCCGCAGCATGGGGGGGCTCTGTCCGTGGTGCTGAAAGTCAGCCCCCAGCTCGGGCGGCCCCGCGGCGGGCGGGGCTCTGTCCGCGGTGCTGAAACCGGGGCGTCTTGTGCGGACGGCGGGGCTCTGTCCGCGGTGCTGAGCCCCTGGTCCTGAGCAGCATCGTTTGCTTTTTTAAATTTTAATTATCTATTTTGATTGTGGAACGTGTTACCGGCGTCTCCCTTTCCCCCGCATTGACTCCCTCCGCCCGAACCCTGCCCCAGGCCTTCACCTTCCCTCTGAGCCCCTCAGTCTGCTCCTCGCTTCTACGTCTCTGGATCTATTTTGTTCGTCAGTGAATTCTGTTCACTGAATTCCACGTAAGAGCGAGACCAGGGGACACTTGTCTCCCGCTGCCTGGCTTGTTCCCCTCAGCGCGTTACTCTCTAGGCCCCTCCACGCCGCCTCGAGGGGTAAGGGGCCCTTCTTTGCACAGCTGCACAGCCTTCCACGTGCCACAGCTTTTTAACCTGTTCATCGGTTGACGGGCACTTGGGCTGCTTCCAGCTTTCTAGGCACCGCAGGGGCCTAGACTAGCACTGAAAGAGCGCTACGGCGGGTTCGGGGGGGGCAGAGGCTGAATCCGGGGGGCACACTCGGGGATGCCCAAGGGCTGGGGGAAGGCACCCGTGCGCTATCCCCACCCACCACCTCTCCTCCTGACCTTGCCCTGAGGATGGCCGCCTGCCTCAGAGGGGAAGCTGTCTGAGAACAGGGTGACCGGAAGGGACGGCCAGGTTTGGAGGGTATGTGGATAACAGCAGGCTCTTTAGAAGGAGTGGGGTGAACCCAAAAGGCCCTAGCAAGAGGCATTCCTCCCCCTTCTCCTCCCCCTGTGCTCACGCCGTCAAGCAAGCTGACTGCTGTGTCCAGCGGACGCCCCCGCGTGTCCGCACCCTCCCTGGTGCAGCCCCTCGGATGGAGGGCATCTTGGTGGCCAACTCACCCTCTCCTCACACTGGCCCTGCCCCTCACTTTCCTTCTCTTTGAAGGAGGTCTTAGCGCCTGTTTGGTCTGTCGTAATGTGTGGCCACGTCTACAGTTCAGAAATTCCTTTGTATCTACCTGGAGGTCTTCCTGCCGCAGGTTAACCCTATTGCCCTTTGCTGCGGAGCATGTTTCGGTGAGGCAGTGGGGAGCGGGGTTCCATCGGGTCGTCTGTAACCTGCGGGCAGACACACGCACGCGGGCGATACTCCCCACCTACGTCCACACAGGGAGCCTGCGACCAGGGGTAACAAGAAAACGTCCACGGACACAGAGGACCCTCGAGAAGGCATCTGACCCCTCCCCCACCTCTGGAGACGGGGCTGCTGTGGGGACGGAAGACACCCCCCAGGCTGCGCATCCCACACCCTCCAAGGCCCTACCTCCAGCCCGTTTCTGGGGCTGAAACGCGCGACGCCTTGGCCTTCCTTAGGCGCCAAGCCCAGCCTCCCCAGCAACTGCATCGCCAGAGACTAGCACACTTCCCAGGTGCCGTGTTTATATTCCAACAGGACAAGAGAGCAAAGGTGTAACTGGGTTCGATTTGACTGAGTGTGACAACGGCACAGTTAGCCACACGTGTCATCAAGAAAGGTGAACTGGGGATAGTTTATGCTCAAAAACTCATTTCCAGGAGGACCTGACATCTCCCAGACAACGCCAACATCAGTGGCACAGCAGGGAGAGAGATGCATGGGCTGTCTCGGGGAGGGACTGCGGTCGTCCGCCCCCGCCCCCTGAAAGCTCGCCCTGCCTCTCTGGCCGGCTGCCCCCTTGCTCTCCACCTCTCCTTGCTCTCCGCGGTGCCTCAGGACCCTTCTCAGAGGCCTATTCCTAAATCCCTTTCTTGTCTCCAGAGACGAACTACAGTTTGGTCTTTGAAAATCTCTAAGACTTTTCTGGGACCCTGAGAAGGAGCTGCAGGGATTTTTCTGTTCAAATCGCACTTTATAGAGGAAGGAACAGGTACAGAGGGGAGGCGACAAGCTCAAGGTCACCTGGGGGATTAGGGGCAGATCCTGCCTCCCAACTCAGAGCTCATCCCACAGCCCACCCTGCCAGGTGTCCTGTCACATAGGCGTGCCCCCCCCACCTGCCAGTGTCAGGAGTGACCTGGCGCCCATGAGAAGGCCCGGAGTGCCTGTGCCCCCACCCCACCGGCCATGAACCACGGTGGCCACGCACACGCCAGTCCCACCTGCTAGGCGCCCCACCGGAAGCCCTTTGAGCACTGAGCATCTTTACTTCACACCAATGGTCATAATTGTAATTAAATAATCAACTATGCGACCCTTTTGTTTAATGTCTCGCTTCCTTCGGAACGTAAGGGTCACGCAGGCAGGGGCTGTGTCTGCTCTGTCTTTGTCACCACCGTGGCCTGGCAGAGAGGGCTCACTCATGAGTTCTTGTTGCATAAATGAATGAGTGAGTGAGTGAGTGAGTGGGGGCCTGGCCAGGGTGACACAGTGAGAGGCTGCAGGGCCAAGGGTCCGAGCCTCTCCTCCTGGCTCCACCCCTGAGGAGAGGGGACTAGCAGAACTTGGGACAGAGAGACTCTTGTCACCATGGGGGCACCCACAGCAGCCCCTGCGCCAGGCGAGCCCTTCGTGCCGGTGAAAGGATTTAATCAGCCTAGATACTTTCTTACGCACCTTTCTCTCCCTCTCTCCTCCCCCCACACCTGTCACCAGGACAGGGGCTGGTCCCAGACACTGCCTCACTCACCTGCCCACCACGCCCCCGGCTCTGAGCCTCACAGCCCCTGCCTGTGCCGCCTCCGGAACGTGCTCCCCGCCAGTTGCTGACAATCACCCCCACCTGGGCCGCGTTAGCTCCTGATCACAGATGGCAGCTGCCATGGGATCGGACGGCAGCAACGGCTTGAGGGGAGCCACGGGTCCAAAGTGTGCAAGCAGGCCACACAACCGCCATGTGCCCGAGCCAGACCCCAGGTTCGGACCCCCACCAGGGCAGTTCTGACTCAAGCCTGGGCCGGGCAAGGAGGCCGCATGTCACCAGGGCAGTCTCCTTCAACCTGGACATAAGGCCTCACATTCAACTTCATTCTCAATTTCCAAGGAACATGAGAGGGAGGCACCACTGCCCACGGGCAACCGGCCAAAAGCATCTGTGCGCATTTACGGGAAGGTGCGGCTCGTCCCTACTCGGAGCCAGGTGCCCCGGGCGTCACACACCCCAACAAGGAGCTTCTCTCAGAAATTAGGGCATTGGGCGCACCCTGGGAGGGGCTGTTTGGAGGAGCTGTCTAGTTTATGAGGGGCCAGAGGTCTGTGCCCCAGAACCCAGAGACCGGAGTGCCAGCCTGCCCTAGGGAGGCTGCCCCCTGCTCACCAGCTGTCCGCCCCGGGGCCTGTCTTCAGGACCTCTCCTCGGGCCAGACTCCGACTGCAGGCCCGGCCCTGGCTGCCTCCCTGCCTCCTGCACCAGCCGCCCCAGCCAGCAGTTCCCAGCATCAAGCAGCTAATCCAATTTCTCGGCTGTGCTTCCCCTTCGCCTCCTGCAATGCCAGGATTGATTTGGAACCAGGGCAGCTTATTAACGCGATGCCTTTTCCTCCTCGTGGGAGAGTCAAACTGGGAGAGGGAGTGTCTCCCCTCCCCTCAATTAGCTCCACGCTTCCTGCCTGCACCAGCCCTGGCCCAGCCAGCCTGCACTTCCTGGGGTCACCTCTAACTTTCTGCCGTTCACAGTTACGGGGGTGATGTCAGTCCCCCGGGGGCTCCCGCCAGGACCTCAGAGCATCTCGCTGAGGTTCCTGTGTATCCCCTGCGCACTCCTCAGGCAGGCAGCAGATGACCCGTCTCTCCAGGTAGAAACACGGGAACCCAAGAGTCCTGGCACCTAATCTCAGACCCCATCCCTGGGGCGGCGACTTTGGTCCATGTCAGTTGGCACAGCGAGGGATTCGTGGTTGACCACAAAAATGGGGTCGGGCAGCCCCGAGAAGGACAGAGACGAACAACCGTGCATTTGCTAAATATGCTTTTCTCCAAATACACACAGGAGGTGAAAGGCAAGGAGGCCCCTGGGAGGCCCCTCCAGCACCCTGGCCGCAGGCTGTCCTCTCCAGGAGGGAGGGAGCCCCGCGAAGACCGCAGCAGCAGCTTTGCTCAGACGTCAGGACGGGCCTCCCCCTATACACAGCAGGATAGCTGCCTCCCATCACTTTTCTAAAGGACGTGCTGCCCTGGCTGGTGACGCTCAGTGGTGGAGCGTCATCCCGTTGGTTCGATTCCCAGTCGGGGCACAAGCCCGGGTTTCAGGCTCTATCCCCAGTAGGGGGCACGCAAGAGGCAGCTGATGGGTGATCTCTTATCACTGATGTTTCTACCTCTCTCCCTTCCTCTCTCTGAAATCAATATAAACATATATATATATATTTAACAATTAAGTATTTGCTTTATTGACATACTAGGCTTAGACCTGTGTTGAACAAGCCAGCCTAAAATAGCACCATGGTTAGATTACT
This sequence comes from Miniopterus natalensis, assembly GCF_054644295.1. Classification (NCBI taxonomy): domain Eukaryota; kingdom Metazoa; phylum Chordata; class Mammalia; order Chiroptera; family Miniopteridae; genus Miniopterus; species Miniopterus natalensis. The sequence goes on from NC_142101.1 coordinate 20,036,502, forward strand.
GCCTGCTTTTCAAAGCCATCATTTTACAACTTATTAAGCAAGCAAGGGATCAAACGGCTTTTATCCACCCGATATGATCAAAAACATATTTTTAAAAAAAAGAAAAAGAAAGAGAAAAACCAGTGGAAAGGGCTCCCGCAGCTGGGGACCCCAGAGAGCCCTCCCTGGGGCGAGGGAGGGCCCCCCATGGTGACGGCACTCGCCTCCGACTGCTCTACAAGCACCAACTCATTTCCTCCTCACCAAAAACCACCATCACAGGTGTGCATTTTTGTCTCCATTCTACAGATGGGAAGACTGAGAAAGACTGAACAACCTGCCCACAGTCAGGGTGAGTGGCAGAACCAGGAGCCCGGCAGCCTGCCCGCAGGCACTCTCCTGCCTTGTAACAGGGTATCTAAGACTTGGCTTTTCTCCAGTGAAACCTGTTCCTCACAGGCTCCCCGCTCCGGGGGGTCTGGGCCCGGCTCCTCTGGCCTTTCGCCAGCGTAAAGACGACTCGCCTGGAGAGTCGGGGTGTACCTGCCCAGCCGGCCGTCGTCAGTTATCCTGGACGTCACAGTTATTGCTACCTGTTTCATAGATGAAATTCTCCAGACCCAGTCAGGTCACCCCATCCTGTGCTCTCAACGCATCGTGTATGGCTTCCTAGCACTTGTCACAGGTATGGTGAGTTCTTTACGCAATTATCTGTTCAGTTCTGTGTTACTCCCTAGATCCTAAGTGCCACACGGGCAGGGACCAGGTCTGTTTTGTTCCCAGCTGAATCTCCTCTGCCTAGCATGGCCCCTGGCACATGCAGACCCGAAAACGAACGGCTGAATGAATGTAGAAACTACTCGGAGGGGCCAGTAGTTGTGTTCACTGCGGTATGCACAGTGACTAGGACAGGGCTGGCACATAGTAGGTGTTCACCAAAAAATCCTGTGAATTAATAAAATCACACACTTTGTAACTGGTGGCCCGGAGGCTGGGACCCAGGCCTGCCGAGCTCTCGACGCCTGTTGTCCCCCTGACTTGTCATTCCAGGCCTCAAAGAGAATCCGCGTCACCCGGGGCTTCCCTGTTACCTGGCTCAAAGAACCCAAACCCAGCCTCAGCTAGAACCTGGATCAGGAAAGTCCAAACACTGAATTCTGAAGCGACTGAAACAGCGTTTCTGCTCACACAGCCTTGACTGTCTGAGGACGCCTCTGTCCAGGGACGGGTGACAAGCCATTCTTTCCGCCCTGAGCCCCCTCCTCTCCCTCCACGCTCACCGTCCTTCCCACCCCTGCTCCCAGACCACCTGCTCCCCCTCTGTCTACCCTCCAAGAGGCTGCACAGACTCATGAGGAAGAGAGGAGACCCCGCCGAGAAGACGAAATCCAGGGAAGGGAGAAGGGCCTCTCCTCTCGGGCCAGGCTTCCCTGGGGCTGGTGACTGTGGGTCCCGGGAGGGCACGGGAGAGTCTCCTCCAGCCACCCTCAAAGCCCACCCACCCCAGGGCCTGGTGGTGCCAAGGACAGTCCTGGAAGCTGCCTGAGGCTGAGGTCAAAGGAACCCAGGCCCAGCTCCAGAAAGGGTCTCCCTGCCCCTGGCATGTCTTCATCTCGCACATGCTTTGCCCAGGGAGAGCCAATACCAGTCAAGGGATGACCCAGCTGCCAGCTTTTCTGTGGGGAAAGAGCAGCTTACAAACACCAACACCTTTCCCTTCCCTGTGTCCTGCTCCATGGGTATCAGGTCTTCAGGCTGCAAAGCTGAAAAAGTGAGAATGGTGTTTGCACACATACACACACACACACCCCACTCCACACACACACACACACACACACCCCACTCCACACACACACCCCACTCCACACACACACACACCCCACTCCACACACACACACACACACACACCCCACTCCACACACACACCCCACTCCACACACACACACACCCCGCTCCACACACACACACCCCACTCCACACACACACCCCACTCCACACACACACACACACACCCCACTCCACACACACCCCACTCCACACACACACACACACACACACACACACACACCCCACTCCACACACACACCCCACTCCACACACACACCCCACTCCACACACACACACACCCCACTCCACACACACACACACACACACACACACACAATACAGTTGCCTGGAAAAACTCCGGGGTTGCTGAACAAAGCTGACTCAACAGAGTAGCGGGGGCTCTTCCTCCTGGGGACAGAGGACGGGCCCTGAGGCCAGGAGTGGAGCACTTCTCTCTGCCTCCCCTCCCCCCGCAGCTTTCCAATGGCTCCCCAGCTCCTCCTTGGGCAAGGCTGGACTAGAAGGGGTAGGGATCAAGCCTGAGAGGTCCCCGGAAAAAGCCAGGCCCCAAGGGGCTTCCCAGAGGGTGAGGCCAGACATCCGGCCAAGAGCTGGGGGGGGGGGGGCAGAGGGAGGCCCATGGAGGACCGACCAAGAACGAGGGTTCAGCTAGCACTGGTCATTCCTAGGGACACACGGAGAAGGGCTGGGGCTGGGCTCCCCGGGGCTGGCCAGGGTGCCTGGTGTGGACCCCTGGCGCTGACTCACCCCCAGGGCCCTGGCGCAGGCTGAGGCTGGCACAGCCGTCGGGGCCACTGCTCACCAGGACGCAGGCCAGGCCAGGCACGTCCCACTGCATCAGAGCTGCCCTGCCCACACCTGGCCCTCTGGCCTGGTCTTAGGGGCCCCGGGCAGGGCTTTTCTTGGCAGCTCTGCTGGTGGCCACAGAGATGTTTCCAGCAGCCTGAAGGCTGGACTTGGACGCGAGCAAGGGGGGCAGCTGGAAGGAACAGGGGCTGCCTGCCCCCCAGGGTCACCCTCTCTGACTAAGTGCCCAGGTTGCCGGAGCTGGAGGGTCAGGCTGAGGACAACCTATGCCACACACGGAGACTCGCAGGGCAGCCGCGGGAGGAGGGGCGCGGGCACCCTCCCTCTGGGTCAGGCCCTGGCCCTCCGGGCAGCCCAGCCCCATGCCCACCCCTCCCCATCTGGGTGCGCCCGCCCCGGCCCGGCTCCCTGCCGCCTGGACAGCACTCACTTCTCCACTGAGCAGGGGAGGGGAGGAGGCTGCAGAGGAGGGGGCTCTGGCTGCCCCCACACACCAGGGGCTGGGGGGGCTGGAGGCACCTGCTGAGCCTGGGAATGAGGGGGAAGAATGGGGGAGGGGACCTGGGTTAAAGGGCTGGAAGCATAAATCATGTCTTTTTAGTTTAAAACCCGGGGCCCTGCGAGGCGGGGGAGGGGAGGGGCGGGGGAGGGGGGCCCAGGTGGGAGAGGTCGGCGAAGGGTGAGGAGCGGTGGGTGTCTGCTCCCTGGGGTGCGGAGCGCAGCCCCGGGGAGGCGGCCGCAGCGCGCAGGACGCCCCATCCTGCTGAGTCATGAGATTTGCAGAAAGAGGGGCCGCCGTCCTCCCCAAGTCCCTGTCCCAGCGCCTCTCGAGCCGCCCTCGGTCCCCCACCTCTGCAGGACCCAGGGCCCCTGCCTCCTGGGGCTCCTGGGCGCCCCTTCCTCCCACCACGGCGGGGCCGGGGTCCCCAAGCGTCAGCCGAGGCATAGGTCCCGGGGGCGTCCTGCGCTGCGGCGCACCCCGGGACCCGAGGAGTCTGCGCCCCCTTCCGCCCCGACCCGCAGAGGAGCCGGGTCCTCAGAACGAGCCCCGCGTCCCAACGCGCCCAGACTCCCCTCGGCCACAACTTCGCGTCCCCAAGCCCAGAACAGGGTCCCACCCCGCGCCCCTCGGATGGGGCAGAAAGCCCGCCGGGAGGAGAAACTTTGGGGGGCAGGGGTGCCCCACGGGCGGGGTGCGGACTCACCCGGAGCGGCCGAAGCAGCAGGAGAGACCCGGGCCTCGCGCGAGGGCGAAGTGGGGGGCGGCCTGGCCCCAGTCCCCGCGCCCGTCCGGCCCCAACTCGGCCAAGAGGCTCTGCCGCAGACTCGCGGAGCCGCCGGGCTGCGCGCCCGGGAGCGGGGGAGGCGGAGGCGGGGGAGGAGGCGGGGCCGGCGGGGCTGCGGCGCGGGGCGGGCGGGGCGCGGGGCGCGCAGAAGGCGGGGCGCGGGGCGGGGGGCTCGGGGGCGGGCTGAAGGCGGGGCGCGGGGCGGGGCCGCGCGGGGGGGGCGGGGAGGGGAGCGCAGAGGGGCAGGCAGAAGGCGGGGCGCAGGGCGGGGGGGCGCGGGGGGCGGGCTGAAGGCGGGGCGCGGGGCGGGGCCGCGCGGGGGGGCGGGGAGGGGAGCGCAGGGGGCTGGGCCCGCCCGGCCCACACTGCACCCCCTTTCTCACTGCCCCCCAGCACAGCCTCCTGCTGAAGGTCAGGAAGAGCCAGGCCTCGTGGTCCCATTAAGGCCACACCATCAGGAGCCCCCCATAGCCAGCTGTGGTCTCTGAGCCCCCTCCTTCCCCCGCCCCCCGTGGAGCCCCTCTACCTACTGTTGCCACCTGGAGGGTAGGGGCTTCTGAGCCTAAAGGGTTGGTGAGAAAGAGGGGGGTCCTTGGGAGAGTCAAAGGAGCGAGGGACCCATGAGAAGGTGAGGGGGCCGGGAGGTGGCGAGGAGGAAAGGAGGGAGCTTCCGTTTGTTAAGTACCAGCGCTCCCACCCGGCGAGGCTCTCAGGGCTGGCGCGTCCCCTTGAAGCGGGCATCCTACGGGCATCCTACGGGCATCTGCAGGGAGGAGCGCGGCCGTGGGGAAGGGCCGGGGAGAGGGGCTGGGCCTGCACAGGCCGGCGGAGCAGGACCAGCCCGTCCCTGCAGCACAGCCGGGATTTCCACAGCACCTGGGAGCCAACCTGGGAGCCAACCTTTCCAACAGGCAGCCCTGCCTCCCGCCCGCGGATGCGACAGAGGCTCCCACGCTGGGGAGAGGAGCAGCGGAGGGTGTATTTTCAGGCCACTTTGCCAGTAACACCAGGTAGAGCCTGCAGGCCGTCGTCAGGCTAGGCTCAGAGCTGGGGGCAGTGGCTGCCGCCTCCCTGGGGGTCGGGAAAGGGCCATGGAAGGCCCCCGGGGAGTCCTGAAGGCGGCAGGCGGTGCCCAAACCCCTGAGGCCCCACCCACCCGCAGAGCGGCCGGGCCCGGCCGAGGGGGAAGAGGGGTCCCGGATGCTGGGCCCACCCTGAGCCAGGTGTGTCCCAGGCCTGTTGCTTGGCCAGAGGGGCCGCTGTACGGCATCCTCTCCTTCCTGCTCCCGCGCTGACAATGAACCCGCAGGACGCGGGGCCAGGGGGGCTGCAGCCTCCTGGCACAGAGCCCAGCCGAGCCAACTGGGCTGACTGCCCCCCATTCCAGCTGCAGCCTGGGGACCTAAGGGCAGAGCAAGGCAGCCTGCCCCCAGACCAGGGAGTCGATGCTGCAATCACCCTGGTTAAGCAAAGAATGTGGCGCTCCTGGCTACGGCCTCCGTGTTTCATCGGGACCAGGCGTTTCTGGGTTATACCCTGATCAGGAGCTCAGCCTCCCTCTAGCTTATTCCTGCAGGCCCCGGAGCCAGAAACCGGAAGACTGGAGAGGACCCCACACCCAGCCTTGGTCCTTTCCAGATGGGCCCTTGGCGGCCTCCGGCGCCAGCACTGCCTCAGTACATGGTCGTTCTAAACCGAGGGGGGGACTGCCCGGCTCTGAGGGCTCTCCAGGGAGGAAGGGTCTGTGGCCTCTCCACTGCTCTTCCTGCTGGGCAGCCTCTCGCCGCCCCTCCCCCCGGCTCTCCCTGGGGTGCAAGTCCCTGCACCCCCCTACCGGGTGGATCTTCTGCAGTGATCCCATTCTGAAGCGCACCCACTTCCCGAGTCAGAGTAAACATTTAGCTTAAATAAAAACTTACATGCAATTCCTGTCACTAAAGGTCTTGGTTTTCTTCTTTAATCTGATTTTGTGGACATGCCGAGCTTACAAGTATGTTATATTTTTTATTGATTTCAGAGAGAAGAAGGGAGAGGGAGAGGGAGAGAGAAACATCAATGAGAGTCATTGATCGGCTGCTTCCTGCATGCCCCCCACTGGGGATACAGCCCAAAACCCGGGCATGTGCCCCGACCAGGAATCGAACCGGTAATCGAACTGTGACCTCCTGGAAGCTTACAAGTATTTTAAATTTTACCTAATATATTTCATGCTAACGTTCACTTAACTTTTAGATATTGAATAAAAATGCTGTTAACACTGAAGACAAACAAAACACATGGTCTCCGCACGGCCAGTTCCTCCAGGACGCTGGTTACCTGGACTGTAATGATCTACCCCCCACGCAAGGAACAAAACAATGAAAGCAATTTTGAAAACTGAGTTCAAATGAAGCAAGTACAGCAGAACGGGGGAGGGAGGAGGGCAGAGGAAAATTGCTTATCTGGAATTTTACACTCACAGCAGGGAGGCATTTTAAAGGTTTCAGGACCATGTCTGGCGTAGAGAAGAAATTCACTAAGTCACTGCTAAATAGTCATCGCAGAATTTTATCTATCCCTCAACTTGCCTGAAGATAAAAGTGTTTTTTTCCCTTTTCAGATTCAAAGGGAACCGTAATTTTAAGCCCCAGAGCAGAGTGTTGGCCCCTCCCAGGGAAGCAGCAGCCACAGCCTCCTGCCCCAGCTAAGCCTAGTAGAGGGGGTGCTTCTGGGTGCTTCTGTCCAGTGCAAACTGCCACCTTCCCCCGCAGTCCCCCCACGCCCCCTCGGTGAATCGGAAGCGAGCTGGAAGCACTGCAAGCAGGGAGGGTCTGGCCCCCGGAGCAGGAAGCACTCGGGCTCAGAAGTGGGAGTCGGGCCAGGGTGGGAGGTCTTCTCTTCCCCGGAGACAGTAGTGGGCTTTGGAACTACCTGGCGTCCAGGGGATGAAAGCAAGTCAGTTGAAACACTTTCTGAATAATTAACCCTGGCCCTTCAATATCCCTGCACCCGTCAAAACCCTCCGTAGATGGAGGTCCTGTTCACACACCGGCCCTTGGATGTGCCCAGCTGTGGGAGGCACGCGCCAGAAGCCAGAGCAGAGGACTGACACACTCCTCTGGTGGGCATCCCAGGGCCACCCGCCGCCCTTGTCTGGGCCTCGGGTGCAAATGTGGTGCAAACGTGGCGCAAACGCTCTTAAACTTCAGGCTCATTCAAGTAGCCGTCATCTATCCAGTCAACAAAATTCTACGGCCTCCTGGGGGGCTGCCTGCCAGGGCTGTGAGGAGGTGCACACCGGGAGCAGTTCGGAGCTTCGTTGGGGAGACAGACATGGAGGCCACCAGTCCCCGCGAGCGGTGATGCACGTGGGAACCTGAGCAGAGACCACAGCAGGCTAAGGGAGGCGCTGCTCCCCTGAAGACCCTGGGGTTGGTGTCAGAAAACAGTGGCTTTGGGCATGTTTCTTAACCTCTCCAATGCCTCAGCTTCTTTGTTTACTGGAGACTTCACAACACTGAGCAGGGTCCTAACGCAGGCGGCCACATAACCATGCTGGGGACGGTGAGAACAGCTCAGGTGTCGGGTGAGTTCGGGACCGTGAAGGGTTGGAGGCAGAGGCAAGACTGTGGTGGGTTCTGCTGACCAGGCTGCTCACAATTTCTTCAGAAAAGATGGGCCTGCGGGAGGAATCTAAGTGTAAGAGGAGCTGCGTAGACTTTGTTTCAGAAAAGCCGCTGACCTCGGGAGTTGGTCAGGGGCCCTGGAAAGTCCCCTCCCCTGCTGGTTCATCAAGGGCCACCTGTGTAGTGCCCGGGTTCAAATCTCAGCTCGCCTCTGCGGGAACATGGTGAGACCCACCGAGGTGACGAGCACCCAGCACAGCGCCCGACACAGCACCTGCTGCGAGTGTGGGCTTTACAGGAATGACTCATTTCCACCTCTAGGCGGCCAGCACGTGTGTGACGGGCCTCAGTCCTCACTCAGCTGGGCAGACGGCTGCGGCCTCCTCACTGAGGCGATGGTCTGGCCACGAGGGTCCAAAGGAACTGACGCTTAGGCCGGGTGCTGCCTCCCCAGCCCCCCGGGCCCTGTGCTGTGTGCTCTGTGCACGCTGCCTGGGTATGGTGCATCTACTAGACGCCGTGGGGGCCTGCGGGTACCCCAGGTGCTCAATATGCCGGGCACGTAACTGGGGTCCCCGACAGCTCAGGTATTCGCTCTGCCTCAGGTGGACTGAGGACCCCACAGCCTGCTCTTCAGCCCCAAGTCCACAACTGAGTCTCCCCCTCAGCAGCAAGTTAGACAAAGAACTACTTTCTCGCAGAAATCGGGGATGGGGCAACCTCGGGTGTCTAAGCCCCACAGCCTCCCCTCCCGTGGGCCATCCCAGCTCTGGCCAGGGAGAAATAAGGCCACTCCTGCTTCTCTGCCGCCCTTTTCTGTTGCTCGTTACAAGTTCCTGCTGGCCTGAGGGGCCCGGAGACACTCACCCTCCCTCCAATATCCCAGCCCACCCCACGGTTTCCGTGCTAGGGAACTAATATCAGAAGCAAGAGGACTGTGACTGCCATCACTTCAGACTGCGAAACGGGCCGCTCCTCCTTGGGCACAGCTGTCCCTTTAGGAGCCCTGCACGTCCTGCCCTCCAAGGTCTGGCAGATGTGGAGCAAGAGAAACACTCACGTGCTCTATTTCCAATCCTAAAGCCAACGAGGGCACAACTTTACACCGAAATTCCAGCCTCCCCCACCCACAGAGAAATATGTCCTCATACGTGTTAGGAGTAATATTCCTAATGCCCAAGAACAAACAGTGTCTGGCACTTAGTGCTGTGGAAGCGTCTAGACTCAGCGATGTGGCGGAGGCCACGGCGCAGTGGGAAACGCAGGGCCCGTGTATTAACAGCAGCAACCAGCAAAGCCGCTCCCTAAGCCCTATGCATACCCCATAGCGCCCACAACTGCTTCCAGAAGACCAGCCTATGGGCCAGAAAATGATCAGTGCCCGTCCGTGTCTGCTTCCGGGGAGACCCAGAAGCCTTCATGCAGGTCCTGTCCTGGCCCCTTCTCCAATGAGGCGGCTCTGGGGGCAGCAACTAGCAGGGGTCCAGGCAGCACACTTGTCCTCTCAGGGCCAGCCCTTCCCTGTGGCATCCCAGCACCCAGGAGACCTTTATCCCTAATCTCAACTCGTCCCATAAATAAACCTATTCAAAGTTGCGGAAGGTGGTGTGCAAGAAAGGGATGGGGCCCTGTAATTCCTAAAAACACTGAAGATCACGTAAACTCACTCTTAGTATTTCCCTCCCTACGGCCAATCTGAACAGGACAAATCCCCATTGGGCAGGAGGATCCCCGGCTCTTACCGGAGCCCGTGGCACCCTCTGGTGGCCAGGCCTGGCGTGGCAGCCACAGCTGCGGCCGAGGCTCTGGGCGAGGCTCAGCGCTTTCTCCCGGGCACCTACCTGACCACCTCAGTCCTCTCAACTGCCCTCTGCCCTCTGGACACAGCTCACCTTCCACGTTGTCCACTCTTGTGCCTCAGGAACTTTTCGGGGGGGTGGAGGAAGGTGCAATGGAGTGGGCGGGGGTGAGATGAAGTCAAGCTGGGCGCTCACCGCGACCTGACAAGGCCGCTGAGGCCTGTGCCCAGGCCCTGCCTCCCCCTGGAATAGCCTGATGGAGGATGTGCGGTGGCACCTGCTTAGGCCAACACCGCTAAGGAGCACAGGCACTGGCCACCTGTTCTCGGTACCTGTAAGGATACTAAAGGTGTTTGCCCACGTGGCTGCGGCCATTTCAAGGCTAACGATGGCTGCTAGATTTCAAGGCGTCTCTAGAAAACAAAGGTGCCTCACAACCTGGGCCACAAAGCAAGCAGGCCACATTTGCCCACTCCATGTCTGGGGACAAGAGGGAGGTGTGGGCAGGGAGAGGCATGAGGCTGGTTCACCTACGCTGGTGCCCACATGCTCAGTTCGAGACCCATAGAGCCCACAACAACGAACCAGCAAAGCCCACAGACAGGCTCTCCCCCAGAACAAGGTGCAGGCCCCGATCAGTCTACAGTTATGGAAAAGTACTGGCAAGGCAGGGCAGACAGAGTCCGCGCTTGCAACCAGGGATGTTTGCCAGGAGCAAGGTTTTCTTGGGGAGAGAGGGTGTCTTTGGCACTTGCTTTAAATAGGGCAAGTAACTTTGTTTCCTCAGAAAGACAGTTTTTAAATTTATTTTCTCATCCAAGGGAAAGGAGAAAGAACAGGCCTTTGGCTTCCACTCACCTGGGCTAGATCAAGTGACCTCCTAAGTGCATTCCTGTCGCAATGCAGGTTACCCTAAAAGACGTGTCTACAACCCACCACGCCCCAGCCCTTCAACCTTGTACAGTGAACCCAGAACCAAAACGGGTGCTGGATGCTCGGTTCTGTCGCTGGCGGGCTTTAGGTGTCCGTTTACGCTGATAAAGATGGAAAGACGCATCCTTCTTCCTTAAGCAATCTTGAAACATGAAAATCTGTTACATAAACTTGCAACAAGTGAAACTACACTTAATTGATTCTTGAAGCTTTGAAAATGGGGTTTTATCAGTTTTACTGTATGCAAACTCCTACTTGATACAATTTCTTTAGGTGGCTTTTTGGTAACATTTCTGTTACAATTTCCCAGGCTGAGTCTTGAAGAGCTGGGCAAAGCTGTGAGGCCGCCGCCTGGTGCTCAGCCAGGTGAGGGCTTGACTCCCCGTGGAGCTGAATAGCCACTAGCATCTTCACTGTTGTCCTCGGCGTTTTCCCAGCAGGCGGTTTCATGGGAAGGGGATTTCCGCTTCATTATGTGAAGGAAAGACCATTTTAACACAGGCCGATGCCAAGCAGACCCGCAGCGTTGCTGACGCAACAGGCAACAACTCGAAGTACTTGCCCAATTCTATCTCCTGTCGTGGGGATACGGCACCTACAATCCACTCGTCGGCAATACAGCAGGAAACCTGGCAGGGCCGCGCCCAGATGAACACCTACGGGCACTAAATACCAACCAACGCCTGATCAAGCAGAACGCAAAGGGTAGTGAGACAGAAACCTGTTACAGAAGGGCCCTCAGGGCACAGAGGGAGAGAAGCCCAGTCCATCCCTTCCACGCAGGCGCTGACTCCGCTCTCAGGCTTGTTCCACACAAATATCCAAAAGGGCAGCTTGCTTCTTACCGTGGGCATCTCAGATCCTTCTGCCAAAGTAGAAGATCCAAAATGTCAACATCTTCACATCTGCATGGCAGGATGAGGTGGGGAAATTCAGGTGTTTACCTCCTGGGGAGCTGGAACGAAGTTGTCAAGACTCCTCCACAGCTCGACGGAGTGGCTCTCTCCAGGCTGGAGGCTCCGTAAGAAATCCTCCAAATCCAATTTGAAAGGTGAGCCGGGGACACTCACCCACCAGACTCTTCACCCAATGACCCTGGGGCTCAGGCTCCACTCTCACAGTCCTCTCTGCCCCCCCCGCAGAGCTGCAGGACTGAAATGGAAACGTGCCAGGCTGTGTTGTGTCTTTGTCCCCATGTTCAGGCGCTTCTCTAGGATACAGCCTGGCTTCACAGTTAACACTCAACAGGTTTTAGGTGACATCACTCTAGTCATCCTGCGTGCAAAACAAGACGCACTGACTGGAAGGTGAACATACTCGTGCTCACCTGCAGTATCAGTGCACGAGGCAGGGACTGGAACACACCGCCAGGCCTGTCCCTTACTAGCCGCCGGGACCCTAACTTCAGCAGCATCACAGAAAGACCCGTGGCTCTCACGTGCCTGCCTTACCCTCACTCAGCGAGGCGGAGACCACCTCACCATGGACGCTTTTGTCAGGAACTGTGCAGCCTACAGGCGGAGAGGCTAGTGGGGCGGGGAGGTGCGCGCCAGGTGGGCAACAGCTCTGAGGGCAAAGGCTTCCCTCAAGAGTACTTTCTCAACGCAACAGGGACAGTGGTGCCCAGCCGGGCGTGGCTCAGGGGCTGAGCATCCACCTAGGATCCAGGAGCTCGCGGTTCGTTCCCAGTCAGGCCACATGCCCGGGTTGTGGGCTTGATCCCCAGTCAGGGGCGTGCAGGAGGCAGCCGATCAATGGCTCTCGCTCATCACTGATGTTTCTCTCTCCCCTCCCCTTCCTCTCCCTATTATATATATGAAAAACAGACAGTGGCATCCGGTCCCAATGGCAGGCAGTTCTAAGAATTTGGACATTTAAAGAAGCCAAACCACTAGTACCCAGACTGTACTCCGGAAATTCCTGTCTGTTGGCCCGAGAACCCCCATCAGACAAGGAGAGACATCCAACTGCGGGACAGCGCAGGCAGTTCTTCTCAGAGAGATTTAATCGCAAGGATTGCATGAAAGCGGTCAGTACATTGAAATCTCAGCTACATCACAAACGGCTGTTTTTGTTGTTTTATTTTATTAAAGACCCACTAGTTCTACCCACCTCCAGGTTTATGGCTATAGAATGTGGGAAAACAAACATTAGCAACAGAGTCGTAAAAAACAAGCCAGAGTCTTCTGTTCACCAGCACGTCTCCCCCACGGAGAACAGTCCTTCCAAGAGCAGAGCAGGGAGAGCGACGGGCTTCCCGCAAGCAGGGCTGGGAGCCAGAGCCAGGAGGGAACCGGGAGGGAGAGCTGGGTGCTCCCAGCTCCCCTCAACCCACACTTTCCAAACCCTTAGATTCCTTCTGACACCTCAAGTTTCCCTGTCAACTCAAATGTAATGAAGGTGCCATTTCTACCAGGAGGACCGATTTTTGAGTCTGGGGACAATCTGCCCACTTTTGGAGGAAGCACGGCTTCAAAAGGTCTCTATTCCTTGAGCACTGGGGTGTGTGGGGGGCGTTACCAGCAGGGACTGGGGGCAACGGCCCATGAGTGGCGTGGGGTCCAGAACAAGCCCCCGGTGTTTGCAGGCACCGCCCACAGCGCCGCAGTCTGGTAGCTCGAAATAACAGCGTTTAGTGTTCTAGCGGGACCAAGGATTTATTCACAACGTAAGCTGCAACATTTGGTACAAGCTCCCAAAGGGGCAGGAGAGAGGAAGGGGCAGAGTCGAACGGCAGCTGCGGCGAGACTCAGAGCCCTTTCCACACCGTAGCCCGGCCGCCACCCTGGGAACCGACCTGCGCTCTGCACGCCAACCACATGCGAAGCACCCACACACTGCTTGGAAGTTTGTTTTGTTTTAATTCCAGCCACTGAAACAACATAGAAGTTATTGCTCAGATAAATAAACCTAGTCTACCAAGGAAAAGAAAGGTGGGTAAAGAAACAAAACCCCAACAGTGAAAAACTGAAGTTCCCCAACGTGGTGACAGTGAACGGGAGAGAAATCCCTCCAACGAGGATCTACGGAATGTCTGGTGCCCTCGGCACGGACGCCGAGTGGGACTCGCGGCCGGGAACCCCCAGGCGGCCAGGCTCTGATGCTGAGCATGAAAAGGGGGAGCGCCGATGCCTCCAAACGGGTGGGAACCCTGCAGAAACACCCAGCATTTCAAACCTCAACAACCACAAACAGGTTTAAGGAAAAAATACAAAAGGTGTCAAAAATTTTTTTAGTTGTTTTTTTTCTTTTTTTCAAAGAGTTCTGGAAAAACGATCCATGAGGAATAGAAATAGCACCGTTTACAGGCTGGTCTGCACCCCAGCCCTGTGGCTCTGCTGAGAAACTGACGCCCTCGTGCCGAGTCCTGACCGGCGGGGGCCCGGGGCTCACTTCCGGCTCGGCGTGTCCTTGCCCCCGCAGCGCACGCAGACGTAGTCTTCCTTCTCGGCCAGCTCTGGAGAGACACCAACACAGACCTGGTGGAACCACTGGTTGCAGCTGCCATCACACTGGACCCAGTCCACCTGGTTACAAAGAGCAGGGAGACGGGTGTTCAGAGGAAACCGGATTCGCGTCGGCCAGGCCAGCTCAGACCGTTCGACCAGCGGCCGCCGTCCCACCTCCGGGACCAAAGCGACCGAGTCAAAGCCACTCTTCAGGCCGTGGCTGCTTTGGTGACAGTGCCGGCCTGTGACAAGCAAGCAAAGGGCGCGTCCTCGGCATCCCTCCCACCTTCTCGGCGCCAGGGCGGCGACAGCTGGAGGAGCAGGAAAAGGAAAAGGAGAACGAGAGCTTCTTCCAGAAAAGGGAAGGCCCGGAGCGACGTGAGCGCAGAGCGCGGGGAGGCCGCGGCCCCATCGGCTCAGAGGCGAGGAGACCTGGCGCAGCGAGGGGCGCTCACGGGGTCTCGGAGCTAAGGGAAAGCTCGTCCTCTACGGCCCAGACCTCACTGACCTCGTCTCCTTCCGGCTGCAGGCAGCTCCCCGCCGGGCAGATGGCGTCATCCTCAGAGTCCTCCTGCTCCGAGTAGGACGCGTCTGAGGGCAGGGAGTGTGTTTCCGCAGAGCGGACTAGCTCACAGCTGCGCTCCCTCTCCCACGGGAGAGCGTCCGTGTCCTTGGGGTGGCTCAGCCTGATTTTCTTCTTCCTGGGGGCCCGCACTCTCCTCACGCGGCCCCACCGCTCGCTGGCCAGGCCTTCTCGGTCCAGGCGCCTCTTCAGCTTCCTCTCCAGGCTGCTGACTCCATCCCGCTTCCCGCGACAGCAGTCACTCTGGGGGAGACGAGCAAACGCAGTGTCAGCCTCCACTCTGCCTACGACCGAGACCAATGACCACGAGCACCAGCGGCGAGAGAAAACACACGAGCCCCGTGAACGCTGGCAAAGCACTGATTTAATACACACCGCTGCCGCCCTGGTGACCCACAGGCGGCTAACCTACGCCAGTGCTGCCAGGGGAACTCGGTTCGGAAAAGGAGACGCTGCAGACACAGTAACCTCCAATCACCCCCCAGCACAGGGGCTCCATTCTTCTCAGCCAACCCTGTGAGCGAGCGAGCGAGCGACCGACGGCCACAGAGCGCCTGCCCTCTCACCTCCAGGCTGCCTTCTTCAAGGGCAGACCCCCACCCGCAGAGGAGCAGGTGCACCCACAGCCTGCAACCCGTGAAGGGGTCACGATGACACACACAATTCTAAATGCCAGCCCGGCCCGCGTGCATCAGTGGAGATCGGGGTTCGATTCCCAGTCAGGGCACAGGCCCGGGTTGCGAGCTCGCTCCCCAGCAGAGGGCGCGGGAGGCAGCCGATCAATAACTCTCATCATCGGTGTTTCTCTCTCTCCCCGCCCCTCCCTTCCTCTCTCTGAAATCAATAAAGACATTTAAAAAAACCCCTAATCTGCCTTTGTGCTCCTCAGTGAGGCTCCCTGACCCTGATCACATTCTTAGGGGCCTGAATTGTCCCAGGTCACTTAGTTCACGAGCAGGAGGAAGCAGCAGCTGCACCTGGGACACTCCAGTGTCCCCTCAACTAAGGCGGCACTCGGCACGAGCGTCCTGTCTCATCTGGCCCCCCACCAGCAACCCTGTTAGGGTCAGAGAAGTTACAGCCTTTGTTAAATATTAACTCCAAGAACATCTCTGACTTTCCCACTATAACTGCATGTTCATCTCCACTGTGTTTCTCTTATGGAAGAGAAACAGCCCTGCTTCCAGGTATTATCACATGGAAACGACAAGCACCGTCTGGCTAGAAAGGAAACAATTCAGACTTGAAAGAGGGACCAGAGTCCAGGCAGGGAGCCCAGTGGTATCCAGCACCTTCCAGCTCCCTGGCAGGCAGCCTCCCCCTTTCCTGGACAGAAGGCACCTCAACTCGCCGGGCTGGTGGTCCCACCCTCCTTCCCTCCCCGGCCGCCCCCCAGACACACTTGCCTTCTCACTGCCGGGCCTGGCTGGTGAGCTTCGGCCGGTCTGCTGAGCAGGGCTTGGCTTTGCAAGTAAAGTCTGGTAAAGCTCCTGAATTTCAGGAAGGGCTACTTGGAGCAGCTGCGCTTCCATCAGCAGCTCGTTCACATCTGGACTCACACCTGTCACGGACCAGACCAAGTCACAGTGCTGACAACTGAGGTGCTGCGCACACTCAGACCTGCGACCCCGGCAGAGGACTGCCCGCCAGGCCACTACCCCGTCCCTTTAAAGTACATCCACTGAAGTTTAGGTTTCACTTAATGTCCCGTGAAGGAGACAGAGCCCAGACTCGATCCCAAGTCTTCTCGTGACTAGGGATGCGCTGGCTCTACGCCGACCCTGCGCGTTACCCTGATGCAGACCAGGGTCCGTCTGCTCTGCTCTGACGGCTTTTGACAGAAAGCACAGCACCGCTCAGGGCACCGGCCACTAAGGCGGAGACGAGGGAGGGAATCCACTGCAGCTTCCAGCAGGGCCCACGGGGCGGCCACGCACAGGCAGGCAGCAGGGGAGGCGGGTTCCGGGGGGCTCACTCTAGGGTTCTCCACAAGCCTCCCCAGTAATGAAGTCACACGGGAGCCTACGACTTTGCCTGATGGAAACGCGTGGGCTTAACCCCTCCACCCCTGAAGGCACTGGAGAGAAAGACTGTTTCCTGCGCATTAGGGACCCTTCCAATATGGCCCTTCCCCACCTTGCAAACACTTGGTAACCAGTTCCTACGCGCTCGGATTAGGTTCTTTTGTTATGGTGCTGACCCTCTATCGCAAAACCCTACTGCAAGATCGCTTGTTGCTACCCAGCCCTCAAAATAACAATAATACAAACCATGGAGGGGAATGCAACTCCATCCTGCCGAGAAGGGAGGGTGTGAATTCGAGGATCTGTTGTCCCCATCACCAGGCACGGAAAGGGAGACGGTGCCAGGAGGCTGAGGTACCTGACGGAGGAAAGCAGTGAGGTCAGGCGTTTCCAGGAAACTACGCCCAGTCCAATGGAAGCAGCAGGCAAGGCAACTGGAAACAGACGCGGCTTTCCCAGCTGAACGCCGGCCCCGGTGTCTCAGCTCTGACCAGGTCAGCGCGCGTCCACCCAGCCTCAGTCCTCCGGGGTCACTGGACTGACTCCAGGCGGCAAGAGCCCATGGGAATCAGTCGCCTCTGCCTTTTCTGACACAGACGACAGGGCGCGGGACACGGACAGGACCTGAGTCAGCCGAGGAACCGCCAGACACCAGTCACACGTGCCTCCCTCCCCAGTGTCCACGGAAGGAGCCAGGAGACGCTCCTCTGACCCAAGTCAGTAAACAAACAGCAGCAGTGTCCTTTCCCTTGATCAACAAACACGCGCCCCAGCACCCCCGGCCTCAAGGAAACCAGCGTCTCCACTGCAGGCTGCCCAGCAGCCACCACTCACCCAGACAATAAAAATGTAGCTACTTCACAAGTCTGGACATTTTAAAGATAAGGAATTTTAAAACAAAACACCAATTTCCTGTCCTTCTCTCCGACTTGCTGAGCACTGAGCTCGCAGGTCTGTACCCCCACTGACTCCAGGGGTGCGGCTCCTGCAAGCCGTCGGGTTAGCCTGGTATCGACAGATGCAGCCCTCCTGGCGGCACCGTCTCGGGCCTTCAGCTCCTTCCACAGCCAGTTTCCACAGAACCCAGGAAACTGCCCACCCCGGTGACTGGCGGTGGAAGGACCTGACTTTCGACAGTTCGCAGATGGTAGGAGACCTGCTGCCTTTCCTACCCAAATGCCAGGTGCTTGGGCACCTCAAGGCTACTCTTCCTCCCAGGGCAACAGCAGAGAGAGGCCCGTTGCCTTCTACTCAGCGACACGAGAAGAACAGAGAAAAAATAAGCACAAAACTTAAAGATGAATAGATATTAAATACATACCTGGCTTCATACACAGAAATGGAAAAACTGTGCGCACATGAAAAGGTGAAACCTGCTCCAGAGACAGAGTGGCTGGGAGACAACCCCTGACCCCCAGGAGCAAGGAGACCAAAGCCCCAGGGCAGGCACAGGGCCCGCGGGGGTGGGGCTCCGGGGCTCAGACAACGGGAGCCATCGCCCACCAGGACCAGGAGCACCAGAGCCGAGGCCCAGCAGGGAGAAAGGGAGAGGGTGCAGCCGACTCCCGGCAGCTGGCAGCGAGGGTTCCGGCTCACCTTGCTGGTCTCGGACGCCTGTCCTGCTGAGGCTGGCCACCTGCTGAGGGACGGCCCGGAGCCCACGCGGTCTTGCACAGGGGTGAGGCTCCCCGACGACAGCAGGTGCTGGGCTCTGTGCTGCCAGCTCACGGTTCTTTCGATCATGTAGCGCAGGGCGTCGCCCTCGGGAAGGCGCACGCGGATGCGCTGCAGGGAGGCCAGCAGGGGCAGGATCTTCTCCAAGGGAGGCTTCTCCGACCTCCGACAGTGGGGACAGAGCCAGACTGGGGGGCCCTGGGCGACGCCGGGCGCCACCGTCACGCAGCCTGTGTGGAACGCGTCCCGGCAGAGTTCGCACTGGATCATGGGGGCAGCGGGGGCCCTCTGGCACACGCAGACCCTCGTCTCCGCGTCCGGCACAGGCGACAGCAGCTTCCCCTCGTTGGCCAGCCTGAGGGCCTGTAAGGCCTCCATCTCCCGCAGGCGAGCTTCCCCGAGCGCCGCCATCTGCAAGGCACGAACCCGGGGACAGTGTCAGACTCGGCCTTCTCCTGGGCCGAGCAGACTGCCGCACTCGGGCCCTGGCTCCGCTGAGCGCGACCCTGCTGGGCGCGGACGACCCTGGGCGACGCCCGTGGCGGGAGTTCCGTGTGTGACGTGCAGGAACGTGCCTGCCTCACAGCCGGCCACAGCGAGACAGGGGACAGACATGCTGCCTGGCCCCGTGTCAGCAAACACATCACACCCTCCAGGACTCCCAAGTCTAACTTCCCCTAGAAGCGCACTGCTCCCGAACGGCGCCCACTTTCCCCAGCACTGCGCAACGGCGCCTGCCCTTCTCCACGCTTTCAGCTCGTCAGCTTCAGAAAGAGCAGCTGCCACGTCTCCACACGCGTGGGTGCTCGACCAGCAACCACAGGCAGCGACCCTGGTCCCTCAGGAGGAATCCAAGAGAAGCCACTTCGCCAGACTCTCTCGCACACGACGGAGGAAGGTGAGCGCGATCACGGGCAGAGGCAAGGCAAGCCGCCTTTCTGCAGGAAGCGGCCAGCTCATGCTGCCAAGTCTCTATCAGGACAAGAGCCACGTCCCAGGAGAGGGCTGAGTTCAGTTACCCTGGAGGCACGACCGAAAGCACAGCAACAGCCCGGCCGGCGTGGCTCAGCGGTTGAGCATCGACCTAGGATCCAGGCGATCAGGGTTCGATTCTCGGTCAGGGCACAGGCCCGGGTTGCGGGCTTGATCCCCAGTCGGGGGCACGCAGGAGGCAGCCGGTCAATGACTCTCTCATCATTGATGTTTCTCTCTCTCTCCCTCTCATGTCCTCTCTCTGAAATCAATGAAGATATATTTTTTTTAAAAAAAAAAGCACAGCAACAGCCTCAGCCTCTCACTGAGAAGCTGGGTGACACCGATACAATCCCACCCACACATGGAATCTAAAAAATCCCGAACTCAGACATCGGGAACAGGCTGGCGGTAGCCAGAGGCAGGGGCTCAAAGGTACAGACGTCCAGCTTTAAAGTCAGTCAGTCCTGGGATGTAATGCACAGGGTGGGGGCTCGAGTTAACGACACCGGACTGAATATTTGAAAGTCGCTAAGAGGAAGCAGATCTTAAAAAAGTTCTCATAGGAAAACAAAGTCTGTCTGTGGGTGGTGAGGGGTTAACCAGGGTTCCTGCGCTTACCTCACACCCCACCCATCAAGTCACCCTCTGTACCGAAACTAACATAATGCTGTGTGTCAATTATACCTCAAAAAAAAAAAATTTTTTTTTCTTGTAAAGCACCCAAATCACACAGCCGCCCCCCCGTGTGCTCAGAGCTGTCGCTGGATGCTGGACACCAGGTGCTTCACCCCCAGGCAGCACCGCTGAGTCCACACTGCTTACTAAACGCAGGCCAGGCCTGGCGTCCAGAACGCCCGCTCTCAGGTGCATTTCCCACTGTCAGGCCCTCAGCATGCGGGACCCCCCCCCCCCCGGATCTGGGTTGCCTCTGCATCTTCCACAGAAAACTTTTACTTTCAACACTTTTCAGTCTTTCTGGCAGAGCTGAGTATTTACAACACTCTTCTGTGTGCCTTCCCAACACCCGTGTAAATGGGAAGTCGGGAGCTGCCGCCCGGGGGGGGGGGGGGGGGGGGGCCCACACGCACAGCGGCGGCCGTCTCCTTGCTCTCGGCCAAGGCCCGCTCCAGGTCACTCAGACTCTCCAGCCGGCTGCTTCTCTTCCTCCCGCTGGGCAGGGGCTCCTTTAACTTCCTCGGCTTCCTCTTTGATCCCAAAAGGCCAACATCACAGCGAGGACACAGCACCTAATGTGGGACACAGCACAGCCACTGGGCTTCAGACTCGGCACCAGGAAGCCCCAGAGGAAGAGCCGGAGTGGGGAAGGAGGTCGATTTACTACCCAACATCTTATTTGTAACATGCCCTGAATCAGAAAAGCCGCCTCTGCAAAGGAAGGAGAGAGAAAAAGGCTAATCTCGCAAAGCACAGGCTTGACGCCGGCACAATCCCCGACCGGGGCCGGGCTACGCAACGCAGGACGTGCAGGGCCGCACTTCCCGGGGGGACCGCTGCCAGGCTCTCGAAACGCACGTGGCAAACAGTCCAATCTCAACACACGTGGAAGGACGTCTCTGAGAAAAAAGTCCTTCCTCAGACACTAAACACTATCCTCAGTGTGTCGACAAAACATGTAACTGTCCTGGCCCTGGGAGTTTAGCAGGGGCTCCCTGGCTCTACTGAAATAAGCCTCACACCACACAGACCGGCCAGTGACGCCACAGGGACAGGGGCCCGCGTGCTTCAGGGGGCCAGGGGCCTCAGGCCGCGTACCTCTAAGAGGGAGTACGGGGAATTCTCCATCAAGAATGTATTAGCAGCACATTCTTTCCAAGCCTGGACCTCAGCTACCAGTGACTCCAGTCTCGGCAGAGAACTCAGATGCACTGGGATACAGCGGCCTCGAGTGACCAGCTCCACCAGCGTGTCCAGCACTGGCACACGTCCTCCAACCTAACAAATCAAGAAAAATCAGAGCAACTTAGAAAAAAGAAAATTGCTATGTAAAGCGGGGAAAGCCCAGCTCAGGGCTTTTAATTCAGCAAGTTAAATTCAGACAGACATTTACAAAACTCACAGCTAACAAGGGGGGATGGGAGGGACATCTTCTTTTACTTAACAAATAATTAAAGAACCTAGTCTACGCTAGGCCCCAATAAACAACCGTGAGCATGACACACCCTGTGGTCCCTCCGTTCTGACTGTGCCCCCCCCTTAAACTCGCTTTCACACTGGTTGCCATGGAGAGTTTGAAAGCAATTCAACATAAATGCAGATTTGCAACAGCTCAAAAGACTGTATTCTGACTTACATAAATAAAAGCAACAAAACGCTATTTTACTCCAACCCATCCACCAAACAATGAATTAAAGTAACTCAGAGTCAGTTATTCAGGAAGCTAACACGAGTGGAGGAAGCCCACTGGTTTTCAAATGTCAGAGCCCGTTTCAAGTTTCCTGAGCCCCATCCCCAGACAGTTCACCAGGGAAGGGTCCAGGAATTTGCATTTCTAATGAGAAACGGCGCAAGTACTGCTGGTCTGGGGCCACATTTTGAGAACAAAATGCCCAAACTGGAGGAATCAAGCATTGGGGGGGGGGGGCACTTCTCGCTGGCAGTTGACTAATTAGCACCACTTAAAATGACACAAATGTTCGGAAAACAAGGTGGCATTTTATTTCTAGAACCTGATGGCTTCAAAAACAGAACTTGAAACAATACAGATTAAAATTTTAAAACACAGCCTATTAAATATTTCAAAGATCTTCTCTCAATAGGTCCATAAGACCTTTTGGTTTATGAGGATTAGAGAGATGAGGGGAGACACTCCCACATCAACCACTTTTCAAATAAAGTTACCAGCTGAGAACTGGGCGAACCACAGAAGGCGCGTCTATAATCTCAGAACTAGGCTGGCTGAACCCACTACTCCTGCTGGGCTCGGCTCCAACCTGTGGACAAGCCAACCAGAGGCAACTATACTTATTCAAAGGTCAAAAAACCGACCTGCAGGGCCTCCACCTCCTGAAGCCAGTCCCGGGCTCTCTGCACCGCGTCTCTCAGAACCGCGCCGCTGGGCAGGTAGGCGGGGATCTCCTCGATCTCCTTCACCGCCGTGGCGAGGCTGGTCAACGAGTGCCGGGGCCTACAGGCGGAGACAAGCCACTCAGTTCCAGACGACGGCACCAAACAGACTAGCAAAGTCATCTCAAGGGAAAGTCGGTGTAGCAAGTAACTTTTCAAATGGCAGGAACTACTAGATATACGATTAATTAGCTTTGAACGGCTGCCTAAGACTTAGGAGCATCTAAGACAAAGCAATGGACCCAGTAAAGCCCTTAAGTTCTACTTACTCCCCATTTCATGCTGGTAAAAACCACACACTTCCATTTGTAGCTCACTTAGTAATAATTTATTCCGTGTTAAATCAGATACACTGTTTCTACTGTCTAAGAAAATTAAGATTCTCTAGAATATTACAATAAATAGCAGGAACTGTGTACCTGAAACCTATAGAATTTTGGGGGGGGGGGGGGATGACACCAGGTGCCTTTATTTATTGCTTATTTTTACCTATATCATTTTATTAACCAGTGTCACCTCAGTAAAGTCAATTAAAACTTAAAAAACCCTGTAGGACATCACCATACCAGAAGCAGCGTGGTAAGCGTGTGCTCTGCACAGTGGCCGCCACGTTAGGGTTACAAAGAATGCCTACGGCTTAGATTACTTTTGTACTTTATGCTGTCCACTGGACCAATAAAGACCCACCAGGCTGATGGCAGGGTTACGGAGGGGCTGGTCCCCCCGATGGCCTGCCAGGTCCAGTGCCCTCTCTCGGGCACGGACGCGGTGCCCTCGATTCCTGAGCGTCAGCCGAGGCAGCCACGATCCCCACCGTCCAGCACAGAGCACATGGGCTCAGGCCTCTCTAAGGCCCCTGGGACCTCACTCATTTCCTGAGTTGAAACAAAGTCCCACTTATTTGTAACCTGTTTTCTCTCAAAGACGGCATCGCACAGAACTCTAGAACAGGCACGTCGACGTGAAGCACTCATTTCATAATCAGTAAAGTAAAAAAATCATCTTATTTTGTCCAACTTCCAAGCAGCCCCCGGCACCTGCGCCCCTTCTGCCTGCATCCTCCGGGCACGGCTGCAACGGCCCAGCCCCTGCCCGAGCCCACCACCGTGCTCTGTGCGCGAGGGTGGAAGAGCGCCCCGCGGGGGCGGTGCCACCTGCCTGCTCACCTGGCCCTGAGGAGGCTCCTGGCCTTGTCGTCCCAGTGCTCCGACACGGTGAGCAGCTCCTGGAGCCTGGCCATGGCCTTCTCCACGGCCGCGTACGGGGCCAGGCCCACCCCGAGGTCTATGAGACGTCTCATATCGTCTAAGGTGAGCGAGCTGGGGTCGAGGCACGCTTGCTGCACCTCTTCCAGCCAACGGGCCTGCTCCAGGCGGACGCGCACCTCAGCAAGCTGGGGAAGCTCCACGTCAAACTCGAAGCTGACATCCAGCAACTCTTGCAGCTCAGCAGCCCTGGGCGTCTCCTCAGAGAGCAACTTCTGGCTGTGCTGCTGGAAATCTTCCACACGATTCAAAAGGTCCTAAACAACACAAGTTGTTGCATCAGAACAGTAATTTCAGTCGCTGGCTTCTTTCACACTTAGGATCTTCAATGTCACCCGTTTTATCTCGCTGGATTTCTGTAATAATCTGGGTGAACGAGACGATGCACAGCGATGACAGCTGCAACGAGGGACCGGAACAGGGCCGTGACCAGCTGCAACAAGCAGCTGGTGGTGGCTTTCGAGGTAAAAACTCCCGACTGTACCTCTCCTTTGTAAGCCTGTTACATCTCTATACGCACATAACACTCAATGTGCTATTAGCAACATTTGCAAGACGACCACCTCATCGCGTGAGCTGGATTTACTTATGAAACGCAGGCTCGCCACGCCCCCCCCCCCAGACGCCTCTGCGGTTACCTTGAGCAGCGGCGTCTGACTGAGGACGCACGGGAGAGCATACAGCTGTGTCACAAACTGCCGGAGCTCGCTCACTGTCAGCTGGTTTGGGGATTTTCCTCCACCAGATCGGTATCTTTAAAGACAAAGGCCGAGGAAGCCGCGTGAGACCACACTCCCACCACCCCGACTCCAGGGTCCAGGACGCAGGACAGAAGGTCCGAGGTCACCACAGAGGCACCTCCCAGCACCAGGACCCACCTGGTTTGTCTCTTGCCGTTGAGCAGCTGCTGTGCCACAGAGGCACACTTCTCCGCGTCCTGTGTGACTAGGCGAAGGTGGCGCAGAAGGTCATTGTCTGGGAACTTCTGCATCTCAGACTCTTCGATCAAAGCCTGAAAGCTGGCGAGGCCTGGGGGGAGGGAGAGGGACCGTCACCGGGACCCCGCTGGTGGGGGAGCGGAGGGAGCCTCCCGCCAGCCCCGGTCTGTAAGTACTCGCGGCTTCACATCACTAAATTACTGACGACCAGTGTGGAGCGTTTTAAACAAGTGCCTAGAGCTGCTCTTCGATATGGAAACGTTTAGACCGGAACTGTTTACATGGAAAACAGATGACTCATCAAAACAAAGTAAATGCAAAATCTTATTGAGCGTGAACTTCTCCCTCCTGCGTTTTACTCTGCAGTCGCGGGTGACCTGTGCTCACAGGCAGGGTGGGTGCCGTCCCCTAAACACGGAGGCACAGTTACCACCTGTTCAGCCACGGAAAGGAAAGCGTGAAGGGGCTGAATGAGACGGGGAGGGACGCAGGCGGGAGACTAGTTTCAACAACTGACAAGCCAGCGCTTCAGAGACTCCTGAATCAGTGACTCTGCCTTTGTCTCGGGACCTCGTTTTACAAGGTTTTCTGAGGTTCCGTATAAAACGTGGAACACGCCTGTTTCTGAGACAGAGGTGTGGCGATCGCTCCCAACCAGCGGCCGAGGCTGACTCCACGACCGACCGCGCTGTTCCTCCAGCAAGACCTCGGGGGACGCGCCTGCCCCGCCCACTCTGCTCGGCTCTCCGCCCGCCGCAGGGGAGCCCCCAGGACAGGCCGGCGCCCCCACGCCCACCGACCGGCCTCGTCACAGCCAGTCCCGCCCGCCGGCCGCCAGGCCGTCTCCGCACCACGTACTTTCCTTCCTGTTGGTCTTCGCCTCCAAGGCCTCGTTCACAGTCAGGGCCCAGTCGTCGTAGGACTCCGCCCGGAGCCTCAGCGCGTCCATCATGGGGTAGAGGTCGTCCAGGGTGTACCTGTACCTGCGGGCGTGCGGGCGGGAGACAGTCAGGCGCTCGCACTCGCATCTCGGCCGGGACGGGCGTCGCGGAGCTCCCTGGCCGTCCCCACTCACCGCAGCTTGTACCGGCGCGGGGGGCAGGGGCACAGCTCCCGCGCGTGGTGCAGGCAGACAAGCCGGCCGGGCTGGCAGGCGCAGCACACGGCCGACATGAAGCACGTGGTCTTGCACTTCGCACACTGACGCTCGTCGTCGGGCAGCAGCTCGAAGTCCAGCCTCTCCGAGTCGACCACGCCCTGCAAGGGAGTCGCGTCAGACGCCCCAGGGCGAGGGCCCCACCCGCGAGAGCTGCCGTGGGCGCCGGGAGGGTCAATGCGCAGGGACCACCGCCCGGCAGGCGCAGGAAACAGAAGGGTCCGGGCCCAGACCACGCCCGTGGCAAACCCCTTTCCGACGACGGCACGGCCACGCCAGCCAACAGGGCGTCTCCTCAGGAAACGGCACCGGACCACAGGCGTCCGCACGCGGCGCCCGGCCCCCCACCGCACCTCGCACCAGGCGCCGTCTGAGGCGAAGGCTTATTGTAAAACCCGGAACCGGGAACTCTGAGGCACGGAGGAAGCCTCGTGACTGGCGGTTAGGCGAAGGTTTCTCAAGGGCACCAAAAAAAAAACCCATAAAAACCCTGATACACTGGACTTGGCTGAAACGAAGAGCCTGCTGTTGGAAAGACGCTGCTGAGGGAAGGACCGTCAGGCATCGGCCGCAAGGACGTGCGTGCAGAACACCCACCTGACGGAAGACTCAGAGTAAAGAGACACCTTACGCCCACCCCACCAGCGGGCAAGGCAGCCGCAGGCGCTTCCCCGGACGCACGCACAGGCGGCAGGTCACAGCGCGGTGACCCCTCCGGCATCGTCAGCCGCGAGAGAAACGGTCGTGAAGGGCGTCAGAGCGTCACTAACAAGACCCCGTCACACGGCCCGGTCCCGGACACCTTACCAGTTTCCGGACCGTTTCTCGCAGCGCCCTCTCGTCCTCGATCATGACGGCCATGTCCTTCTGCACGGTGGAGGCCACCACCACGTCCAGGACGTCAGCCTTGGAGGCCATCCTGCAGATCATCTCGTCGTGGGAAAAGACGCAGTAGCGGTGAAGCAGGCGGTAATGCTCCACGCACTGGCGGCCCAGCGGCAGCTGTGCGGAGACGGGAAACTCATGAGCCACCCTCCTCCTTCCAGGCGCAAGGCCACGTTCTGGGCCATACACGACCCCGACCAGCCCTGAAAGCCCCGGGCCTCTTTAAATCCTCATCTCCAAGACGCGACATGCTCGGTGCCTTAACTAAACAGTCGTTTAAAAAACCCCAATGTGTTACCAGTGACGACTCTCCACAGCAATGCAGACGCTAACTGGAAGTGTGAATTTATACATTTCCTGAAGCCACTGTGCTCAACTGGGCGTTAACCTACCTCAGGAAACAAAAATGCTCCAAAACTACAAAATAACCAGACCCAGGTAGTCCCATTATTCAGAAAAACACCGCAGCTCTAATTCTTTCGATTTAACATCACACTTAAACTGGACAGTTCTTTTCAGGTAAATGAAAAAAACAGTGACATAAAAATCTACTTTACAAAGTAATGAAAACCAAACGTGTCCCTAAAAATTGCTGTGCTGTGGACACCGAAGGGAGTGTAAGGAACAGTCTTGAGACTGGAACTGTCATCAGTTTGCAACGAGATACTGAGCTTCAGCCCAAAGGTAAATCAAGACTCTTTATCGTCGAGTCTTTTATAGAAGAAAAAAACGCCCACTGAACCAAGCAGTGTGCTTAGTACAGGCAGGACCTACAACACGGGGCGAGGGCTGGATCTCACGGAGGGTCAACAATTTCCAGGCCGGCCCTTCGAGTGGCAGCAGGTTTAAGCAACTACACACAGGACAGTCTGTAAGGCGGTCTACCCAACGCCGCAGGGAGACTCAGAGTCACAATCCATACCCAGTCCACAGTGCAGAAGTTCACGGCCTCAGCAAAATTAAAGCCTTGGTTGAAGCCACTGTGGTAGGCTCGCGGAAATGTAATCACAAACTCCCCAGCACACTGGTTAGTCCGGTAAACCTAAGGGGACAAATTGGGGATTTTTAGTGACATTCTCACGAAAGACAATCTGGACGTCAACTATCAGATGATTTTCCAGAAGGGGTAGCTTTCCTCCAATTAAAAGTGAGCCAGAAAAACACAAGCCACTACGGGGGACACAAGATGTAGCAGTGGCCCCGCCACCAGGGTTGATGAGGATCTGAAAGGAAAACCTGGCTCACACCACAAACACCTTGGATACATCCAGGGTCAGGACACATCTTTCGAAATGTAGTCACGCTTAAGACTATTCTATATTATTAAACCAAAATAGGGTCTCCACCAACGAAAGACACTCCACTCTCCTCCAATGGCCGCACCACACAGGCTCTCCTTGGCCCGGGCTCAGCCTTCCCTCCCACCACCCTCACCCAGGAGAACACCTGTATTGTTCTAGAAACACAAACACTCAGACTGCATCTGTTAATACAGAACAACATTAGATGTGTTCCCAATTCTGTCTCTCCACCAGCAGTTCTCCAAAATGCAGTTCGCAGACCAACAGCACGACACCCGACTGGGAACTTGTTGGAAATGCAAACTCTCGAGCTCCACCCAAACCGAAATAACAGGAAACGGGGCAGAGTGAGGCTCGGCCATGTGTTGCAAACGCTCTTCAGGTTCTGATCTTGGCCAGCGTGTGAAGAACACCCGGCTCCTTCTGCAGGGACTTTCTCCTCCAGCTCTGCCTTCTCTATTCCTTATGTGCATCTCCCCGGACATAGTCCAAGTCCTAGTTCAAATGTCACTTGGAGGCCTCTCTCACTCCCCACAGCTCACAGGTCAGCCTCCTCCTGACATCACTGTCAGACCCCACCACCCTTCCGTCACCTGCCTTTTCTCCTAAAGCGAGTCTCCCATACATGAGAGCATTCATCTGAAAGTCCAGGAACTAACCCAACATGGTTTGCTCAATTACTACAGAGCCAGGGCCAGAGATCTCGTTTAGGACAAGCTACTCATAACAAATCAGAAATATCCATCAATATGGGGGGGATCAATGTGGAAAATACCAACAGTGGTAGTTACGGGTCATTATTTTCTAAGCTATGGCCCATAAACATTTTATGATCCCTCAAATAAAGTCCTTTCCATCTGCCCCCATTGACTGACCTATGAACCCAAAGCATAAAATTTAGGGCACAGCAAGATCAGTAATTCACTTAACACTGGAAATGAATCGTTCACATCTGACTTAGCGAAGACGGGCTGTTAGCTTCATGTGCCTCCCAGGCATCTCCCGAGTGCTCCCCAGCCAGTGGGCAGCAGGTGTTGCTTTCGACACCTCAGAGGGAACCCACCCCACAGCCCCTTCTGTCTAGAGAGGGACCCTGAATGCCAAGCTCAAGACCTTGAAATAAACTTTCTTTAAAATAAGCTTAGCCCTGGCCCACTGGTGCGGCTCAGTGGGTTGGAGCACTGTTCCATGGACCAAAGGGTTGTGGGTTCGATCCCTGGTCAGGGCAAAGGCAGAAGGCAGCCAATTGATAAGTTTCTCTCTCTAACCAATTAAAAAAAATAAATACAGTAAGCTTAATTAGGAGTGGGAGGTTAATATAGCCAAAACCTACCAATATGTCGCTTCAGTTCATCATTCAAACTAAATTGAGATCCTGTAGGTTCAATAAATTATTTTTAGAGCAGGGACAGAATACGAAGGGTCCTGACATTAGAGTTTAGACCTAACTATAACAGAGCCTAGCCCCTTTCACGGTCATGTACACTGACAAGGAACACGCAGCTTTTAAGGTTTTTGTTTAGTTGCAGAGAAGGAATGAGTTGCAAATGGAAATCAGTGTAGAGAGTATTGGGCGGTGACAGCTGTGTGACCTGTGAGGTGAGGCTGCTCAGCAGTCTGGTTATTAGCTGCAAAAAATTAGTTTTTATAGTGTCCGAGGACCCCCAATGCAGTACAGTACCAACCACACCAAACGGCTGTTTCTCCTGCCAGGTTATGCTACGGAACACACGACCCGGTCCGCTCTGTGAACAGAAGCCCAGAAAGAGGACGACCGGCTGAGACCTACAGGCACTTCGTGGGTCATCAGGGTGTTGGGGTTCATGATGGTCACGAGCTGGTGCAGGAGGTCCGGCTGGGACACAAAGAGCTCTGGGGCTAGCTTCTTCATGACGTTCTCCAGCTGCTCGGCCGCATACCCTGGGACCCCATACCAGGTTTTGGGCTCACCCCTGGAGATAGATTATAAAAATGAATCAACCTCAAAAAATATATGTAAACATGAAATTTCAGTTGCCTCTTCAAAATCACACACATTCGCACAACCAACCTGCAACGTCAACACAACACAACAGCCAACCAGTTCACACGCCCTGACCCGCTGCGAGCAGCCCCACCCCGAGGAGCCGGGGCCTGAACGAGTGCCAAGCATCTTCCCTCAGGCACCAGGTTTACACATGGGACTTTCCCTCTGGGGTCCGTCCTCCCCCCACTTCTGTCTGATCCCTTAGGAAAGGCAGGTATCTGGACTCTCTGAGCTCTAGGGCACATGGTTACAGCTGCCCACGCCGACAGGGCAGCTCTCCACCCTCCTGACAGGCACCGAATCAAACACGAGTCAGACAACTAGCATTTCTGAAGAGCTCTTACTCTCCAAAGCACCTTAAACTGTCAACCAATTAACCTGTAACATCCCTGAGACGTGCGGAAAATACGACCCTCATTCTAAGGCTGGGAGCAACTGCCCAGGGGAGCAGAGCTGACACTGCAAATACGTGCCGACTCCCTCTCCCTGTGGTACGTCCTTCGATTCCTGGTGTCAGGATTTAAGTGAGTTACAGATCTTCAAATATTTTTGTCCTTAGAAAAGCAGGGAAATGGCGAGGGAGGGGCGTGGGAGAGACAGATGTGGGAAAATGGCTTTGAAAAATTTTAAAGTTGAAAAGTCCAAATACCTGCCCCAGGTCCCCCAGCTTCACCCCTACTAAGAAGGGGCCCAACGGACTGTGTGGTGAGGTCAGAACTCAGCACAACAAACAGCAGCGGGAAGTCCCGAGAACCTGGAGGACACCGTGGCACCCACACCCCACTCCTCAGAGGGCAGCTGGGCCACCCACGGGGGTTTCCACAGTAAAACCAGGGCTTGTGCTGTAATGTTTCTGCGAGTAGACGTCTTTGACGACTAGATAAAAGCTGTCTACCCTCCCCCCAGAAACATGTTATACTTGAAAATAGTGTGGCCCGGCTGGCATGGCCCAGCGGCTGAGCATCGACCTGGGGTCCAGGAGATTGGGGTTCGACTCCCGGTCAGGGCACATGCCTGGGCTGCGGGCTCGATTCCTGGTCGGGGGCGTGCAGGAGGCGGCCCATCAATGACTCTCTCGTCATTGATGTTTTTCTCTCTCTCTCTCTCTCTGAAATCAACAAAGACATATTTAGGAAAAAAAGAAAAACAAAATAGTGTGTGTGCAGTTTCGGGGGTTTGTGGTTTTCCTAGAAATGCTCAGAACCGCTGCCTTAACTTGTTAGGGTGCCTGTTCCAACAGAAGTGAAAGACCTTCAGGGGAGAAAACCAGGTCACCACCCTTGAGCGTCGTCAGCGAGGACACCTGGGGAGGGTTCCGGTCCCGCCGCGAGGCCGCAGGCGCCTTACCAGTGCAGGTAGTTAATGGAGTAGCTCCAGTGGTCCTCGATGTGCCAGCAGAAAGAGGAGAAGCACATCCCCACGTACAGCCAGGGCAGCTTCATGCCGCAGATGTCGGCGGTGATGTGCGCCAGGACGGACTGCTCCATCACGGGCATGTTGTTCAGGTTCCAGCCGCTGTCCAGATAGTCCTAAAGGAACCGAGATAAAAGAAGTGTAACAGTTCAGCACTCCCGCGCTAACGTTTCAGGATTCTGCTTGTTTCAAAACGATGGGTGGAAACTGCCTCCTTCTGAATAAAAACGCCGGGAGAGGCACTACGCTGACGTCTCAGAGCCACAGACTCTTGCCTCCCTCAGCTGCACACAAACGCACTCGCATAGCACGGATTTTTCTATCAACCCCGTTTTTATTTGGCTACAGAAGAGCACAGACCACGAGTCGGTGCATGTGGAGCCGCCAGGGCGGCGCTGCTGGGGGCTGGGGCGGGACTGGCTGTGCTGAGATGGGAAGATACGGGAGCTTCTGGGGGGACGTGGGAGGCCCCGTTTCTCCTATTCCGGTGACGGGTGTATCCAGTGTGTGAAAACCCACCAAGCTGCACACATACGGTTGTGTACTTGTCTGTGCATTTGTTAGATTTTGAGGACGTTTATCCCCCAAAATGTGACTTCTCACTAGGACAGGAACAGGATCCTGGCCAGGACTTTGCTGCTGTGGGAACGGACTCCAACCTCAAAGCTCAAAGACACGCAGGTCTGGTCCCCGCCCTTCAGATTCCCCTCAGAGAAACCAGTCACAGAACCCGAAGGCCAAGGGGTAAGTTTCCTCTGTCGTCACAGTACAGCGGCAGAGTCGGGACTAGAATTCTCCTGAAGTCATTAAAAATCTAGTAACTTAAGGTTTTTCTGAAAGTAATCATGAATCACTTCACAGCAACCAGTGGAAACTGAATTATAACACGAATTCCAAGCTACATCTATTTTTTGCAGTGAAGTTGCTTCTAACCCAGTATTATGCCCATTAGGTCAAGGACATGCTCAACCATCAGGTGCCCCACAGGCAGGTGCCTCCCGCCGGCAGCTACCTCGTCCTCAGGGGAAAGCTTGGCCTTCCCGTCTCGGACAGGGAAGCCGCTGCCAAACTCCTTCGAGGCAATATCAGCGCCATACTCGACCGTCACGTCTTCTTCAATAGTGCTGACCAGTCGCCAAAACTCTTTCTCAACCAGTTCCGTGGGAACCATCTGGAAACAAAACCATAAGCAAGAGAAAAAAATGCATTTTCTCAGACACAGGTGCCTGGGACCAATCTGACCAGATCAGCTAAGTGCTGGGGTCACAGGACGGCACCCCGAGGGGCGCTGCTTCTGTTACGTTCCACAACTGACTCCACACAGTTCAGACAGGAACGCCATCTCCCAAACGGTACTTAATAACTGAAAGGGTAACAACTAAGGATTCATGTTTCTCTATTGCAAACCTGGCTGCGCCTGTAAGAGGGATTCAAGGAAAGCAATGCGCTGACATCTAAGAACTGGGGATGTTTTTCTGTTCTGAGAAATGAAACGTACAGTCGTCTATGCCTGAATGATGCTTTACACTCCGAGTCCAGCCTCTCATTCCTTCCGGGACACCAGGTGAGCGCCACGGTCAGGCCCGAGGGCAGGACAGCGTGCCGACCGTGAGCAAGAGCAGCGACTTGCACCGGCAGACAGAGCCACCGGACGCCTGCCCGGGACCCGCCATTAATCTGACGTGAGTCCAGACGCAAGTCACTTAAATGTCCATCCCTCAAAGTCCTCATCTCTCTTTTTAAAAAATGTGTCTTTATTGACTTCAGAGAGAAGAAGGGAGAGAGAGAGAAACATCCATGATGAGAGTCAGTGATCGGCTGCCTCCTGCAGGCCCCCGTGGGGATCGAGCCTGCAACCAGGGACACGGTGGGACACAGTGCACGTGAAGTCACACGGAGCACAATTTGGATTCAAAATTCCATTGAATAAACATTTAAAGTAACTTAATAGCTAATGTTAGTGATGTTCGGGGAAAACAGGTTCACCCAGACATTCCTAGGGACCCATAAATGACACAGCGACAGGGGCGGGGAAAACGGTAATTACTCTCATCTGACTTCAGTCGTCATCCAAGAATATAATCCAACTAAAAAGATCACTATGCAGGAAGTGTCCACTGCAGCACTTGCTAGTGGTGAGAAAAAACACAGCTTAAGCACCTAGAGCCATGTAGAAAACCACTTGATTCCGGGGTGCCCGGGAGCGAACGCCAAGCGCTGGAAGCAGCACCTGGGCTTCTCAGTCGGCAGAATTTAAGCACCTTCCGACGTAACAGCACGTGAGTTCCCAAAGCACAGCACACGGAGTGCACACGGCGTCACGCCGGAAATTCTGTGACGTTTTAATTACAGTTGTTTAGTGAAAGGATCACTGGAGATCCCGTGTGTTGGTATTGTCACTGTTGCTGTGCAATTTGTGTGGAAAAAATAAAATGAAACATTGTGGAATTTTAATACCACTAAAGAAATTAAAGGTTTCGCTGTGCACGATACGATCAGAGGTAAGTGCCATCTCAAATTTGTCTCCAGAACCCCCTTTTCCAAAAGTTATTAAAATTAAATCAAAGCGGTGTCTTTTACATACGTGGACGGGCATGTTGAAGTAATCGGACTTGAACGCATCTGCCATTTCCCCAAAAGTTCGGAGAGTATAGTCCCTGGCTGCTTGTTCAAAGCCAAACGCTTCCTGCGGCTTACTACACTCCTGCCCGAGACAGAGAGACAGTCTTGTTTGTACGGATCTGTGGGTGGTAATCACCTCCATCCACACCAGTGTACGTGGAGTTTCACACACACACACACACACACACGGAAACGCAGGTTCCCGCGCTTGCTCGTCAGTGTAACTCCACTCACTTAAACAGAAAAGGTCTGGGTGGGCACACACCAGGATGTCCACAGCAATTATCTGTGGGTTATGAAATCCCACCCGTACTTTCTGCAGAGAGCACACGCCGTTCTTTTCAATGTAAAAAAACGCGAGTGGCTATTAAAACGCTTTCTGCCCCGTGGGCCCCGCACGGCTGCGAGCCCGGCGGCAGGCCTTCCCACTGCCCTCCACGGACGTCGTTGCCACCAGCCGAGCCCGCGCCCGAGGGCAACGAGCCCGCCGGGGGCTCTCACCTGAGCCAGGCACTTGGGGCACCTCCAGTCCCCCTTGGGCACGTCGTGCAGGGGCGGCACCAGGCAGAAGGTGTGGTAGCTGTCGTCGCAGCCGTCGCACAGGAGCAGCCGGTCCTCGTCGCTGCCGCTCCCGCACAGCAGGCAGACGTACAGGTCCACCTGCGGCCAACACGGGCAGCGAGGGGCTCAGCGCCCGCCCAGTCTCAGCCGCCGAGGACCAACCGGTCGGGGCACAACCAGCCTCCCGCCTGCGACAAACGACACCCCCCGCTCGGTGCGCAGAGCACCCCCTGCCGCTCTGCCCCCAGCCCCGTTCCTCGCTCTCCTTTCCTGCCGGGCGGAGGCTGGGAAACACCGGCTCCCGCTCGGACGCAGCCTCGGCTCCTCCGGGGGCCGGCC
Organism: Miniopterus natalensis; assembly: GCF_054644295.1. Taxonomy (NCBI): domain Eukaryota; kingdom Metazoa; phylum Chordata; class Mammalia; order Chiroptera; family Miniopteridae; genus Miniopterus; species Miniopterus natalensis. The sequence continues at coordinate 20,071,054 of NC_142101.1, forward strand.
ACGGTGCCCGGGCGGCTCCGCGCATCCCCGCTCACTGCGCTCCAGGAGAACAGCCTGGCGCCACTGTCCCCTCCCTCCTCAGGCCCCCACGCGGCCCCTCATTTACAAACAGATGCTACCCACGGACTTGAAAAGGCCGCCGAGCCGGCGTCCCCCGCAAAGCTCGGAAGTGTAAACGGGGGGAGGGGAGGACATCGACTCACAGCACTCGTGGTCTTTTTCGGCCGACTCCTGGGCTTCTCCCTCTCGCCTCCTGCCGCGAGCTCGTTCTTCCCAGCAGGCTCTTGCTTGACGCTGGTTTTCGTTTCTTTCTCTGCAAGAGGCAGTTCACGGTCGTGCTCGCTGTGCTGCGCTCAGCCCCCTTCGCTAACGCAATTCCGTGTTTCTTTTCACTTCAGCAGCAGCACCCAGTGTCGCTACGTTCAACGGATTGTAATAAAATGCAAACTCTCCCCATTTAAAATCCAAGGTGCAGACACACCTCTGGAGACGTGACTCAGGCGTGTAACCTCTTAAAACAACATACACTGGGGGTGGGAGGCAGGGGAGGGAAGGGGAGATAAATGGTGACGGAAGAGACCTGAGGCTGGGGTGGTGAACACACAGTGTAACACACACGACGCACCCCAGCATTGTGCCCCTGAAACCTACATAATCTTATTAACCAACGTCACTCCAACAAACTCAATAAAAAATTAAAAAACAAAACAAAAAACACACACCGAGGCAAGCAAGTCTCGGCCCCGACCGAAGGCTGAGCCTCACCAGCTGACGTCCTCGGTCACTGCCCTCGCCAGCCCCTCCAGCTTCCTGGTCCCAAAGACTTCTGGCCAAAACGCTGGCCGCCAGTGAAGAACCATCCCATGCAGGCACTGGTTAACTGCTTCCCATGAATTATCTAATCTTTTGCAACAAACCCGTTTCAAAGATAAGAAAACGGACATAAAGGTATCTCTAAGGTCATACAACGGGTCGGTGGTCGAGCCAGGACTCAGATCTGCTTTTAAAACCACCTCCTGCTACCTTGAGCCGCCCGGGGCTCGCTCACCGTCAGAAGAGCCACTGTCGGCAGCTGTCTCCGCAGCGCCTGCCTGGGCAGGGCCCACGACTGCTCTTCAGAGTCCCCGAACTACACCTCGCCGTGACTGGCGCCAAGCAGAGGCCAGGCAAGCAATTTCCAACTGAAGCTCAGATTCGGAAAGCAGGCCCGCCCCCCGACCTGCAGTCACGGGCACCGCTGCTGCATCACGGCTCCAGTCAGGGCCTGACCCGTCCTTCACGTGGCAACCAGGGACGGCTGAGAGACTCAGCCGCACTTCCGATGTGCCTGCCCTCCGTCTCCCTCTCCTGCGGGTCCCTTGACCACGACAAGGCCATTAATACACAAAGGTTTTACTTCTCAAGGCCTGACTGATGATTACTAGGTAACAGCTTCTCCAATGTTTTCTTAACCAATAAACAAATTCAGTGTTTCTATTTATTTCCTTTTTACTACTCTACTCATGATAAATTTTCTTACCATTTTCACACTTTGGAGTTGGACAGCCCATTCGACGTCTCAGATTATGAGTTCTGGCTTCTGTTGTCTCTTCTGGTTCTATTTTAATATTCATGGCCTTTAAAAAAAGTTGTCATATACATAAATATTTCCTTTAAAAACAAATTAATCTTCCAAAATCCAGCTGGAATCTCAAGGTGACTATAATCCTATAAACTGTCTCTACCAATGGGGCATTCAAAACATCCTCAGATTACTACTGTTTAGAAATAGGCGAGGGATCTTAGAAGTTATGAGAGTATTTGCCCTCTGCTTCAGCGGGTCAGAAGTAGGGAAGGGTGAAAGGATCAGCAACAAATTGTGAGAAATCTCACTGCCCACTGGGAGCAGCGCGTTTTCCCAGGTCCTGCCTCAGCAGCTACGCACACCCCGTAATTCCACAAGCCTGTAAGAATTTCCCAAGTCTGCCCATATTTATGGGAAACTCAGCTTTCCTATTATTTCTTGTAATAAACTTACTATACGGCGCTCTTCTAAGGTTGCTAGCCTGTTCAGGGTTCCTTTATCACTGAGGGTGATTACGCCAGTCTCAGTTTCCATTGTTTTTTACTTATAGTTGTCATCCATCCATCGTTTCCTGAAGCGCTAATACTTATGGATAAAGCAGAACAATGTCTGTGGCCTCGATGCCGACGTGTTTGGAACTGCACTCGCTCACCCTCCCGCGCCCCCTCGTGTGCACTCAGGGTGTCCACGGCCACAGAACTCTTCCAGGGCGGTGACCCCCACTCGGTGTCATTAAGCAGACCTAGGACTAGGGTGTGTCTTAAATATTAAAAATCAAGATGTGCTCAGCCCAGCCAGCGTGGCACAGCAGCTGAGCATCCACCTGGGATCCAGGAGACTCAGGTTCGATCCCCAGTCGGGGCAGACGCCTGGGTTGTGGCTGGATCCCCAGTGGTCGGGGTGCAGGAGGCAGCCGGTCAATGACTCTCATCACTGAAGCTTCTCTCTCTCCCTCTCCCTTCTTTTATCTGAAATCAATAAAAACTTTTTTTCTTTTTAAAGTTCTTTTCAGCAAAAATCTCCCAGTTTCACATCTCCTAGCCTTACTCCCCAATAACCACAGTCCAACTTCATGAGGTTGGCAGGCCAACCAAACACCATCACGAGAGCACCTATTCCTCCTGGGCTTTGTTAACAACTAAGCAGCTGCTGGTCCAGGCGCCCTGACAGCACAATCTCCCAACTATAAAAGCTAGAACACGCACAGCACCTCCGCGAGGCTGACGAGGCTGGAAACCACAGCACGTGGGGGACAGACGCCCAGTGTCATAGACGCAGGCGCTGGGGCGCTCACCTCTGCTCTCATGCGTTTTGCCCGACGGGCTGGGGGGCATGTTTCCAGGGGCTGCACAGACTGCCTCTGGGGAATGTCGTGGGGTTTGTACTCTTTGTCCTTTGTGTCTGTGGCCAGGTTTGGTTTCTGCAGACACTGATAATGAAACACAATTGTACTGATGAGTTTCCCCTCCTTTTTATCTTAGACAATTTCACTAGACTTTTAAAAGTTATATTTAACATTTATGTACATATGCAGCAGGTGTGCAATTTTAAAAATCTAAATAAATGCAAAGGTAAGTCTGCAGTCACCAATCACACACTCAATACTGCAGCTTTTCTTCCAATATTGAGCCCTGTCCCCTCGGCCGTGCCCAGCAGCCACGGGAAGCGCAGGGGACACATGTAGGGTGTTTGTTCATAGGAAGGCCACGAGCTTTGTGCCCCCGTCACAATGACCCTGAATTGCTGTTGGGTATGTTGTACACCGAGAAGCCATTTCTTCAGGCCCCCTGCTCTGAGCATACCCATACGTTTGTTTTAACAAGTGAATGGTATTACTAGTTGCTAATGTCATCGAGTTACAAGAGGCCACTGCGGGCTGAAGGCATTCCCAATAAGCCAGCTGCAATCATCCCTGCTTGAAAAACTGTCAATTAACCGAAGGCCCAAGCTGTCAGGCCTGTTAGAAGTTCCAAAACTAACTTTCCATCCTGAAAATAACTCATTTTTAAAGTGTTCAGACTGAAAGAGGGTGTTTAATGTCAGTACAACACAGTGACATCAAAATCTAGTATGAATTTCCACTCCTTCGTAAACGAGCCCACAAACATCGAAGAAGCATTTTTAAAAGCAGGTTCCAAAGTGTAACCACTGAGGGTGTATGACATGCGTCCTCTGCACCTGGAGTAAGACACGGGAGGAACAGCCTCCTGGGACTCTGCTCCAGGGGCACGTCGCTGCCATCCAGCCTCACCGGCAAAGCCGCTCCTTCCTCCCGGAGAACAGGACGGCAGGAGGACAACCACCGCCAGCAGCCATCTCACAAAATCTGTTCCTTAAGAGCCCATGTATTTTCACTGCTGAGTAACACTCCGTCGCCTGGATGCTCCAGGGTATTTATCCACTCACTCACTGAAGGGCATCTTGGTTGCTCTCAAGTTTTGGCAATTACGAATAATGCTGTACAAACATCCGTGTACAGGTTTTTGTGTGGACCTAAGTTTCCAACTCCTTTGGGTAAACACCTGCCCACGTACCAGGGGTGAGAGTCCCGCTCCCCGGAGCCTTGCCAGAACTCGGTACCAATGCTCTGGACCTGGATCGTTTCTGATGGGTGTGCAGCAGTATCTCATAGTTATTTTTCATTCTTTTAAAAAATATATGGATTCCAATTCTCCTTTCCTCTAAGAATTACTTTCAAAAATCAGAAATGAACATAAAATTTTATGTACAGGCCTGGCCGGTGTGGCTCGGTTGGTTGTGGGTCGTCCTGTGCTCCTAAAGAGGCACAAAGGTTCCACACACAATGTTCTAAACGGTTTCACCCACAGGTTCACGACATTCACACAACGTACATTTAAAACACACACTTTCTGACTATTAGATGGGTCGTGTTCTTCTAGACTGAAGAGCAAGCTCACCTAGAACCAAGGAGGCAGGGGCACGACAGCCACTGGGTCTGCACCGAGACAGCTCTGACTGGCGCTGACCCGACCCTGCATTACCACCTTCCTCCCTCCACAGCACAGCAGCAGCTCTGAAAATTACAGGGCTCTCTGCTCCAAGAGTAACCCGAAGGCAGTAAACAGGTTAGGACCCTGCTTTTCCACCAGAGTCTTGAACTAAGCGGGGTGTTTTTATACTATTGTTTACTTCAATCAGAACAAAAGTTCTTACCTGAATAATTTTGCAAATACCATCTTTATAAGGAAACAAGCATGGCTACACAGGAACTATTTGAAGGTGGACCCATCAGGCACCCAGGATTAGTGGGTCCCTACCCTTTACCTGAAATCACCCTGGAGACCTCAGCTGGCAAAACAGACGGGTCGGCAAGTTATTTCACAGGCTGCACTTTTGTGTAACAACCAGGAAACACTGTAAGTAGCAGGTGGGTACAAAGCATAACCACCTCCACCTTGTAAGAAGAGACACACAGTGAAGTTAACACCGGCTGCAGCCTTGACAGCGAAAGGGTATTATGTCTGCGACAACGTTCCTCATCCCAAAAACAAATTTCTAAATACGGTTGCTCTCAAAACAGAACAAAAACACTGCAAGAGTAATTCACAAAACAACGTCTTCCGCACTAATCAAGGCCTTTTCACTCCCCGGGGACAGCGACCAAGCAGCAGCGACGTGAAGCAGGCTGCGGCCAGCCCGATACTCACCCTCAAACTGTCCCCAGACAAGAACAGGTTGTAGGGGTGGAGGATCCGCTCGTAGTGCCCTCTGATGTGCGAGCCCACAGCTTTGCCAGGGGCAAACCCCATCTTGGTGGCGATTTTGGTCCATTTTCTGTCCTTGCAAACAACTGCAAATCCACCTTCTTCTGCAACTAACTGTTAAATGAAACGGCAAGAGATTAGAAAGCCCTCACGGAAACCACTCCTGATCCCTCGTGCTAGGGAGGACGCCAAAGACCAATGTTCTTAGCTATGGTGATCTTTTAAAATTTTCCTAAGCCATTTTCTAACCCAAAAGAAAATACATATACACTATCATTTTTTCTGGAAGTTTTTTTAATCCTCATAGAGGATATTTTTTTTAATTGATATTTTTTTGGGAGAGGGAGAGATGTGAGAGAGAAACGTCCATCGGCTGACTCCTATACACACCCCAACGGGAACCTAACAACTCGCAGCCTTTAGGTGAACAGACAACGCTCCGACCAACCGAGCCGCCAGCCAGGGCTACACTATTATTTTTAAGCTAGAAAATGAAAACATCACTTCTGACAGCATAGTCCATAAACATTTTGTACCCCCCAAAAAGCTACCTCCCCCCGCAAAGCAGTCAGCATTTTCTGGGAGGAGGAACTAGGTTAACAAATCTCTTTATAAAGAAAGGGTCTAACTCAGTAACCCTTAAAAACCACCACCCACCGAGTGGGAAGGGTGGCAGCAGGTCTAGTAGGAGGCACGTAGGCTCCGGACCAAGGGACCCGCGTTAAGGCATTACACTGTCACTCGGCCTTTGTGACTTGGTCAGTTTTCTCCCTGAGCCTCCTCTGTCTCGTAAGTAATAAAACAGAAAGGAGTATCTTACAAGACTACTGTGAAATTAAAAAAACACAGGGACAGCAAACCATCTCACAAGATAAGGCTCTCAGGACCTGCCAGGGAAGAGCCCAGCAACTAAATGAGGAACAATCTCATTTTACACATTTCAAACCATTAGGCTTGTGCTTTAAGGCAAAGAAGGTGATATTCAGCTGTCAGAACTACGATTAAATGAGAGAGACGGTCAGCAGCCACTTACCTTATTAAGCTGAAACAAGTCCAAGATCTTTCTCTCCACATGTGGGATTTTCAGAGTGCTTCCCTGTAACTCCCAGTACTTCGCAATCTGGTCCAGGAAATTCAATTTTACACGGGTTTGGGCCTAAATGACAAGGAATTGTGTTTAACACCTTATTTTAAAGCTCCTGCCCATTACCTATGCCTGTGGTGTTTTCATTCTTACAATATTTAAGTGCAATAGCACTTTTGAATTCAACGGAGAAACTTTGTGGAAGGGGTGCTTTGAGCACAAGGCTGTTACTGGTTAAAATTAGATGACAAGTGAGCTTCTGTAGGCTCCCTTCAGGCTTTTTACAACTTAGGTATTTTAAAGCCCTGTTCTCTGAAAGTACAAATTTTCTATCTGCTCAAACATAAATCTAAAACCAGACTAACAACAGCAATTCTACATAAATTTTATTAAATCTTGATAACCACAGAAAAGCAGGGAAACTTTCCTAAATGTTATTCCTTTAACAGACTATTACTGTTGTCTACAAGTCATTTAAAATTTTTGTCATTTTTCTTTCTCTTACTTGTAAAATATTAGTCAGTTTTAGAAGTTTTAACTCACCTAAGACCCAAAGTGAGACAATGTTGAGACATTCCCACCACCTTCCAAGACCTCAAAATTAGCGCCTCTCCCCCACCTTCCAAGTTCAGCTTGGAAATACATACCCCAGATACGACCGCCACCAGCACCCACAGAGTCCCAGTGGACACAGGTTCCATTTAAGTTAAGAACATTCGCTTAGTTTAGAAAAACTAACACAGTTTGGTTCAATATGGAAACCAGATTAGCAGCACAGTGACATACACAGCCTCCCACCCACGTCCCCAGCGCCCAAGCCGAGCCACCCTGTACCTCAGGGTCTTGGCAGCACCTCTCCCGAGACCCCCGCTCCCTCTAATGCTGGGAAATTAAAGTGCCATTAATCTGGAGGGAAGGGGTGTATTTGGAAGAAAATTAGAGCTGAAAAATCTCTTCCCCTATAGATGGTTCTCAAAGGACATTCCTTTCAAAACAAATTCGAGTGGTTGTCACCTAAATTTAGAAGAATGTGAATGAATGAAGAGGGCAACAAGTGACAAATATCCATGTTTTTAATGAAAATTGGTTTGCTGCACAGGCCTGATTGTATTTTCTTTACCATGAGTATCAGTAATTGGCAGTATTTTTAGCTTCACTAAAACCACTAGATTTGTGACGAAGCCTCTTCAAAGGCCCCTCTGCAACTCAGCACCGGAGCAGCGGAAGACATTACCTCCAACTCATTCAGCCTCTGGATCCGGGGGGTAAAATGAAGCTTGTCGACATCACATGCAAATGGTGGCTGCCAATCCTGGGGAGAGGTGAGGCTTTTATTAGAAGAATTTATAATTCTGACATTTAAAAAGTTGTTTTATATTAAAACCCTGGGTTACATAAATCACACAGTATCTCTAAACAAACAAAATAGAACACAGGGTAGTAATTTCTAAGATTTAAGTAACACATATGTGAAATACAATTTAAAAAACTCCTTTTGTATCAATTTAATGGTTTTAGTCCATAGGATGTACTAAAGATGCAAGAGGTAGATCGAGGCAAATCATAACTATAAATCCCTATTCATAAATTATAAAAAACAAGCAGAGTTACTACTTATGAGCCCCTCAATGGGATCCAATGGCCATGCACTGAGGGGTGTCATTTGTTAATTCAATGTCTTCCAAATAAAGGTAAAGTGCATTAGGTAAGGTTCTTACTTTCCTTGGAGAAGGCCTGGCACCGAGCAGCTTTAATTACCACCCAGGGGTTCAAAGTCTAAGATCTCCATCCTAGCCACTAGCAAAAACACTTATTTTGAGGACTTTCTTTTTAGACTGTGGACTAATACTTTTATGGCTTAAATCAAAGGGTCTTAAATTATATACAGACTTGACTATATGTTGATTTTTCTGGGAAGGTCCATAGCTTTCATAAGGGTCTCAAAGGCATTAAAAAAAAAAAAAAAAAAATTCCTGGGAGTAAATCCAGCTTTCATAAAAATTTTTACACCTCCAAGTTCTTATCTCACTGCCCCACCTCCTTTCCCATCCCTTCTCCTTGAACTTGAAACAGGACAGTGGATGGGACCCCGCTGCTGAGAACGTCAGGAGGCTACATGCAGCACAGAACAGAAAGAGCAATGCACATAGAGCCGGAAGACCTGGATTTGGAAAGTATACACCAAAGCCACAAGGTAAGCAGTGAAAAAAGCAGTTGCAGAGGAACCCAGAAGAATGGGCTGCCATCAAGTACCATTTTCTAAAACCCCAAACCCATACCCTACACCAATCCCTGACGCCAGCCTCCCACTGGAAAATCTGGTGGCTGTTCTCAATTTGTCCAAAATGCATCATAATACTGGATAAGAGCCTCTCTGGAAGAAGAAAAGGCTTGGAATAGCTGGAATTTTACAAACTGAAGGTTATATTCCAAAAATTCTCTTTATAGACCTCTCTCACCTACATCCCCTTGCCTTTGACCCACAAATAAGACACAAGAGTACAAATCCTAGGAGACCCTGCTCTCTCCCCTCCAAGTTAGATCTGGCAACACTGGATGGTACCATCTGGTTTAAATATTACCCAGTGATGAGATGGTACAATCACACAGAAACTTGGGAGGATCTTGCCTTAAAAACCTGGTAATTATGTGGTTTTGACAGGGAATTGTTCTTTGTTTCTGGAGTTACGAGATTAAATGTAATGTTTGGTATCCGTAGTCTGCAGTATGTATGCCTCACAGGAATATGTGCTTAATAAATGCTACAACCAAGTGTTCAGAACACACCAGGTTTTTAGACTTTAGTTTTCTGAACATTAATTACAATTTGGTCAAGCTCATGAGATGGCAAGAATTAGCACAGGAACGCACAAGGATCTGCCAACAGCCACACAAAAAGCACAGAGCCGGGAAGGGTAATCTTAGCCTAGCTGCACATTCACAGCTAAAATACTCCATATTTTAAGATTTAAAATGTGACTTACACACCACTGGAAGAGTGTTTTAATACAGCTAGAAAGCAGTATTAAGTAAATTGCTAGATTCAAAACAAAAAGAAAAACACACTCTGGAATTAATGGTATATACGGGCCCATCCCAGAGGCAGTGTCATGAGGTCCAATAACAGCAGGTGTATTTGAACAAAACACTGGGGAAACCAGGTCTGCACGATTACACAGAAGTTCTGATTAGCTTTTTTTTAAAGTTTGCCTGATTGTTAGCAAAGGATAAACTATAATCTGGCCTGTGGACATCCACCCATCCCTTCTACCTCCTCCCGCTTCACGAGTAAAATAACTGTACAATATTTAAAACTCAACCCGTTCACCCTCCTGTCAGGCAAGAATTGGGATTATTTAAATTATGTTAGATGAGACATAATGCCCGCCTCTCACAGCCATCCCATAGCTCACCAAATACAAACTCCTGCCTGCATACACACTACAGAGCACACACCGCACATGAATCTGCAAATTTCCCAAAGTAATTTATAACTACTCTACCAGAAAACATTTATCCCCTAATTTTTAAAAATACCCAGACAGAGAAGAGCTTCACCTCAACCAATAGAGAAATTACATCCCGTATAGTCTCGTTTTGACGATGGGTGGGCTCTTCATCTCTCAAGTTTCTCTTTCTTAAATCCCTTCACTGTAGGGAAAACGAGGGACGTGTATATTTGGCACAAACCCTGGTCTCACTAAATCCGTCCCCCGACTCTTCTTAGCAGTTAGCAAATAAGCTTTGGGATTCAAGTTCTTTGCAAGCCATCCATTAATTAACCTGGACAGCAGCCCTAGGTCGGTGTCAGATCCCCAATACAGCAGATGAGAAGAATGCTTCAGGGTAAAATAACTTGTCCAAGGTTAGGATGGAGTTAGAGTCAAGATCCTGCCCACTTACCACTCTCTCCTTGATAAAGCTTATTTTTATCCCTGCAAAATAGTCCTTAAATTTTACATGTTGTAAAAAAAGATTGCCAAGTGAAACTAAATCGACAAGTTCTAAAAGCATTCAGTATGTGACCTTCTGCCTGGCAGTGCCTGTGTTTAACTATTCTTTCATCTGAGAAATGAAGTTATTATTTTGGGGGAAAGAGCCCTTAGATTTTAACGGGTTATTACAGAAAATATTTTCCAATGACCTGGTTTTTAAATCGCTCATTTGAACATGTGATACCACGTAAATGTTAAACGGCAATGCTGCTGGAGCAGAAACTGTGCCATCCAGGCTCAGAGCCAAATCGCCGTTTTTCACAGAAAGTGACCCTAACAACCTGACCACCGAGGGCCTTTCGAGTCCCGTTTTCGTGAAACTCCTTTTCCAGAGACTTCATTCTCTTTCTTGGTTACTCCTGACTCCCACCTGTGTTTTGCTGAGGTCAAGTCCTGCAGGTGGGAAAATAGAGAAATGGCAGCGAATGGAGAATGCCCTCCATCCGCCACCACCCAACTGCGTCAAGAGTTGGCCTGAAGATGGTCAAGTTTCTACACAGGTTCCAGCAAATGTGTGTAACAAACCAACAAAGCCACTGACAGAAACTGAGAAATGCAATCCCCACCCTAACTGGACAAAGCGACCATCACTCACTGGAGGCTGCAGACACTGCCCCTAAGTAGCCAAACTCACTCCTACCCTGGGACAAAGGCCAAGCCAAGTTGTGGTCCTCAGGTGACCTGTTCACTCTCAGCCCAATGCTGCCCTGCGTCCTGCCGTCTCCTCTCCAGGAAAAGAGCTGAAGGGACTATACTCTTTACGGTTATGTGCACACTTGAGAATTTTCATAATAAAATTTAAATTTACACCTTGGAAGTGATGGCTCTGGCAGAGGAAAGCAACCAGTCTTTACATCCAGAAAGCAAGCTTAAATGATTGAAAAATAAATAAAACAGATGAACAGATGGGATGACTCTAGGCCAGGTCGGAAGGTGTATGGCAATGATGCTTTAAGAGGAATGGTCTAGAATGAAAGATCTGAATGTCAACAAAAAGACTTATAAGAATGCATTAAGTCAAACGTCGCACAAGTATGGAACAGAAAAGTCTCCTTGCCCTACAAGCCACTTTCCCTCATTAGTCTGGTTCCTAAACTTGAAGTATAAAAAAGCAAGTTCACCATACAACTCATCTAATAGTTAACAAATGAAAAGGAACATTTTTGGAAGAATTTTTGAAAGTGTACATAGGTAACATCTCATTTTTCTCTCTAACCCCATGCTAGGTAATAAAATGATTAAGAAATCTTTGTTAGGCTGCATACAACTGTATCTGAAACAAGTTTCTCACAACTCACTCACAGCCCCGGCTGGCGTGGCTCAGCTGGTCGGGCGCAGTCCTGCGCACCAGGAAGTTGCTGGTTCATTCCGGTCAAGGGCACATGGGCGGTTTTGGGCTCCATCCCCAGTAGGGGGCGTGCAGGAGGCAGCCAGTCAACATCCTGCTCTCACATGGATGTTTCTCTCTCTCCCCCCTCCTTTCCTCTCTCTAAAACCCAATAAACTATTCTTTAAAATCCAGTTACTTAGTTTAGAAGTTTAATCTAAATAAATGGGAGTAGCCCAGTGCTAAGCTTCCCAAAGCCTCGCTCCGCCCGCCCACCCACCCTAGGGACTCCCTAGTTGCCTCTGGTGATTCCTCTTTAAACAAGGGAACCTTAAGAACTTCTGAAAGTACAGCCAGCCCTTCAGTTGCCAACATTTATTCCACCCAATTTTAATTTTTTATTGAGTTAGAGAGGGAGAAAGAAACAACTGTGAAAACACGATGAATTGTACAATATATGAATTATATCTCAATAAAGTTGTTACTTTTTAAAAGTACATGTTCTTCCTTCACTCAAGGATGTTTCTATTGATAAGCCTTTTCTCCAAATGTTAAGGGTTAAGTTGGCCAAAAAATTCACAACTAGAAAAATTTTGTGACAGACACACACAAAAACTGGGAAACCAGACAGGTAGGCCAAAGTCCATCAAACCCAAAATTAGGGAGAATGACAGGCTGGAAGAGTAAATGAGCTCCGTGAGCTCTGTATCACCAACACTCCCGTCACACAAAGAAAGGGCTCAGGCCCTGCCGTCCTGCCTGCGGAACCAACAGGCCCTCAGAGACTCCGACCAAAAGCATCAAACCAGTGACCACCGACCGACGTTAAAGCTGAAAAAAATGCGCCTACTGTGCCATCTGGGGTTTGATTTAGACACCTGACCTTTGGACACTGTCAAAGAAATCGGTGGAATCTGCCCACCTATGGCCAAATGTTTGAGGGCAACACAGACACTTATCAAAGTCATCAAATGTATCCCAAACTTGGGAGACTCAAAAAAGTATTTACTGAGCAGCCAACTGTTATCTGCCTAATAGTTACATCCCTAAAATTAATCACCTCCAAATACCACAAAGTGACATGGAAAATATAATTATCCTTAAAAAGACACCTAAGTACATCGAGAAGGAAATGAAAATTTGTATTTTAAAGGTAACACGCCGTAAGTCAGAATAACTGAAAATTAAAAGGAAACAAGCCTGGTGATCCTACAGAGCTGATCAAATTGGAAACAAAGGTTTATTTTCCTCTTTACACTTTTAACTCAGGGCGGAATAGTCTTAATCACCGTTTATCACATTTATCTTACTTTATTTTCACAAATTCGTTCACTTAACCCCCAAGTTTTCAAAAGTAAAGTCGTCCAGGTCCCTGCTGAGAAAGCAGCTGTTGGCTGCTACCTGCGAGGCCGTTAACTGAAGATACAAAGAACAAAAGGAAAGATACTTTTTGCAAGTCTCCCCTCCAACCGCAAGCGCTGCCGAGCGCGTCCCAGAACTTGAAGAAACCCCCTGGACGCCGACACTATGTAACCGCCGCCGTCTCCCGCCGGCCCGCGGGCCCGGCCGGCGCCCTGCGCGCCCGCTCCCGGGGCGCCCGTCCCGTCCCCAGGAGCCTTTGTTCCCCGGAGACCCTCCTCGGGGGCCGCTCCCGGGAAGTTTCCTTTTGTGAAGCCGCCGACGGCACTGCCCCAGCCCCGCACTGCGCCCCGGAGAGCGCGAGACAAAGGCGGCGGCGAGCCCCGCAGAGCAGGGCCAGGTGCGGGCCTCGGGGCGTCCTCGCCACAGAAAATGGTGGCGCTCGGGTCGCCCCGGTGCCGGCGGGACGCCGACGCCCCCGCCCCTCCGCGGAGACGGCCGCGAGCACGAGCTGCCCCGGACCCGCCGCGGCTACCACGCGGCCACGCGCGGCGGGGCCGGAGCCCGACTGCGCCTCACGTCCCCGCAAAACCCCGCTGGCCAGCGCGGTGCCGACGGGCGCCCTTCCCGACGGGACCGGACGCCGAGCTGCCCAAAGTCCGAGACGGGGCGCGTCCCCCGGCGCCGGCGCCCGGCCGGTGACGGGCCGCGCGGGTCCCTCGCCGGCCCTCCAGGCGCCCGCGGCCCAGCCGTTCCCAGGCCCGCGCGTCCCGTCCGATGCAGGCTCGTCGCGGAAACACGGAAGCGCCGGCCTGTCTGCACCGGGGGAGCCGGGGCACGGGGTTCTCGCCGAGGAGCTCGCTGCTCGGCTCCCCAAAGCCGGGCGAGCGCCGCGGGGACCCGCCGCGGCCCCGAAGGTCAGGGCGGCGTCGCCCCGGGGCCGGGCGGGGGCGGGGCGGGTCCTCCGGGGGCGGGGGCGCCGCGGCCGTCCAACCGCCGCGGGCCAAGCGGGCGTCCGCGCGCCCCAGGGCGCCGAGGCCGGGGCTCCGGGCCGGGCTCCGCCGGGCGGGGGGCTCGCCGCCTCCGCGGACGTTGGGGCCGTTGGGGCCGTTGGGACCCGTTTGGGGCCGTTCGAGGCGCCCCCGCCCCCACCCGGCCCGCGGCGCGCGACGGCGCCCAGCTCCGCGGGGGAGCCGGGCCGGGTCCTCGGAGGGGCCCCGCCCCGCCCCCGCCGCCCCCGGCGCCCGGCCCGCGGCGCCCAGGTGAGGCCGCCCCGCCGCACACAAAGGAGCCGCCGCCGCCATATTGAAACTTTGCTGCGCGCCCCGAACTCCGCGCGCGCCCGCCGCCCGCCCGGCCCCTCGGCCCCCGCCCGGCCCTCGGCCCCCGCCCCGCCCGCGCCCGCCCGACTCACCGGCGGCGGCCGCACCTTGCAGATGCCCGTCTGCTCGGCGATGGGCCGGATCTTGTGGATGAAGGCGAACGGGTCGGCGAACTCCTCCCAGCTGGGCTCGAACACCGGGCACTCGGGCGGCGGCAGGAACTCGCCCAGCGGGCCGGGGCCCCCGAGCGGCGGCGCGGGGCGCGGGCAGGGCGGCGGCGCGGCGACCGCGTCCATCGCCGCGGCTCCGGGGGACGCGGCTCGGGCTCCGGGCGCCTCAGCCTTCCTCGGGCGCCGCAGCCTTCCTCCCCCTCCTCCTCCGCGGACGGCGCCGCGTCTGCGCAGCCACGCTGTGCGCCTCCGCCGCGCAAAGGAGTCCCGCCCCGCCCCCACCGCGCCCAGGGGGCGGGCCCGCGAGCCCGCGCCCGACCCTGCCCGCGCCCCCGCTGCCCCCCGCGAGGCGCCGCGGGCGAGGGGGGCCCGGCGTCGCAGTCCCCCCGGGGTGTCGCGCCCGGGGGACGTGCCGCGCTGGACGCGCACCCCCAGGGACCCCGGGGGCAGAGGCACCAGCTCCCCGCAGTTGCCGCCACGAGGGGCGGAGGGGTCGTGAGACGCGCGCGCCCGCTTGTCCCGGGCCCCTCCGAGCGCTTCGGTGACCGCGACCCCTCCCCGTGGGGCGCGCACCCTAATTTCCATTTCACCGGGAAGGGCAGCGAGACACAGGTTGAGGAAGCCGTTGGCCCAAATCCACAGGCCGGGGGACGCAGCCTCTAGTTATGGAAGGCGGGGTGCTGCCGGGAAAGAGGGGTCCGCCGGCAGCGGGAGGGGAGGTCGCACGGGAGAGGGGCGAATACTCCCGAAGCAAGACGGGGTGCACACGTGGGAGGTGAAATTAGGACGTGGCGGTGCATCGGGGGTGCAGTGAGGCAGCAGGATGACTCAGGCGCCCGGGGTACAAGCCCGAGCCGGGGGGCCGCGGGCAGCGCCCAGCATCGGACGTACGAGCGGGAGGACGCCGTGCGCCCTGACGCGGTGCTTCCAGGGGCCTTTGGCACCGCTGGAGACGGCAGCAGCTGAAGGGGGGCCTCGGCACCGGAGGCGCCAGCCCGGGGTTCCTAGCGCGTCCGTGTCTGTAATGAATGGCCCTGCGCGGGGCTCGCCGTGAGGAGCGCTTGGCTTCCTCCTGTGTGAACTCCTGGCACCGGCACAGCCACCCTGCCGGTGGGCACTGCCGTTACCTCGTTTTGCAGAGCAGGCGATGACCTACAGAGGTTAGGTTTAAGTCCTAAGAACACTTTAGGCACTTTTGGGGGAGACGGAGGGGCATGTAGTGTCCTGCCCCAGAAAAGGGGAGGGAAGGGCCTCTTTTATCCAGAAAGCAGCCGAATCCACGGAAGGCCGCTCGCCAGGCCTCGGTAGGAGGGGCTGCAGAGCCCCAGCCCTGGGTCCTCAGGGGCCTGCAACTGGAAAGGGGGAGGGGGCCTCGCCAACTAACTTCCCCGGAACACTTGGCTCCCCGAGAGCTGAGGGGCCCGGGAGACGTCAGTCCTCGTAGCGCCCTGGGGACGGGCCTTGCGTTACATTCCCCGGGTAAGGCGGTTCCCCGTGTGGCTCCGCAAGTTCCAGAACCTCCCGGGTGGAAGCCAGGTGGTGCCGTGCGCATGGAGGAGTTTGCCACGATTTTTTTTTAACTTCGCCGAGTATTTGACACTTTTTCCTAACAAAACGGGGAGGAAAACCACCCCGAGGCCCTCGGTCCAGGGCGGGCTGCGCCCCCGGGGGCCCTGCGGGAGCCGAGCTCCGGCCCTGCCGCCTCGGGGGCGCCCGCGGCCTTGCAGCCGGGTGGGCAGACGTCGAGCGAAGCCGGGGACGCGGAGGGGTCACGACTGGTACTTATTGGGGTGCACGGCGCAGGCCTAGGGGCTCCCCCGCTGCCGCGCGGCCGACTCCCCCGCTCCCAGCGCCCAGCTCGCCCTAGGTCTCTGGCGCGGGCCCCGAGCGAGGCGGCCGCAGGGACGTCGGGGGCGGCCGCCGGGCGGCGTGAGGACCCCGCGGGGCTCGGGCCGGGCCCCCCGCCCTTTATGATGCGTGTTTACATGGCGGAGGGACCCGCCAGCTGACTCCGCCGCGCCGGGCCTTCTTTTTTTAAAGAGCCCGGCCGCGGGCGCCGATTGGCCGCGCGGGCTCGGGGGCGGGGCCGGGCCGCATTGTCTGGTCCCGGCCGCGGGACGCCCCGGGGGCCGGACGGGCCACCTCGGCCGGCGGGCCCCGGGCTGGGGCTCCGGGAACTCTGGGCGCAAGGCCTGGGCGCGGTCGGGGCCGGGCTCCCCGGGGAGAGCGGGGCCGGGGCCCGGGGGGCCCGGGCGGAACCAGCCGCGCTCCGAGTGCCACGTCTCCGGGGCCCCTCCTTCCTCCCGACACCCCGCCCCGCCGGCCCCCGAGGCCCCGTCCGTGCGGCGCGGAGCCTCTGAACACACTCCTAGGGGGTCCAGGTCCCAACCCGCCCGAGGCCGCCCCGGTCTGCGCCCCCAGGTCCGCCGGCCTGCGGGGGGCGCTCTCCGCGTCCCTTTCGGTCGCCTGGGTTCCAGCCTGGGGGGCGACCGCCTTCCTCCCCCTGCCCCGGCCCCCGCGCACCGCCCCGGACGGGCTCGGGGATGGATGGGGACAGCCGGGCGCCCAGCCCCCGCGCGCGGCCGGCCGGGGCTCGGGGAGGGAGGGGCGGGCCCGGCGGGGAGGCGCTCGCGCAGCACGTAGCGCACGTGCAGGGTGCTCGCCCCGCACGCGTCCCCCGCGGCCTCCCGCCGCTTTCCGGGGCTCCTTCCGCCCGGACCTCGGGTCCGCGCCTTGCTGCTCCGCGGCGCCTCTGACACCACCTCCGCTCCCAGCCGGGGCCCCTCGCGCCCGTTCCCGCCTCCCCAGCGCTCCGGCCTCGGCCCGTCGCGGCTCCTCCGCAGCTGGGGCCGTCGTCCCGCCCACCCTCCTGGTGCCCGGCAGGGCCCGGTGTCAGGTGGCCCCGGCGGAGACCCTCGGGCCGGGCCGTGCGACCTCCCGTTGAGCTGCAGCCTTTGGGGCCCGCCCGGCCCGCTGCGTGCGCCCAGGAGGCTCCTCCCTCGGCGGCTGCCCCGCCGCGCCTCCCGCCCCCCGCCCCGCGCCCCAGGGGCTTACGCTGCTGGGGGGGGGGGGCAGCGGTCGCAGGCACCTAGAGAAGCTCCACAAATATTTGTTGGGGAGGGGAGTGGCCTTGCGCCTCTGCGGCTCCCACTGGCTGAGGGTGGAGTGGGGCTGGACGGGGGAGACTCGGGCTCCCGGGGGCAGGAAGGGGTCGCACCGCGGCCGGCGCGGGGCGGGGCGGCCCAGCGGAGGGACTGTCCACCCGCATCGCGCCGCCGGCTCCTGACCCTGGACCCAGCCGCCCTTGTCTTCGGGCCTGGCCTCCTGCGTGGGGCTTCGGTGCTCCGGGTTCGGCCCCACCCCAGACACGGGCTGCCCTTGCCGATCAGCTCGCCCGTAACCGGGTCTCATTCCCGGGCTTCCGTCCCTGGGGAGCTGGGCCCGGGCCCGGCAGACACCTGGTAACCAAGCTCCTCTTCTGCGTCCCCTGCTCCCCTCCCCTGCCTCGGCCCACGGGGACCGGGCCCAGGGCCCCTGCTCCGGGTGTGGGCCGCCTCGCCAGGAAGCCTCGGCAGACGGGCAGGTGGGAGGTTCCCAGGGCCCTGGGGGCAGAGTACCCCGCGCCAGGGCTCTGGGTGTTTCCTCTCGTGCAGGTTGGGCCTGTACAGGTCTAGACGCCCAGCCCCGAGCGGCTGAGAGGCAGGGAGGGAAACAGGTCCCCTGGCCCTGGGCGGCCGCCCCCGCCCCCACCCGAGGCCTCTGCGCCCAGGGGCCCTCTCAGCGCGCTCCCCGGCCTTGGAGAGTTTGGAATCTCTGCCTCCGTATCAAGGATCAAGGTCTTCCCGCGCAGGTTACATCAGAGCCTCACGCAGCGAAGGGACCTACAGCCTCGCTGGAAACCCAGTGTCCAGCCGAGCTCTGCTGTGTCCTCTGCCCACCGAGTACAGGGCCTGACCGGGAAACGCTCAGTGCTAATCCCCTCCTGCCCCGGCCGGAAGGGGCGGCTGGGGCGCGGGGACCCTGTACCCTCAGGGATAAGACGGGCCAGGGCTGGGAGTAGCCCATACGGAGAAACTGAGGCTCAGAAAGGTTAATTAGCCAAAGCGACACAGGCCAACGTCTGGGGAACCGGGGACAGGGCCGTGGAAGCCCTGCTGCGTCCTGTCGGTAGTGTGTCCCCCCCGCGGTGGCCTCCGCTCTCTCCTCCGTGACCTCGGCACTAGCGGCGTCACAGAGTGACCCTTGCCCTTAGGGATGCCGGGGGAGACCCAGCGGGTTGGCTCTGTGACCTACTCATACTTTGTGGCCCTCGGTTGCCAAAAAGCTAGTCCGAGGTCTGTTCTCCCCGCCCGGGTTGGGGTCGGGGCTGGAGGTCAGGTCGCGTGGATGTGTGTACACACGTGTGTGATCCGATGCGTGTGCACACATGCACGCACCGGGTGTGTCCGTGCGCACGCAGACACACCTGCGCACACACATTCAGTATCGACAGACCTTAAAGCCGCGGGTCGGGGCGAGGTCACCCACCCAGCGGTGAGGAGGGGGGAGCCCGAGCAGCGCCCTAGGCTGGCAGCAGGATGCGCCAGGGGAGAAACGGAGGTTGGTCAGAGCGGCAGGTGACGCCAGGGAAGAAAGCCTCCCGAGGGGAGGCGGAGGCAGCCATGTCCAAGTTGCCGAGACGACGGGTGAGATGGGGAGAGGGGGTGTGAGGCGAAGAGGCTGGTCTACAGAGACCCCGCGCCGGCCAGTAAACCGGGAGGTCGAGGTTTGATTCCTGGTCGGACACGCGCACAGGCTGTGGGCTCGATCCCCAGTCGGGGGCATGCAGGAGGCGGCCGATCGATGACTCTCTCAGCATTGATGTCTCTCTCACGCTCTGAAGTCAATAAAGACGTTTAAAAAAAAATAAAGACCATGCTTTCAAGGAGCTTTCTGGGTAGGGTTGAGAGAAATGGGGCAAAATTTGGAGAGAACGTGAATTCAGGGAGGGATGGATAGTGCAGAGGAGAGGAGGGTGACTGCGGGGGTGAAGGGGGGTGAGGGGTGGGAGGCGGCACCCCCCGCGGGGCCGAGGGCGTGGTGCGTGTGCTCAGAGCTCTGATCTTTTTTCCCTGGAAAGGCACTGGTGCTGCCCCTCCCCACGCATCACAGTGCACAGTGCCAGTCACTGAGCGTGCTCAGCTCCGTGAGCCCTGCCCCGGGCACCTGTGATGCCGGCAGGCGGGCGGTGCACAAGAGCAGCATCACAGAGGCCGCTCAGCTCAAGGGCGGAGACCGGGGCCTCCGAGTGCCTTCCAGGCCTCCCTGCCCAGGCACCTGCAGGCTGGTCCTCAGCACCAGCCTCCCGACCCCATCTCCCTCCCGCCTCTTCCCGAGGCCTGTGGAGGTCAGAGGGCTGAGTGGTGAGCTCCAGAGACAGGTAAAGGGACAGGAGGTGCCCACGGGGACGGCCGCGGGACAGCCACGCCGTGGTGGACGCCCGCAGCTGTGCCGTGCGCCGGGCACTCCTGTTCTGGAGCAGACAGTCCATTTCCTTTCCTTTCTTCTCTTGGTTACTTTTCATCTGAGCATATTTTTCCCGTTGGTTTTTAGAGAGAGTGGAAGGGAGGGAGGGGGAGGGAGGGAGAGAAACACCACCGGGAGAGACGCATGGATGGGCTGCCTCCTGCACCTGGGGCTGGGAACTGAACCTGCAACCCAGGCATGTGCTCTTGACCAGGAATTGAACCCGAGACCCTTCGGTGCGTCCGCCAGCCAGCGTGTGTGAGAGGCCTGTTTCTTTTACATAAAGTGGTTCGTATCTGAATCACCTCTGAGTAAAAGTCCCAGCTTAAGGAAACCAGGTAAGAAATGTTTAATCTGTGAAGCCCGAGGGACTGCTGATGTGTTTTTATATCAAAAAGCTAAGTGGTTAAGGGGGAGGAGACTGACCTCCCCCGAAACACTGAACTGGCGGGTCCACGAGAAGCGGAGATGAGAGGGTGCCGTAGCCTCGAGCACAGAAATTGCTGACTGCGATTTCTGTGTGTCCCACATGTGCCCGGTAAGAATCAAGAGCTGGTGACAAGCACGTGAAAGGCTCCCTCTGATCATTCAGAAAAGAGAAACACATTCTCTCCAGAGAAAAGACGGAGGAAAGCTCAGGGCTGCTGTGGGGCGGAGCCAGCCTGAACCCCCACAGCCCAGCCGCGCGGAGTCGACGGGGTCCTGCTCCAGTCAGGCCCCGTGAGCGAGGAGTGAACGAAGGTAACTACGAAAAAGCAGAGAGGCACCGAATGGCTTAGCAGCTAGCAGCCCTTCCAGTTCAGCTATTTTAATAAATAGTTTCACTTTTGTTTGGAAAAGCTGGGTGGTGCTGGTGACCATCTGTTTTCTAAGATAAACGGGCCTCAGCACCAAAGCCCAGCCAACGCTCACCATTCTGAGAGGGGAAAACTTTGGGAAAGTTAAAGCTACAATGCCCGGCGGGGGTGGCTCACTGGTCGACCCATGAATCAGGCGGCCACTGTTCGATTCTCCGTCCGGGCACACGCCCGGCTTTCGGGCTCGATGCCCAGGAGGCGGCTAATCGATGATTCTCTCTCGTCATTGATGTTTCTCTCTCTCTCCCTCTCCCTTCCTCTCTGAAATCAATAAAAACGTATTAAAAAAAAAAAGCTACAAAGAGAAGTCAGCTGAGAGAGGTCAGGACAGGTGACCTCCTCGTTTAGGCGGCGAGCAGGGCTGTGTCCTGCCAGGTCCCCAGCGCGGTGGAAAGGCAGGCTTGGGGAGTAATTAACAGATGCAGAGAGACTAGAGCCGGGTGGGTTGGGGGAAGGCCCTCAGGCCACAGGGGGAGCTGCGGGTTGGACGGGGTGGGCGTCCCCACTGTGCGCGTCCACTGTTGGCGACAGGAACAGAATCCCGGCCCGGACAGCATGCGGTGCCCCATCAGACATCGCTTCTTCACCTTCCTGGCCATCGGGCCCCTGTGGCTCTTCATCATTGTGAAAGTCCCCAAGGAGATTGAAAACGACCAGAATGTGGAGGTAGCAACCCCGCTCCCAGCGTGGGAACTGAGGCCGCAGGGTGGGAATGGTGTGGACAGGCCGGTTCTCATCCGCTCACCTGAGAGCAGGAAGCTCCCAAGGGCGTGGTGATGGACCTGGGCCCGTTGGCCCACAGAGAAGCTGCATCCCCACCCCCCGTCCCCCCCACCCCGTATTTGCTAAGGTAAGAAAGACAGCAAATACTGCTTGAGCTGGTGGTCAGACGTCCTGAGGATGTGCTGGGCTCACCTGGGGAGAGTGACCCCTCCCCTCTTCTTCCCCTAGGGAAGCTCCTGGGAAGCCACCAGGGCTGAACCTTGTTCTTTTCCTGAAAGGAGACGCGTGGTTTGATGCCCCAGGACAGTTACAGCAGGAGGAAGGACCCACGACCGTCGGACGACTGGGAAGACCTCACCTTCAAATACATGAAGAAAAGTCAGCAAAGAAGAAAGAGTGAGTTCCAGGGAGGGGAAGGGGGTCCCCAGGGGAGGCAGGGACATCCGGAGAAGGAAGGTAGCGGGAAGGAAAGAAGGGAGGGGCGTGGGAAAGGCAGGCTGTGCCCGAGTCTCCGAATCTGGCAGACCCTCCCCACCAAGACCTCACATCAGGGACACGGAAGGCGGGGAATCACTGGTTAGGGAACATCGGGGCTAGAACGGGCCTTGGTCACAGGGCCCAGTGGATCGGCTGCCTCCTGCACCCCCCACTGGGGACCAAGCCCGCAACCCGGGCATGTGCCCCGACTGGGGATCGAACCCGTGACCTCCCAGGGTTGACACTCAACCACTGAGCCACACTGGCTGCGCAGAAGTGCTCTTACTAATACATCTTCAAAGGAGAGCTTTGGGAAGACGAACTGGGTGAAAACAAAACGCTACTATTGGTGGAGCACGTGGACTGTGTGCCGTAAAGTTCCGGCTCGGAGCGGCCTCGGAGGGACCCTCGGACTCAGCAGCCCAGGCCTAGCTCTTTGCAGGGGCCCCGGCTCTGCACTCCCACTTAGCTTCCGGACGAGGCAGGTGTTGCTGGGATAGGGACCACACTCTGAGTAGCAAGGACTTGAACGTCCCCTCCACCAACAGACAGAACTGATGGAAAAGGGGGGGGGGGGAGAGGAGGCCCCGAGGGCATCCCCACCCTAACCCCCTTAACCACCCTCACTGCCGGCAGGCACTGACCGCCGTCCCTGTGCTACCTCCCCTAGCGTGGCTGGCGGTGGGCATCTCCTTCGTGCCAGGGGAGGGCCAGAAAAACCTCTTGCACACACTGGCCTCCCTGTTCCGCGCCTCCTCCAAGGGGGAGCAGAAGCACCTCACGGTGCTGGTCCACCTGGCGGACTCTGACTTCACCAGGCTCAGAAAAACCGTCGAACAGATTGCAGGCCTCTTCAGCCCACAGATCTTGGCAGGAAAGCTGGTCCTGATCCACACTCCCTCGGACGCCTACCCCACCGCGGGCGAATTCAGAGACGAGGCCGACGGCGGGAACTTCTACTCCAAGCAGAACGTGGACCACGCCTTCCTCATGAGCGTTGCCGCGAAGCTCTCCGACTACTTCCTGCTGCTGGACCACCACGTCTTCTGTGCCCCTGGCTTCATCACCCACATCCGTCGGAAGGTGGAAGCCATGGGCTCCCACCCATGGGTGCTGCTGGAGTTCTCGAACTTGGGCTTGCTGGGCAAGCTCTTCCGCAGCAGGGACCTCCCACTGCTGGCCCACTTCCTCCTCTTGTTCTCCAGGAACAAGCCCCTCGACAGGCTGATCCCTCATTTCCGCACCCTCCTGGCCCAGAAGAGCCCCCTCCTGTGCAGGCCCTTCCTCTTCTACCATCGGCTCTCCTACTACACCGTCCACCACAGCCACAAGGCCAGGGCAGCTTGGAGCAAGGACCCCTTTATTCCCGACAACCCGCCTGGCGCCGTTTTCACGGACATGCAGGTGTTCGACGTCCATTTCCCCTGGGAGGCCTACACTCTGGACGAGTCTTTCTTCTGGACCTACAACGCTAGTGCAGGGAGCCACCTGACGGTCATCCTGAACCACCCGGCGAACCTGAGCCGCGTGCAGGTGCTGACAGGCACCGTCATGGAGGGAAAGTTCGCCCTGGAGAAGGGGCGGGTGGAGCTGGGCTACGAGCCCCAGGGGGTGCCCCAGTACTGCAGCAGCTACTCCGCGCTGGGCGGCCTCCTGCAGGGGCAGCTGGACCAGGAGCTGGGTGTGGAGGGAGGCATGGGGCACGAGGTGAGCTGCGTGAAGCTGGTGGTGGCTGCTGATCAGGCGGGCGGGCTCCTGGTCAGGCACATTTACCTCTGGGAGCAAAGCTAGAGAGGCCTGGAAGCGGCTCCGAGCTGAAGGTGAATCGGTGAGGGCACAAAAAATTAAAACCTGGACGCCGTTTCCTTCTGGCCTGAGTGTCGGGATGAGGGAAGGGGGTCAGCGGGAGAAGACCCGACTGAGATCCTGGTCCCGTAGAGATGGCAGGAGACCGGCCCCTTCCCCCGAGAGCCCAAACAGTATGTTTTTCTGGGGCAGTGATGGCTTAGCCCGGCCTGGGGAAAGGCCTCGGTCACTCCCGGAATCTGTCGGTTCTCGGGACGCTGAGCTCAGCCCGGCTACAGGGTGCCGTGCGGTCACGTGGTCGGAGGCGTGGGGTCCCGCGGTCAAAGGGGTGAATGGGGAAAGTGTGGGGCGTCCCTGGAGTTGACGCCACAAGAAGCCAAGAAAGGGACTCTCATTCGAGTCACACTCTCTGAAGCTCAGGAAAGTAGCGGGTGGACCAATAGCCATAAAATTAGCCCCTTAACTCGAGCCTCCAGCTGTGTCCTCATGGCAGTCGGATAGAAATAGCGAAAACCCGAAGCGTCTCCCACCCCAGCCTCCTTCACTCTGCAGCGCACGGCACTGACGGGCTCCCGTCTCCAAACGCCTCTTCCTGCCCCGACCGTTGTCCTTTCATAAGCTATTTGAGTGCCTACTACGTGCCAGGAACACAAAGAGCCCCTGTTGGCACTATTTTTAAATTGATTTTGGGGGGACAGCATGCCACTTCCTGAGAGGAGGCGAGAGGATAGTTTTCAGCCAGCGGCCCTGGAACAGCCCAGCACCCACATGCAGAGGGGGAAACCTGTGGCCGAAGTGGGTTGTAGCTGGGGGAAGGGGTGACGGGTCCCCGAGGGGTACGGGGCTTCTTTGGGGGGTAAGGAAAATGTTCTCAAATTGATGGTGGCAACGGCACAACTCTGAATAGACGAAAAACCATTGAATTGTATACAGTACTTTCAAAAAGAGTGAATTTTACTGTCTGAATTATGTCCCAATAAACGGTTTCTCCAAAAAGCTGTAGAAGCAGAGGGTTCGGGCGATGTCGTCGGCAACAGGGATCGTGGACGTTTAAGCCGGACAGTGAAGGCCCCTGAGCTTCGGCTGTTTCACTGTCCTCTCAAGCTCAACGTGTCTAAAACCAAACCCTTCGGCTCGTCCCCCTTCCAGACCTGTCCCTGGCAGTGGCTACCTTACCTACGTAAACGCAAGATCCTAAAGCAGTGCTTTCAAAGACCGGGCCTGTGAACCACGCACATCCCACCCCCTTGACCCGCTTGTTGAAAATGCTGTGGCCAAATCCTGCTCGTCTACAGTTAAAGCGATTTCCTGGTTTCACATCCACCGGAGGCTCACGTCCACACCTCCACGGTGACCTCTGAGAGCCCGGCAGCACTAGGCGTCAACCCCAGGCGTTCGCGGGGCCCCACCGGAGGTGGGGAGGAGGCAAAGCGGGACCACAAGCCCCCACCCCCTCTGTTCTCCCAGCTGCCTCGCCGGTCCAGCTGTCTCCCACGCTGACCTCCTTCCCTCCCCAGGCGCCTGCCACACCCGTCAGCAAAGGCAGGTGTTTCATGTCCTCCAGCATCGCCTTTTAGGGGAATGGCGTTTGGGTCTCTTGGTAGCCAGTTCCTGCCCAGCTTCGGCCAGGGGTGGGGATGGGGCGTGGACAGGGTCTGGCTGCCCCATTGAGACTGGGGCCTTGACCCCCCACTCCAGGGAGCTGGGAGACGACCACACCCGCCCGGAGCCCAAGGCTGAGGCCCCTGCCTCCCTCAGGCCCCACTGCCAACCCTCTTCTGTCCAGGTTTCTCATTTTTCAAACCTGCACTGAGTCCCCACGAGTGTGGAGCACCCGGGGCGAGGGTCTCAGTGCAAACTCCGTCTCCTCCAGGAGGCCTCTGCGGGGAGCGCCCTCTGTTGGCCCGTAGTGAGGTTCAGGGAGCGCCCGCCCCTCACTGCCCAGGGTGGCTCTGGGCTGGCACAGCCCCAGAAGCTCCAGGGGTAATGCACACTCTGCCCACCCCCCTCCTGAGCCCCTCCCTCCTGTCCAGGAGCTTCAGGGGGCCCAGGCAGGTAGGACAAGCTTAGGCAGGTTGTCCCCACCCCAGGTGGGTGGGGGAAGGACGGATTTTCCCACCCAAAGGCCTCCGGGCAGCCTCTCCTCCACCCGCAGTTGGTGGCAGAGGCCGTCCCAGCTCACAGCCAAGGCTGGGAGCCCCCCCCCATCACATTCTGTTTCTTTGTCCCGTCTGTCCTTGGGAAGGAAGAACGAGCCTCGTGGTGAAATGGGAAGTCGGGTGGCAGGGACACAGGGTCACCGACATTCATCACCATCCCATGAACCTTAACTCCCCGACCCGAGGTCACGGGCGATCACCACCTCTCTGTCCACAGCTGGGCACAGCAGCTCCCGCTTCCTGCCCCCCACTCAGGATGCTGTTGTGACTGAAACTCAGACACAGGCCCTGACCCCGCCTCGTCCGTCAGCAGGACCTCTCGTTTGGGTCAGGATGTCCCTGTTCTGTGCGTTTTTACCCGTGTCCGCCACTCTGCCTTCACTTTGGCCCAGCAGAAGGGAGCCAGCTGGCTCTGAGCGGTTAGGCTGTGCCCACCGCCTCTTCCTTCCCGGTCAGCCACTGTCCGCCCCGAGGAGATTGTCGGCCAGTTCCTGGGCTTAATTCACATTTCTACTCACATTATACTACGACTGGTCCACGTACCTTCCTCTCCTAACCATTCCTTCCCTTCCAGGCTCGACGGCAGGAGGCTTCCTGCCCCATGTGTCCGGGACCCCTGGGCAGTGGTCCTGTCGAGGGTCGAGGGCCCTGGTGTTGCCAGGGATGCTGCCCGATGAACTGACCATTTTAGACTCTCTAGGCCCTCCAGGGGGCCTGGTGGGTTCTCTCCCCCACGAGATGCTCCTTCTCAGAAGATGGAAACTCTCTAGCAGCGTCTAGCCCTCCTTCCCACTCGTGCGAGTGAATAAAAGATGAATTTCT
Source organism: Miniopterus natalensis (assembly GCF_054644295.1). Taxonomy (NCBI): domain Eukaryota; kingdom Metazoa; phylum Chordata; class Mammalia; order Chiroptera; family Miniopteridae; genus Miniopterus; species Miniopterus natalensis. The sequence continues at coordinate 20,097,949 of NC_142101.1, forward strand.
CTACGTCAGGTAAAAAATAGAAGCAAGGGATTCCTGCTTCCCCCCGTCGCTGCCGGATGTGATGCGAGAGCTGAGCACCAACCTCCCCCCACCCCCGCCTCCATCCATAGGGCAGAGACGAAAAACCTGGCCTTAAAGGGCAGCTCGGCAGCCGCAAGGAGGTCCTGGCACGAGCTGGGGGGGGCAGAGGCAGGGCAGTAACGACAGGGCTCCAGCCAGAGCCAGATGGAAGGGGAGGCTGGAGCCACAGCGACCGTGACCTGCCTGTGGGGAGGGGAGTCGTGGACGACTTTGGACTCTGCCTGGGACCACATGGGGTCTGTCCCATGCTTTGTAGGATGTTAAGCAGCCTCCCTGGTCTCCACTGCTTTTCTGGTTTGGGGCCCGGAGAGAACGTAGTGGCAGCTGTGAGTTTATGCAAATGTTTAGCTTGTTCCACCCACTGGCACCTGACCCTCCCTAGGTGGTATCTCCTGGGAAAACAGGACCGAGAAGTTCAGCTCCTGGTTTCGGGGGTGAAGATACCAGCAGAGCCGGCTGGACACGCTAAACAGACAGGCACAGAGCCTCAAAAATGCACCGGGCAGGTTTTCCTAACCTTCCCTTCCTACTGAGCCTTAACTCCATCTCGAACCCAAGCCCTCTGGGTCCCAAAGGAACCTGGAGGCTGAGAGTCTGCCGTGAACAGCTCTGCAGACAAAGATTCTAAAGAAGAAAGTCAACAGCCCTAACGGGGCCTCTGAGGAATTAAGACAAACAGATAATACAAGCCGAGGGCCTTGTCTTCCTGGGGCTGTGAGGACCGAGGAACGGGGGGAGACGCCAGGCTGGAGACAGGCCTCCGCACTCAGAGCTGCACTGATGGCGCAAGATGGGAGACAGAGACCACAGCCCCTGTTCAGCGCAGGCGGCTGCCTGGTAGGGGTCTGAGTCCAGGGGCCAGGGCACCATCCTCTCACAAGCCCCTCCCTGGGATCCATCCAGCGGGACTCGCCGATGCTGGGATCAGTTTTCAGGTTAACGCTAACAACTAGTCCCCTCGTGACATTTCCAGGCAGCCCCGAGGCTCACCGGTGCTTAAAACAAACAGAGATTCACCCTGAGTTGTGTGCCAGCATCCACTGTCTGAAAATCAGAGCAGGCAGGTCCAGGACCAGCCGGGCCCACCCTCCAGCTGGCGGCTGGGCAAGCTCTGTGGGTCTCGCCAGGGAGCATAAGAAGTACAGACTTTCTTACCTAAGAGGCTCAGGAGGATCTTTAGAAGTTATTTCGGACGCTCGTAGCCCCAGACTGAAGACCCTGTTCTTCAGAATCCTGGCTCTGGGACCCTGGGACTGCGAGGCGTCAGGGCAGAGTCCAGAGAGGGAAGCCAGCCTCTACTGCCCTCTGCTGGCCGCCAGGAGGGCGGACAGGCAAAGTGCCGCGTTGCTCCTTGACACTGAAATTGAGACTTTGTCTGGGACGCTCCTGCGGCAGGTTTCACCAGAACTTCCACAAGGCTTCCTTCCGCTCAGTGAAGCGGGCCGGGGATCCGGGGCACAGTGCACAGGAGGCTCTCACATCGATGCTTCTCTCTTTCCCTTTCCCTTCCTCTCTCTCTAGTTTAATCAATAAACTATTACTAAAAAACAAAACAAAAAACATTCTTACCTCGCAGGCTCCTGAGCCTCAGTCACTCTGATGCTGGCCTGAGTGGATTTGGCCTGGAAGCTGCCCCATAGACGTTGTTTCTTAATGTCTCAGTCATGTTGCATAAGGTTTTGCGACCTCACAAATCAGTTAATTTCTAGCTTCCAGCTTTTAGTTCCCTCCTCAGCTGTGTCTAATCGCCTGTTAAAATCTTCCACTGAATTCTTCATTCTGATTATTGAATTTTTTAAATTCCAGAGTTGACTTGTGTTTTTACAGTCCAGGTACCTACCGAAGTTACCAAACTTGTGTATCAGTTTGAACATAGTAAGCAATTATTTTAAAGTCTGAGAGCTCCAGTATCTCCAGCTTCTTTGGGGAATGTTTCCACTGTCCCATTTCCTACTCTGGTTCACCCTTACTTATTCCTGGGGTGCAAAGGACAGAGGGCCTCTCCCCAAAGTAAGGGATAGTCAGCAGGTCTATCACCCCTTGACAGGCCCTGTCCCTACTTCTGTAGATTGGTTGCCTCCCACACACACCCTGATCAGGGCTGGGGATCAAACCTGCAACCCAGGTGCGTGCCTTTGACCGGGAATCGTACCTGAGACCCTTCAGTGTGTGGGCCAATGCTCTAACCACTGAGCCACACAGGCCAGGGCAGGAATGTAGCTTTCTACCTGCCTTTATTGTGTCAGGGGGACGAAACGATGACATTCTCATTTTATCATGGACACTAAGTGATTAATGAATGAGTTGACAGACCTCAAAATAAACCTTAAGTTTCAGGTTTCAGCTCTCCTCTGCATTTTCAAGTTATATAGTCTTCCCAAGGACACACAGGAATCTAATTTCCATCGTTTAAATGCCTTTATTTTTTTCTAATCAAACTGAAAAGGCAGGGTAATAACTTGATATTTTTGGCTACTGGACAACGTTTGGCAATTCTCAAAAGAATAAATAGAAAATTACCAGTAAGTATATAAAAACTTTCATTAGAAAGAACATAAATGCAAATCAAAACAATGTGATACTATTTTTTTGTATTAAAGTGGCAAAATATTCTTCTTTTGGGGGGAGGAAGAGAGAAACATCGATTTGTTGCTCCACTTACTGATGCATCATTGGTTGATTCTTGTGTGTGCCCTGACTGGAGGTTGAACCTGCAACTGTGGCATATCGGGGTGACAACTGAGCTACCCAGCTGGGGTCAAATATTCTTCTAACAGATACCCAGTGTCAGAACAGTTCAGAGGAGCGAGTCTGTCTTTCCCTGGAGGGTAAATTGTGAGCATGTGCACACCCTGCAATTCCACTTTTTTGTGCCCAAAGGTTTAACTACAAGGTTGCATGTTGTCACACTGTTTATAAGGAACTGGAGACAATGTAATAGTGGACTGTTTAAATAAATACAGAAATACAAGGGCATACTAAAAACAATGGTGTACTTGGGGAATCTACAGACAGAAGTCAGTATGCTGTTAAATGGAAAACACAAGTTATAAAAGAGTACAGTCTGGGCTCCTATTTGTTCTAAAAACCATACATGAACATATTTCTGATTAAAAAAGGAGAGTCAAAGCCTAATTTTAGAAAATGCTTTGCCGGGTTTGGCTGTGCTAGGAGGGGCCCTTCGCCCCTAGAGGCATCTACTTGGTTTTGTTCCTTCTGACCTGAGTGGATAATTCTCACAGTTGTTTTTCTGCAAATGCCATAATCATGGACACTGGACCGCTTTTCTGGAAAACAGTTCTCTCATTTCTGCCAGAGCTCACCAAGGCTTTGGCCGGGGAAGGAGAAAGTAGGCTGGTTGCAAAGCTGTGCCCGAGGCCCACACTCGCATGTTAGCTGGGGAGCTCTTAGAGTATAAACTCTGGGGAGGAGGGGGCTACGGACTGCAGGGCGGCAGGTCTAGCTAATCCTCACTGCAATGCCAGGTCTCCTGGACCCGAGAGGTGGGGTGATGGCAGAATACCTGAATCTGGTTACACAGACTCCTGCTGGGGTGAGTCAGTCATTTCAGAAGAGAAATAACAGAACTGGGAGTCCTACTGTGAGGTTAGTTCACTAACATCGCACTATAAGAGCCACCCCACAGCGGGTTGGAGAGTTTGTATTCTGGGTTGGTGTACAGACTCCCAATGACCCAAAACTCTGTGAGAAGCCAGCCTAGCAGGTTCAGTAAATGACATTACCCATTAAGGAAGTCTTTCCTGAGAACAAAGGAAGCGTTAACCTGTCCAGAAAAGACAAACCTACAGACTCCTGTGTAATATGGCAAAGGCATACTCCCCCATACCACACATCTTCCACTGGGGTTCTGAGAGACCCCGGGAAAACAGCCCCGGCTGTGCTTTCCTTGGGGCAGCTCCTGATGGGGTTGAAAATCTGATTCTCAACCTACAGGCTGTAACCTCACCAGGGTTTGAAGGGAAGAGAGGCCACATTCACTTTCACAACTAGAGTAGAGGCTCTCCCACCTGGTATTGGAGGTGTGTCCGCAGTGTTTCTGATCAGAAGTTTAAATAGTAAAGCTTGTAAAGGATAGATATACTCTTACTGTAAAGTTAGCCACACAACAAAGTGCTCTCAGACACCCGTGTGCTTCCTTGACCGAGAGAGAGAGGTGGAACTTTGACTACCAGCACATGAGCATCCTTTATCATGTGTCACCATGGCTAACAGGTGGATGAAGCTCTTTCAGAGCAGGAAGCAAGAAAGCCCCTGGGTAAGACAGCCCAGCAGAACACAGGAATGAGAAATGTGTGGAAGTGTCCCAATGTCCTAAATGGGGGAAAAGGAGCTTAGGAAATGTTGTGATGCTAAGTGAACTAGGCGAGAGGCATGCACGCGAGGCCCTAAGGAAGCAGGATTAGCCTCTGCAGGTCTGGCTGGACATATGATACTCGCAATTAGGACAGAGAAGCAGCAGGAGAACCGTTACACCAGGTTAAATACCAGTTCTTGTGAGGAGCAGCTCTGATACCTGAGGGTGGAGCTGAGCCCCCTCCCCTCAGTTACTCATGGGAAACCCGTTCCAAGGCCACATAGAAACTGTTCTTGTCATCGAGGCAATGCCAGCCGATTGGTCCAATTTCACAGTCTGCGCAGACCAGAAACTTGATGTTGCCCACGTCCTTGGTGAAGCCCACATTCTCGAAGATGAACATGTCTTCCACCAGCCAGTGCTCCTGTAGGAGGTCGCCATCGGGGCTGCTGCCATCTGCCAGAGCTGGCTTCTTTCTCATGGAGGGAAGGAAGAGCTGCAGTGGGATAACACAAAGAATGTCATGCTGAGCCGCCCCGTCACACCAGCACCCCACTCACTGTGGACTTTACACGGTGCCCTCACATACAAAACACGCAGTCCCATCAGGTTACAGACTAGGATGTGGCTGCTCCTGTTGCCTGCGTTCCGTGCCCTGATTCTTAAGATACACAAAAGAGGAACTCTGACCAGCTGTGGTGGTAACTGGTCTTCACTGCTATCCTGACCTTGGGCTTCAAGACCCCCACATGCTCCTAATCTCCCCCAAGCTCGCAGTACTCCAGCCACACCGGCCTTCCTGCCTTCCTTGGACAGGGCAAGTCTGCTCTGCCCTCAGGTCTTGGCAAGGCCAGCTCCTTCTGATATTCAGCTCAAAAGTAACCTCCTCAGGAGATCTTCCCTAACCAAAATGCCCACTGTATTTTTATTTTTAAAAACTTATTTATATGGGGGAAAGAGAGAGATCGATCAGTGCCTCCTGCACGTGCTGTGACCAGGAATCGAACCCACAACCTTTTGGTGTATGGGATGATGCTCCAATCAACTGAGCACACCGGCCAGGGCGAAAATACATTCTTACTGTAGGAAATTCTTGCTACAAGCTTGCTGCAGTGTAAATGAGAATAAAAGCTGTTACAATGGGGAGTAAACTTCTGTTAACTTGCGTCTAATTTCCTCCTTCCTATGAGCACTTGTGGTTTTAAAACATGTCCACAAATCTGTGAGGATGCTTCCACCCAGAGGTGGAGCGCACGCCTGTCCCCTAGAGCCTGGGCAGGCCCTGCGGTGCCTCGGGGACAGCGCCCTGGCGGCGACACGCGCTCTGGGAGCCGCCGGTCAGGCGTCCGAGTCCTCCGCCCGCGGGCGGACGCGGGGGAGGCCGAGCCCCGGAGATGAGCCGCGACCGCCGTTCAGGGCAGACCCCGAGGGGCGCAGGTGGACGCGGCCTCCTGTCCAGCGGCAGCGGCAGCGGCGTCGGGGAGCGGCAGGTGCGGGAGCCCCGCGTCTCGGGCCCGCTGCGCCCCGTGCGCCCCGCTCTGCGCCGAGGGCGGACCCGGGGAGAGCCGGGGGCACTAACTTCGTCCTTCCCGGCGGCAGGTCTACCAACACTTCCCCACTTCCTCTCGGGTGACGGCGGAAGGAGCGGCACTAAGGTCGGTGACTTGGCGGAAACAGACCGGCCCCGGCCCGAGGCTGCGGCCCCCGGGCCCCTCCGACCCGCGCGCCCGGCCGCCTACCTGCCGGCGGGAGAAGAGCGCCGTCCCCGGCTGCAGCACCCGCGAGCCGCAGCGCCGGCACAGCACCGCCTTCCGGTTCCGGCCCTCGGCCGACACCAGCTCGCTCGGCGGCGCCGCGGGCTCCATACCGCCGCCGCCCCGGCTCGGGGCCTGGACCGCGCAGGCGCCGCTCGGCTCGGCCTCGTCCCACTGCGCCGGCGCGGCTTCGCGGAGGGCGGAGCGGACAGCCGCTCCTTCCTGCGCAGGCGCCGGCTGCCCGCGCCGACGCTGCTGCGCACGCGCAGGCACTCCCCGCGGCCCCGAGCGGCGGCGTCCGCCGGCTTTGTGACTGCACCGGTCCCCGCGCGGGGCCGGTCCCCTTGCTGCTCAGTCTTTGAGGTTGACCGTAGCTCCCTCGTTTCCTGAGATTTGAATTCAGTGCCAGGAGTGCGAGGGCACGTTCCTGGAGGCGACAGAAGGGACTGGGGCTTCTGCAGGAGGCTGCGTCGGGGACACGCACCCCTTTGCTGCGGGAGCTAAGGGCCGGCCGGTCAGTTCTAACCAATGACCACTCACCGCACGGAATGGACGTGCGTTAGAACTGAGCGCCTGGATCGGTGCCACCTCCCTGTGCGCCGTCGCTCGTCCCCAGGATAAAAGGGCGCAGTGACGGGGGTCCGGGTGAGCGGCGACTCCCCGGGGGCGCAGGCCCAGGCATGGCTGTCACCAGGTTCTCAGTTCCAGAGCCACAGCCATCGGGTCCTGAACCCGGGAGCGCACTGGGTCAGGCCACCTGTCTACCCACCACCCACCTGCATTTCCTCTTCTCTGGACTCCACGCTCAGGGAGCACTCCTGTAATGTGCCACCCCCCCAGCACTGAGCACTCCTGTAATGTGCCACCCCCCCAGCACTGAGCACTCCTGTAATGTGCCACCCCCCCAGCACTGAGCACTCCTGTAATGTGCCACCCCCCCAGCACTGAGCACTCCTGTAATGTGCCACCCCCCCAGCACTGAGCACTCCTGTAATGTGCCACCCCCCCAGCACTGAGCACTCCTGTAATGTGCCACCCCCCCAGCACTGAGCACTCCTGTAATGTGCCACCCCCCCAGCACTGAGCACTCCTGTAATGTGCCACCCCCCCAGCACTGAGCACTCCTGTAATGTGCCACCCCCCAGCACTGAGCACTCCTGTAATGTGCCACCCCCCCAGCACTGAGCACTCCTGTAATGTGCCACCCCCCCAGCACTGAGCACTCCTGTAATGTGCCACCCCCCCCAGCACTGAGCACTCCTGTAATGTGCCACCCCCCCAGCACTGAGCACTCCTGTAATGTGCCACCCCCCCAGCACTGAGCACTCCTGTAATGTGCCACCCCCCCAGCACTGAGCACTCCTGTAATATGCTAACCACCCTGAGCACTGAGCACTCCTGTAATATGCTAACCCCTCCAGATCCGATGCCTGTGGGAAGAGGGGATAAAGGGAGGAAAGACCAGGTTGCAGCGTGGGCCTGGGTAACCTAGGTCTAATGCCATGGTATGGAATTTGGACTTTATGTGGGTAGCAAGAATCTATGGAATTTTAGACCAGAAATTACTTTGACATTTCCTGAGTTTGCTGTTATGTTAGGCACTGTAATGATCCCATCTGTGCTTTGGAAAGTTAACCTGACAAATGAAGGAGCTGGACTGGAAGACAGAGAAGACACAGGGACAGCAGGAGGCCACTGTCCTGAGTCTGGGCGAGATAAAGGCCTGCACTATGAGGGAGTAAACACACAGAAATGGGCTTGGAACAATTAAAGATAAAACCTTGCAGGACCCAGAAACTAATCAAAGGTGTGCACACAAGATAAATGATAGCTTTCCGAGGGGGGGTAACCAGGTGACTGGCTACGAGTACAGGGACTGAGGAAAGCAGAAGGCACCACCAAGTTAGCAGCACCTGTGTGTGTGCAAGACTTATGTAGGATTGGGAGGCGTGGGGAGGGAGCAGTGATTCACATCTTCTGCAGAACACCCGGTCATGGCTGTTGTATGAGACTCCATATTTTTGCAGTTTTGCTGGACTTCTGCATAGCTGTTTCTATCATGTGTCATAAACTGAAACCACAGGAGGGCTGGGGTGACTAAAACTCCGAAATTCAAGTGGGTACTAAATGAGCCTCTTGATTCTCTTTAGGGTTTCCAGGACACTTGTTGAGAGCAGTCAATGAGTACAGCAAATTCAAACATTTTCCTGGTGAGACTTTCTTACCTGCGTCTAACAGAGAAACAGTGGAGCTAGTTGGCAAACACGGTGAACAGGTTGAAGACTCGAGACCACAGCTGCTCCCTACGCCAGGTCTCCCAAACATCTGAGGCGGTGCTGGTTCACCACAAACTCTCTTCAGGCATTTGAGACAGCTTATTTTTAATTTTTTAAAAAAATACAAAGGACATTAACTCTTTAGGTCAATTCAATTCAATTCAATTCAGGGAGAGGAAAAAATGGAATTTCAAAGTAAACAGAAAGTGTCTCGTTTAGGTTGTCACGTTCCCACACTCCCCAAACCCATAAAGCAAGGATTTCACTCCGTCACACAGGCGAGCCCTGAATGGCGGCTCAGAAATGGTGGCGAGAGCACGCACTGCACTGACGCAGGAATTTTGGCTGTCCTCTGTCTGTCCTGGGGTGAACGTCACTCTCAAGGACAGGTGCGGAACCAGGCAGCAGGAAGACAGAACGTAGTGTTTGCCTAAAGGTGGCTGACACCAAGGAGCTGCACCCCTCCCCAGATAAATAGTATGAAAATGTAACAGCACAGTAGTGTTGGATTCAACAAAAAAAACCTCTCACCCACGGGAGGCGAACCTCGGGGTGGGAGGGGAGCCCCGGCAGGAGTACGACGATTAAGAAATCACAGGTACTTCTACTTTGTCCCACACTGACTCCACTCCACCCACCTGACAATTTTCACTGTGTTGGTATCTGGCACAGGCGCCAGTGCCAAGGTAAGTCCTCCTGTAGTTCAGAGAGACTCAGGGTATCAGAAGACCCTTCGAATGACCACCCTCCTGTCTCCCAGGTCACACTTCAGTGGAGGCCTAGGTTTGCTCACTCATCGAGTTCAGGCCACTCATTAAGCCCAGTTCTGACAGCAGCTCCGTCCCCACCTGGGAGTGTCACACAGATGTCTCCCAAGCCCAAGGCTGGGACCGGGCGCTTCCCTTTGTTTCCCTTCAGAGTGGAACTGTTGCCACTAGCTACCTGCAGACTAGGAAAGATATTTATTCCTGGAAAACAAGACTTGGAGTTCATCACGCTGACTCATGTTGGTATCCTAACCCAGACACAGGCTGGACCCTGCCCACGTCCAGTAGTTCACACTCACCTTCACATTGCAACACATGAGGCCAAACGTATACAAATCCTCCTAAGCACACGGTAGTTAAAAACGGCCAGAAAGGGCTGCCCAGACCAGGAGAGGTGACTGGCCTCTCACATCCACTCAGATCCACCCTCTTCCTGTGAGCGTCCGTCACCACTCGACTCAGGGACAGGCATCAGCATGAGGGGAGTGTGTGTCAAATAGACTATCGTCATGGCACCGGTGCGTGTCATCGCCCTGAGCACACAGCGAGAAACAGACATTCTGGACACGATTCTTGATTCTCCTGCAAACTGGCCCCTGGACTGGTCACTAGCTCTGGATGGTGCTCCAACAGGTCATTTCTCTCGGAGCACACACACGCCAGCATCACAGCGCTGGGTTCCCATGGATGTCACCACTTCCCAGCTGTCAATGATGGGGTCATAGCACTCGATGCTGCTCAGCAGAGAGTTCCCATCGTATCTGAGCAGGGAAGAGGCAAAGAGAGAAATGAGCTTTCTGTTCCTCTGCAAGGGCTCCCACACTGAGGTTGCCATGGAGACAGCTCCCCTGACCCACACCCTGTCTCCACCCAACAGTGTGGATTGGATCACGGTGCCCTGATGCATGATGGCTCCAGCTTGGTGTGAAGTCCTCACCCTGCAATTGCATAAAGTCTGCCCCGGAGTACCGTGGCCCCCACGTAGCATCGTGGGGTGGTCATGCAGGTGACAGCCGTCCAGGAGTCGGTGCGGATGTTGTACGCTTCGACAGAAGAAAGGTGAGCTGTGCCATCGAATCCCCCCACCACATAAATATGGTCATTCAGCAGGGCTACTCCTGCACCTGAGGAAAAGGTAGAGCAAGTTACTGCTGCTGCACTGAGGCTCTGAATTCCAGAAAGAAGCTGTGGCCCCTGGTGGCTGAGTTCTCAGGTAGTTCAGGGCTGTGCACCAGAGCCAGGCAGGCATTAAACAGTCAGTCAGCACAGGGGATGCCATCTGTGAACCTGCTGGTGGGAGTTGAAATGAGAAAGAAAACACACAAAATGGTTCTCACCTCCACTGTCATTAATTCAGAGCCCAACCCTCCCATTAGCATAGAGGAAGGAAGTGGAAAGGAGGTGGAAGGAGGAAAGGGGCTGAGGCTTTGGTTCTGGAGCAGTTTTTACAGAGGAAGTGAGTCCAAACAGCACAGTGTCTCCTGCCTCCGAGCCCAGCTGCTCCACTCCTGGAAGCTGGGTCTAGGTTAGATTTTGTCGGCACTCATCCCCGTAATGTGTGCTCAACACAAGACTACCAGACGTGACAATGCAGGGAGGGGACAGGGATGGAGAAGTGAACAGAACAGGAATGCTTCTGCCCGCAGACGTAAACGCCCTTTGAAAAGCTGTCTCACAACATGAGAGGAACAGAGGCAGGAGGAGAAAGGAATCTGATCGTGTGTCACTGAGGTAGAATTGAGGAGGAAACAGCCCTGGCTGACTGGCTGTCCCATGACTGTGCCTCCACCACACAAGCAGACGTGACAGTGGTACTGTCCCCTCCCTTAGATCTGAGGTCTTACCGGAGCGCTTGGTGGCCATTGGTGTGACGTTAGTCCAGTGTCCTGTATGGGGGTCATATTTCTCAACTGAATTTAAGATATTCAAGCCGTCGTATCCCCCTGAAAGACAGAGTGGAGGCCATTCCAGAAAGAACGACAAATCCTGACGCCGGTCCCAGCCACCTTTCTCTTGAGTGTTCCCGCTGATTCTTTATCTCAGTGCTCCCTCGGGTTCCAATAACCCAGAGAGAAATCTGACAGCATCCCGTTTGGCTTCCATGAAAAAGATAATCTGTCACCGGAACTATACTGGGGTAGACCAGGGCTTCAGCTGAAGGCCATCCGTGAACTTAATTCTGATAAAGAGGGACCCCTGCACAGGCTGCCACCCATTATGTCCCCTCCAATCCCTGCCTCCCAGGCTCAACACCTAGACAGTAGATCGCTCCACCGGCCACCACCAGCCCTGCGCCTTCCCGGGCTGTCTGCATGTCTCCCAGCATGCTCCACTGGTCGATGTTAGGGTCATAGCGCTCCATGCTGGTGTGACGCCTGCTCCCATCAAAGCCTCCGGAGACGTAGATCATATCTGCCCAGAACAGAAACCACAGGCTCTTAGAGGAGAGATTTCTAACACTCTTTTCTCTGCCAATTCTCCATAGGTCCTCCAAATGTTTGGGAGCAAAATCAAAGTGTTTCTTACGTGATAAGCCAATTAAATCTGATTGATAAGGAAAAGCACAGTCAAGACATGTCCAGACAGTAGGGTCGGACGGAATCCCCAAAGTGCTTAAGGACCAGCCAGAGGTCACAGAAGCCCAGAGCGGACGTCCCCTCAGCATGCTGCAACCCGACCCACCGCAGTCAGTGCTGAAGCATCGCGAACACTGAGCAGCTTTGATAACTCTGTCATTTCCCAAGCAGACAAGAGCATCTGACCTCACCAGCACCCTCCAAATTTCATGCTCCATCCAGATGACAGGGAGGTGTGAGCCCTGGTCCAGCCACAACAGCATGAAATGCCACCCTGCACACCAAGCCTACCTCCCAAGGTGGTGGCGCCGGCAAGGCCACGCCGGACATTCATTGGGGCTACGGAGTACCAGACGCCATCCTCATCTGCCGTGTAGTCCAGACATTCCACTGAGCTGAGGCGGGAACGGCCATCGTAGCCGCCAATGACATAGACCCGGTCATGCAAAGACACGGAGGCCACGTAACGTCTCTTCCGAGTGATGCTCTGTGGGTTCAGGAGAGAAGGGGACAGTGTTTCAGTCTCGTGCTGCAGGCCTCCCACTGGCTCTCCTTCCTGCCTCCATCCACAACTCCGCTGCTTTACTTGCCCTTCAGGCACTGGCTCATCCTCAGTGGCCACCAGCTGTCTGCCTACTGAACAAACACCCTCTAACATCATCTTCTGCACATGTGCCTCATTCCTTCCTATTCAACAGGGCTCTGGGCTACAGACCAACATTCCCCCACCAAGTGGAAGTTTCCTTGCACCGCTACTCAAAGGGCCAGACTCAACGACCCTAAAAGTCAGGAGGATTGATCGAAAGATTTCCATGTTTTCTGAACTATTATTATTCATTCACCACTGAAACAGACATGCCACTGAGAAAGATACAAACTTGAGTTCAATTTAACACAACACCGAACTCAGGGTAACAGAGCACGACCAGTGGAGTATGCTGGGAGTACAGACAGCTCAGGAGGGCGCTGAGACAGGGTGGCGGCTGACACTGGCCACTGGCATTTCTGAAGTCTAATCTAATGTAAATAGTCAAATACTATTTATGGAGTACCTACTGTGTGCATGGCACTGTTGTAAAGGCCAGTATGCAGTTACTAGGTTTTCCTATTTTTAGGGCTGGGTTATTTACGATCTAGAGCCAGGGTCCGAGGACATGTGTGCTCTTTCCCCATGGGTGGTTCCACCCTTACTGGCAAAAAGCTCCACTCCTGAGTCTTGGGGTCATACTTTTCCACCACATCGATGGGAGACTGCTGGCTTCCGAAGCCCCCAACCACCAGAAGCACTTCATTGGCTCCTGAGGAGAAAGGGAGAAAAGGTAGGTCACTTCACTGTCCCTGGTTGATAAAACACTCATGGGGAAGTGTACATAGAAACAGTTCTTTGATGTCTTGTTTTAAGATGTGGTACAGACAAGCCACGTGAAGTAGAAAATTCACTGTAAGGTTGCCCAATAGGAAATTATTTCTTCTTGAGGCTCTAGCTCCTGAGAATCCAAATCTCTGAAATTTAAATTTCTGGACATTAAAACTGCAGATGGCAAATATGAGTCCACTGCAAGTCCTGCCCAACCCTGAGCTGTCCACACTCCCCCGCTGCTCCTTTCTTCCTCACCCAGAATGGGAAGCCCAGGGGAACAGGTGGGTGGGAACACACCTAGTACTACATGACATTCTAAATCATTCCCAATTCATAGGCTCCAAACATACTGAACCAAAACTTGAGAATTTATAAAGTGCTGTCTCATGCTTTACCTGCTCTAACCCTCCAAACAGTTACGTAAAAGGGATGGGAATGAAAGCTCGGTGGAGCGACTTTTCTGAGGACACAGTGGACAAGCGATTAAAACCAGGTCTGGAACAAGGTCTCCGTACTTTTTATAGAATGTTCTTTTCAACTACATCACGCCACCTGCAAGGGGTAGCTTTCTGCCAAGACGCCAGCTCACCGAGACGAGCCCGAGTCCTGGGCCCCTGCATCTTACTCCGCAGTTCGGGCCTCAGGTGGAACTTCTTTGCTTCGTCGACGAGGTCCCTGCACTGGAGGCTGCAGCGGATGAAAGGCTGGAACACAGAGCACAGGGAGCTGCGGCTGCTATGGTTACAAGTGTGAATGGTACATTTATGATTAAGTTGTAATTAACTTCTTAATACAGAAACCAACTTCTAAAACCTTGTGGCTCCAGAAGCTGCTGTGAAAAGCTACGCTGTGGGTGTCCAGAAATCATTAAAGAAATCTGAGGCCACAACACTGAGCTATGAGATACCCGAGGTTTGGGATCCTGGTGTCTCCAGGACTCACCTCAGCGTCTATGACGTCCGTGATATACCTGGGGGTCAGCAGGGGCATCCGGACATACTGCAGCAGGTCGGGCAGCAACTCTTCACGCTCCTTCTTGGCGTGCTTCACCCAGGTGATGACGGCCTCAAAGACCGGCTCTTCAGAATCCACCTATCAACATACCATCACAGGTCTCTGCACTGCCAACTGCCTCACAAGCTCAGAGAGCAGTCATGCCTACTTCTTCCTTCCTGTTCCCATCCCTGCCCCCATTATTTCCCATCTTCCAGAAATGGCCAGGTTCTTGGGAAAACAATCTTTTCACACACCACTCCCTAACACCAGGGAAAAGATCATGGTCAGGTTGGGTAAAATATCTACAATGCACTGTGCCTAATAAACCCTCAGTCACAGGCTGGTTTTTACTTCAGAATGTCCCCCATTCCTGAACTTTTTTCTTATCATTTCTGAAACTCTGAGGGCTGTGGGGGAGAATCTGTTGCCCTTTCCAACACTGGCTCTGCGGAAACTTCATTCCCAAGTGCAGTCAAATGATCCCCAGGCTTTGTCGCATCACTGTGTGGACCAGTACCTCAGCACCTGCTGAGTATCAGGCATGGAGCTACCTGAGACAATATTCATACTAACCACCTGGGGAAGCTAGGTCTAAGCTTACATGACAAACTGGATAAGGTGAGACACCCTAAAAAACTGATGCTATTCCCCTGGAAGAGGACCTTCTGAAGATGACACCAGAGTAGGGAGTAGAGTCCTGTGTCCCTCCCACCAGCCCGACAGACGCCTTCCAGGGTATGACAGCACCTACATAAAAAACCAATCTGTGAACTGTTCCTAAGAACTGAAGATACAGAAAATATTTCAGATTTCCCTTGTTTGATGGCTTTACCAAACACCCATGCAGTGCCAGGCCTTGTGCTGGAGGCTGGCTACACAGTGGGGAACACGTCAGACGTGAACCGTTCCCTTCAGTGGGGAGATCTCAGTTAAATCAGAAGATGAACAATCCTGCTTTTTTGCTCCACACTGCTCTGGAAAAGCTCAGAGGCCACAACGCAGAAAAACTTGAGATTTCCTAATTTCGACAGATGGGTTGGCAAATGCCTCTCTGCAGAAGTAAACGAGGGCCAGTCACATCCTCAGAGACTGGATTTCACTCTGAGAGCAATTGGGAGCCATGAAAAGGTATCAAGCAGGCTAGTGACCTGATCACGCTGACGTCTGTCAGGACCACCCTGATGACCATGGGGGACAGTGCAGAAGGACTGAGAGTGGGTGGACCTTTCCATGGAGGGGCCACTACTGTCTAAGAACCACTAATTTAAAATTCACTTTTATTACTATCCAAGGAGAGCAGAGGGAAAAAAGAGAACTCTCTGGGACCATATATTTCACTCAGGAAGGTGGTGAGCTCCCTCCCAAAAATATGCAAATAGATTTGCCTATAATTCCATGGGCATTTAATGGAGCCTGTGGAGCCAATGTGGACAGCTGACTAAGAAGCCCTGCTACAGAAACAGTCTCGCCACCGTGCTTTCCCAGGTGTTGCAGTGGCCCCACCTTGAAGGAGCCGCAGTGTGAAGCCCACTCTGTACCTGAATCTCGTCGCACTTGATGAGCTTCTCCACCTCTCCGCGACTCAGAAGGATGAACTCTTCGTGCTGCACCACTTCAGGAAAGTGCTTCTGGCTAAACACCTCGGCAGCTTGCATCAGGTCAACACAACTGTGCGTTTCAGCAAAATCCCTGATACCCAGGCAATTAGAAGGGTCCAGCTGACTTTCTAAGAACTCACAGCAGGCTTGCTTCACACCTAGGACAAACACACACAGCAGGTACTTCAGGACGCTTGGCCAGGTGTGCACTGGTCTCTATTCTCGATCGCAACATCTCTACGCAGGGTCAGAGAAACCCGGCTCAACACCTAAGGACAAGAATAGACATTTTATGCTTAAGGGATTCAAACCCTATTTCTGTGTTATGGGCTATGTGACCTCTAGCAAGGCCTTTACAGCGCTTCTGCTTGAGCTTTAAAACAAGAATAACAAGACAAGTTGCTTCTAAGGACATGGGCACAAGTAAGCAAAACTGCCTATAAAACTCTTGAGGATCAAGCTATAAAACCAATTCTAATTCAGCATAATGTACCTCATTTCTATTCTACGTGAAAATGTGAAACCACTATGCTGTACACTTGAAACTAACATAATATTGAATGTCAACTATAATTGAAAAGGAAAATGAAATTTACTAAGACTCCAGTGAAGAAAAAGTAGGACACTAACATCTACCTTATATTTCTCTGACTGAGAAGTTCAGAGTGTAAACTTAATTTCAGAGCTGTGCAGTATGCAGAAGCATCCCACTGTTTCAACCATTACAACAAAAAACAAGAGAAACATCACTGGAGGTCAAGAAGCAGCCTGGGCCCTGGAAGGGGCACCATCGCTAATTCTGTGAAAACTTTACATGGTTCAGAAAATTAAAGGCACAAAGGGTTTCCCATGAATAGTCCCCTGCCTCCATATCCCCCTGGCCATCTTGTCACCTCTATATGGGCAACGAACAGTATTGGTTTCTTGTTTCTTTGCAGGACCATTGTGTGCATACATGCAAAAAAATGCACCTGTCATCTCCTCCATTTTTATGAAAACAGAACAGGTGTAAATGATCTCCTCTAAAGAGCCAAACACTCACACTGGGAGAGGCCCCTTTTTACTGCTACTGACATCCGATCTCTGCGCAGGGGCAATAAATGTGGGTGCTTAGTCTGTCTCTACAACCCTCATGAGCAAGTTGACACTCTTCATTTTAAACATTCCAGGGCTACGTTTATATAACCCCTGTACCTTTCAGCTGGAGCAGACAGGCTGCAGGGAGCAGCTCCTGCACATTCTCCACCGTCACGTGCACTGTTTCTGTGTACACAAAGTCCAGCAGAATTTCCATGGTAGAGGCAGTTAAACCTTGGATGTCGACGTAAGGTTTCCCCTTCTCTGAAAGCTGAGAATTCAAAGGGTATGAAATACTGATGGTTATAACTCTCCAAGGTAAAGGCAGCATCTCATAATCAAGAGCCTGAAGGGATGCTAATAATAACTGAATATACACCTTTTTAAAAATTATAGTCTATTTTGTTTTATTTGTATAAACCAAATAAGGCACATATTTGTAGCTGTTCCAACGGGGGAAGAACTGTATGTAACCCAAGAGCACACAGTGAGGTGACACCTTCCTGGAATATCAACTTTACCAGTGAATAATTTAAAACACTGCTTTCATATTAAAACGAACACAGACATAACACAGAATAGAATGCGACAGTCCCGTGAGCACACCACGAACATAGTGTCCATGAGCTTTTAAGGTGAAAGGAAAAATTTTAATGAAAATCCATGCTTGTAGAGGAACCTCATGGGTTATAGCTCCAGACCCTCCAGGACTATCCAGCACTGACTTACCTGTCCCTAGAATACACCTGGTAATGACAAGTAGGACCATGCAGGTCATCTTGAGGGGCCTTTTGCTGTAACCCTGTTTAAATACAACTGAGTTGTTTGATATTTTGCAAGATACTGAGTTGACTCGATTTTTGGATTAGCGAATTGCTGGTGGTATATTTAGTCTAGCATCCTTCAAGTTATGAATAATAATTACTGTTATTCTGGCTGTTTCTTGTCTGATCCCTCCTGTGGAGGATATCTGTGTAAGTTCCCTTAATAAACAGTGACAATATAATGAATTGCAGACTCTTTCTTGGGTCTCTCAGCCCTGGGAAATTTTCTCAACAGTGCTCTCCCCTGTTCAACTTGCTAAGAATATTCAACATCTTTACTCTGCATTTTAAGCGTTTCCGCAGTTACTAAAGTTATTGTGTATTACTTTATCCCTTATTAGAGGTGAAGAAACTAAAGAATGGGCAAGTGGCAGACTGCAACCAGAGCCTGCCCACTCGCCACCATCCTGTCAAACTTTTATTTTTGTTCAGTGAAATGAGACCCCTACAAGGGTATGTGTCTTACCTCACTAGTGAACATGGCACAGAAGTAATCGCTACAGGCGGCCAGCACGATCCGATGGGCAGGGAAGTCCTTCTGCTCCACTCTCAGGGTCACGTCACACAAGGTGTTGCTCTTCCTGAGGGAGTTCATCGAGTTGAGGATGGATTTGGCGTGTGTGTTTGTCATGATGTCTTTGGGGGCCATAATGCCTCCCATCAAGCAAAGTGCAGAAACAATGAAAGGGGTCCTTGGATTCTGGAAATACAAGAGGAAAAAACCATGAGCATACTGGAAGGATTGGGGAAACGGAACATTTTCAAGTAGCTTTACAAATTAAAGAGGCTTCCTCAGAACCGAACACTGAGCAGAGCACACTCCTCTTCCTGGCATCACCACCACCATCCAGCCACTAACTGTCCCAAGCAAGAACGGTCTCCCCTTCTCTGAGCCCCAACAGCACAGAGCACACTTGCCACTTGACACTCAGTATCATCAACACTCACCTGTATTGTAAATAGAAACTATACAGGTCCCTGCAGATCTCCACAAGGCTGTTGTCTGAAATGATAAAATGATGAAAAAATAAAATTGCTTAAAGGCCTATATCACTGGTATGGAATATCCATGAGTAGATTAAATGGGTATTTAGAGGGTGGGGATCCATTTTATACATACTTTTCTATCATAACAGGCATAGAATAAATATGTAGTAAATGAATGCAAGAAAAGAAAAATTGTGTATTCAACTTAAAGCAGTAAGAGCCAGAGTCAGTAAAAATAAACTTTTTTCCTAAAGAAGCATGCAGAGGAATTATGTAGGAAGGTTTCCAAATATACCTGGACCCGATGAGGACCCAGTACCTACACTGGACAATGGAAACCATGCACGCTTGTCTACAGACTTTCACCTGATTGTGCTATTAAAGGTCTACTGAACAGTCTTCCTCCTCTACATGATTAGCTGATGTCCATCAACATGGGCACATCAGTATTTGTAGAAATTCTTCTAGACTGAAACAAAGAGCCTTATTAGGGCAGAAACAGCAAAACTACTAATTTTCTGCCACAGTCACTAGCAAAGTTCACTTGTTGCATCAGTTAAATGGACTCAGCCATAGATTACACATAAAAAAAAAAAAAAAAATTCAACGTAAGAAGTACTTCCTCGATTCTCGACAGGCTTTAGTCCCACTAATTTTTTCTTTATCAACTTCCGGGGGATGAAATGAGGGTGGTTAGTAAGAGACACTCTCTTATTTGGAATCCAAAACTTTCTGAAATGATTCAAGAAAAAAAAAATAACAAGAGCCCACAACTCACAACCGTAATTTCTGAATAGCAAAGACGACGTGCTGAATTCTCACTGCTGCGGTTCGCAGCCAGCACACCCTGGGCATTACTCTCGACACCCCTCCGTCAGCTCAGCTCGGCAAGACCACCCTGGCAGGAGGGAGGCGAGTCATCAAAACAGACGGTGTTTTTCAACCGGGGAGCAACTCTGAAGACGGAGGAAGGTCTGAACAAAGCCCGTCTGCTGTGAAGGTTTCCGGGGTTCCCACCGGGCTCGGCCTGGGCTGGGCAGCACCGTTTCAGGGTCAGACTGGGTCACCCCCGTGGGGCGCAGCCAGCACCCCCGCCCCCTGAACTGCCGGGGTCACTGGGGCAGGGGCCCCGCCGCGGGCGGTTCGGGAGGGGCGTCGGATTCCGGAACAGCCACACTCCAGGGGGACGAAGAGAGGGAAGCCCCCCGACGGCACCCAGCGCCGCAGGGGCAGGCCCCGGGGCCGGGCTGAGGGCCCCTTCGCCGCGCCTCGGACGGAGACGCCTGGGGCAGGGCCCGCCGGCGGAGGGCGGGAGAAGCGCTGAGGGCTCCCCTCGCGGCCCGCTCACCTGCGCCCCCCGTGGGGTGGGGGCGAGACGGGCTGCGCGGCCAGCAGGCGGCTCGGGAGATGCCCAGAAGCCGCCGCCGCCACCGCCCCGACCCGGACGCTGCGCAGCCGTCACGGCGCTGGTCTCCCTCCGTCGGCCCTGCGGTCGCGCGACGTGATGACGTTGCAGCGTGAGGCCCGCCTCTTCCCGGCCTCGGCCGCGTCACGTGACGCCAGGACAGCGCGCCGGGCGGCCGGGGAGCGGGGCGAGCGTCCCCGAGGCGCCGGGACTCCTGAGCCCAGGAGCTGATGGCGGGTGTGGCTTCCCCTCGGGGATTCGGGGGCCCTCTCCCTTCGAGAAAACCCTCGGAGGCTCCGTTTCTCCCAGGCCGCTGCCTTTCGGGTGGACTCTCGCGTGGGGACCCGCCGGCCCCTGGACCCGACTGCAGCCCTCCGGGCGTCACCGCGGGGCCCGCCGTCACCCGAGGGCGCTGCAATTTAGAAGCTTCGGTCTCCATCGCTCTGCCCCGAGTGCTGGCGTCCCCAGCTCGCAGGGCTGTCTCAGTTTGGGACTTTTGCTTCTAGTTGATTTGGACGCACTTACCCTAGTGGCTCAGAAGCGGGCCTTTGATCGCTTAGGGATAATGAAACCAAAACCGAGCGGGTAGCAACCTAATTCTTTCCATCTCTCACATCACCTCTCTGATCTAAAATGATCCCTGACATCGCGGGTGTGAGTACAGGATACGTGTGCGTTCTATTGGGGGCATTTTGAAAAAGTTCACCAAAATTATGAACGCAGACATCCTTTAACTTTTTTACGAATTTATCCCTTGTAGATACTCTCGCGTATGTACAGTGATACGTGTGCAGGTCGCTTGTATATGAGATTGGCGACAGCCTTAATGCCCATCAGTAGGGGACTGCTTCAGTAAAGTACATTCATCCACACAATATCATGGGGTTGTGAACAATGTGTAAGTTTGCTATTTCTTGTATAAAAAGGTGGGGAAGATGTATTCATATTTACTTGTATATGTATAAAGATACAAATCATCCTTGTTTTCTGGATGTGAGTGCTAAATCAAAAATTTTCCCAACATGAGAAGGAACTGGAAAAAAGGTGGAGAAACCGCCAGCAAGACAGCACACAGAGGGGACTAGTTCCAGTTCTCCCGTTGTTTTCAGGGGCAGTCCTAGCATGTTCTGCAAGACAGTCTTAAAGAACTAAACCCTAGAGTAATATGCAGCAGACTTTGACATTCACAGGGATATACCCCAGCACCTTTGAGTGTCTTCTAATTATTAAATAACACTTTAGCATAACTTCCCTAGTAAAATTCTGTGCAATAAGTAGAGAAAATAAGGCTGTACAGAGGAGCTGACGCTAGGAATTCAATTGGGCTTATTCATTGGCTTGTATACACCAGCCTGGCAGTGCCTATGATTCACATTTGTACCTCAGTAGAATCTGAAATTACCTTCCCAGTACTTTGGCATTATGTGTATAGTTGAAACTACGTGTTAAATCTTTGAATGCTAATTATCTTCTGTACTTCCTTTTATTATCACCATAGTCTTTGCATCAGGATACATAACAAGGACAGCAGATTTCTTTTTAAAGCTTAGTATTAAATATTAAATATCTTTCCCCATTTTAATTTTACATTACTCTGCCAAGAAAAAAAAAATTAAAACTCAAAGTTATCTGAAGCCTGGACACACTCCCATGATTACTCGACTACATCAAAGTTGGTGACTATTCCTCCTGCTGTCAGCAGATCCAGGCCCCAGAAAGACGGGACCGGGCTACAATCGTTTCTGAAAAGTGTGCTACAAAATGGGTGGCCTGTTCTAAGCCAGGTTACAAAGTAAGGATGGGGGTAAGGGAGGGACATTTTCATCCAGAAACAGAATTTCTGAAGAGTCCCAGTCCATCATTTTTTCCCAAAATGGTTAGAGGAGGGGTAAAATCTCAACATGAGCTTCAAAGTACTCTGTGCCAAGGGGACAGAGTAGCTTTGCTGAGGAAGGGCTGCCGAGGAGGGGCTTGGCCAAGTGACCACTCCCTTCCTCGGGGAGGGACACAGAAAGCTTATCCCCCCGCCCTGAGGTGGGAAGGTGAGCTGAAGCCTGGCTGGCACTGAATTCTCTAAGAGGTTTCTTCTAGAAACAGACAACTCAGACGCTTCCTCTCACTTCAGCAAAGAAGTTATTTTTGAAAGCACTTGGGAAGTTTCCCTTCCAACCTCGGGTGGGAGGCTCAGAGAAGGGAGTCATCAGTACAGCCGCCTTCCAGGCCATAGCGGAATTCCTGAAGGTTGGAGACCCCGTAGAAGTGGACAAAGGCTGCTGCCACCACCAGGACATGAAAAATCTGATGCGACTGGAACTGTAAGAACAAGAGATGACCCTTAGGGTTAATGGCAAGGAGAGATCAGAAATGAGGAGAAAGCTCTTACACCTCATCCAGTTCCTACTTAAAATTTTTTATATTACGAAAGTGATACATTTGCTATAGAAAAACTTTTTAAAAGTTGTATAAGAAATACACCAAAACGTTCATATTAGTTACTTCCCCCATACATGTATGTACCCCAAACACCACATGATCCCATGTCTCTACTGCGTTTTACTCAGACCTTTCACTTGGGGCCAGGCCTTGACCACAGGCACTGTGGATAGAGCCGTTTCTTACCCATATGTCAAACTTTCCAGGAAAGAAGCGCTCAGGAATGCGAGCGGCATAGAGGCCAGCTCCAGTGATGTACATCACAGCCATGAGGAAGAACCAGCCCATCTGGCCCACGGTGGTGGCCTTGACGAAGCCCTCGGCGATAGTGAAGTGCATGGTGGGCACGACGCCGCTCAAGCCCAGGCCCAGGAACACCCCTGCACGGAGCAGACACAGGACGTCAGGCAAGGGGATGGCCACACACAGAGTGCACTCGAATGCAAGAGTCTACAACAGCTGGCTACTTAGTCAGGAAATGTGGCCACAAAAAGGAGACTAGTCAGCAGATATTTCTTCAACATCCAGAATGGGAAGGTAGCTGTGAAAGTGCCTGTATAGCTACTGCCCTCCAAGCAACTCCACGAACAAACATCTCACACTCTTCATTATTTGTTAGGCAACGACAACAGACCAAACCCTCTGGTGGCTGACTCAGGTACAGAACCCAGAGGGCAAAGCTTCAGGACAAGGCTTCGAGGCAGAAAGGAGTGGAAAGGTTTCACAGTAAGACCACAAAACACTTAAGTACCTAGGACTCTGACCTAAGCAGGTAGAGATACCCAGGTTAGAAGCTGTGTAGCTGCTGGGAAGACAAGGAAAGAGGAAGGAAGAATGGGCCAGTCTTTACACCACCACAGTGAACGTGACTGGATGGCAGGGGCCACCTTTCCACCTTTGTAGACATGCCCTTGTTAAAGCACCATGCCCGGCACTTGGCTGATGCTTGATAAACATTTAAATTCTTTTAACTGAAGCTTACAACATGCAAGATAATAATAAATCTAAACAGGTCACTAGAGTTGCTGCAAGTAATAAAGCTTAAAAGAAGAGTCTAGATTGAACAACCCAAAGATGTCATGCTTGTAGCCATTACAATAGTTGTGACCAGTGTTTATGTTCAAACCAAGACTTCTATTCCGTTGGTAAAACAACTCTCGGTGTTTTAATTTTAATTCCTTGGTTTGAGTGCTTAGGACTCAGGTTGCTAAAATGACTGTGCTTTGTACTTTTATTTTTAAAGTCAGTAATTTTTAAAAAATATGTTTTTATTGATTTTAGAGAGAAAGTAAGGGAAAGGGAGAGAAAAAGAAAGAAACATAGATATGAGAAACATTAATCGGTGACCTCCTGCATGTACCTGACCTGGGACTGAACTGGCAACCTGGGTATATGCCCTGACCAGGAATCGAACTGGTGACCTTTTGGAGCATGGGACGATGGTCAATCAATTGAGCCACACCAGCCAGAGCTGCACATTTTTTAACTTTCTCAAACCAAATATAAGAGCAGTCATTTCTATACTTGCAGCTAATTGACAAACTTGGTCATTATGTGGCCTATTAGCATTCTACTGAAATAATATGAAGCCTGGGGGACAACTGAGCCCTAAAAATCCACACTGTTGCCCTGGCTGGTATGGCTCAGTTGGTTGAGTGTTGTCCTATGCACCAAAGGCTGCCGGTCTGAGTCACCATCAGGGCTCATACACATAGGTTGCGGGTTTGATCCCCAGTGGGAGTGCATACAATCGATGTTTCTCTCTCCCCCTCTCCTTTCCTGTCTCTCTAAATCAATACAAACAAATTAAAAAAAAAAAAAAAAAATCCACACTGCTCTCAGTTCTAAACACAAATCAGGGTTTGAGTGGGGTCCTCAAACTGCAGGATCTTGGGGCCTAAGGTTGAGCCTATTAGGGTAAAGGCTGAAAAACTCACGAGGTTGACGTTGTCTTCCTACCCACCTGCTCTCGTCTGCCGGTGTTTAGGAGTGGCAAACCGGTCCCACTGTGCCACAATAATGGCGGAAATGCCCAGGACACAGATGATGGAGAGGTAGATGAGCCGTGGCTGTGGGGAGCAGTAGAATGAGTAGTAGAGCCAGGGGACAAAGCTCCCCATAATCAGTAGAGCAATCCCTGAATAATCCAGTCTGAAAAAGAGCCACAAAACCAAAAGGCATCAGTGGGAGAAATGAAGACTTCCTATGGCTCCTTTAACTTTTTTTTTTCTGTTCTTCACCTGCTCGTAGGCCTGACCATCCCCAGTCTCCTGTCTATATCCTGGATCGGAATCCCACAAGATCAAACACTTTTCTTTGCAGTGGGAGAGTTGCTAAAAGTCCCTGATCACAGAGCTTGCTCTCCTCCTTAGTCGTGAACAGCTACGTCCCCCAACTGGGCACTCAAATTGGGAGTAGTATTAAGGGGCACTACTGTTTTATTTGACTTTTAGATGATAAAAACATATTCCCGTTACTGTGTTATTGGGAAAAACAAAACAACCCACCATCAACACCCACAACAACAACAACAAGCAAACATGAAAGGCAGGCTCAGAGCTGGGGATTATGGAAGGCACCAGATGACAGACATCTGGGGCTTCCAGCCATGTGTGGGCAGTGAAGATAAGCTCCTTGGCTGTGGGCAGGAGCACAGCAGAACACAGGACATGTCACCATGCCTTGCTAGCTGCTGGCCCTAGGTCCCAGAGAGCAGCCCACAGTCTCACAGGACAGTGCTGTACAGGTGAGAAATACATTCCACAACACAACTGGGTTCCAGCTGGCTGAGGTGGCTGCCATGAACTTTTCATGAAGGATTTCAGAGAGGAGCCTCATTACTCTATCATACATACAATGTAGGAAGCCATCCCCTGGCACAGCAGGGCGTCTTTGGGGTCTCTGTGGGTCTCAGTCCTCAATCAGCACTCAGATCACAGGATGTGACAACAGCCCCCCCCCCCCCCCCCCCCCCGCCCCAACCAGCTCTTTCACTCACTTGGAAAAAGTCCGAGAGACTTTCTCTGAATGACAGTAGACGGTGTGAAAGAGCCAGGAGAAGCTGAGGCAGAGCACTGCACCCAAGAAGAACATCCCAAAAACCACCTTCTCCTGCAGGGGGGCCATGAAGTACATGTTTGGTCTGAGCATGGTCAGGATTCCAAGAAAGAGAAACAGCACAAAACCTAGAGGGGGAAGAAGGGAATGTGTGCATTCTGACAGCCGATGGTGTTGAATCAGCACTAAAACTACAGGGCTTAGCTGTGGGAACTGCAGTCCAAAATCTCAGGAGAAAACGGCACCAGTCACATAAACCCAGACAAAAAGGTCCTTTAAAAAAAATGTTGCTGTTTTGCTGTGACAGTGGGAATTTATGAAATGGAAGGAACTGCCTCCATGCTGGACGGTTCTTCCAGGGATCACAAGGGAACACAGCGCCTAGCTGCATTTGCTCCTCTCATTTCTACCCCCCACCCTAAAGATCAGTGACCGGAAGTCAAGCAAGCTCGTCGGTGTTTTGCAGGCACTACGCCAGCTTTCAATCAATCAGAACAGCTTTGTTCCCCCCTCCCAGAGACACAGGCCATATAAGCCCTTTGCAATCAAGGAGACAAAAAGCTGCATTTTCCCACCGAGATCACTCACCAAGCAGATGGGTCCAGATGTTGCCAGTCTCCGTATGTATGCGGAAGATGCTCTTGAAGCAAGCCCGGAAGGAGGGCATGGGCGGCCTGTGGCCGTGCAGCAAGTAATCGTTGTCCTTCAGCCAGTCGGGAAGCACATCATATGGGATGACTCTCCAGCGTCCCTCCCAGACCTAGAACAGTTGAAACAGAAATTCCACATATGGCTTTTTAAAACCATGCATTTCAGCCCTCCTTGGCCCTTCTGCTCCTGGACAGTCTGGTTGCCCCCTGCTCTGTCCTTCCCCCCAGTAGATTCTAAATTCTCACGAGGTTGAGACAGTGTCTTGTAGAGAAGGGGATTCTTAACCTAGGACACATGGAAGTGGGCAGAATCCAGGAAGTAGATGAAAAAAACTTATCTTCATTTTTACTCACCTTTAACTATAATTTAACACTTCCCTCAATTATAAATGTGAGCAACAAACCATTAGAACTGTGACTCTGTCACCAACAAAAATCACAGATACTTTCATATAATAGTTTTGCAGATATCAAAACATTTCTACTCATCACTACTTAGAACTTACAAATTTTAACCTGTCTGGGAAGCTCAGTTGGTTAGAGCGCTGTCCCAGTATGCCAAGGTTGTGGGTTTGATCCCTGGTCAGGGCACATACAGGAATCAAACAATGAAGGCATAAATAAGTGGAACAACAAATCGATGTTCCTCTCTCTAAAAAATTAAAAAAAAAAACCCGCAAGCATATAAATTTTAATAAAAATACGTTGTAGCTTATCATTAATGCTTATTTAATGTATTAATAAAGAAGCCCATATCACATTTTAGTATTTTGATGCCTGCCAAAGGGATCCATAGCAAAAAAAATTGAGAGCTACTACTTCGGAATATATTTGGAATAGTGCTTAACACATCAGGCAGTAAAATTTGCTAACCCAGGATTTACTGCACCTTAAGCAAAAACAACTCCACGCACAGGAGTAAAAGGTCTTCAGCCCATTCACTGCAGGCCCACCAGCTGGAACACCCCAGTAAGCCCGCCGTCCCTCCCCTCTAAGACAGAGCTCTCAGAGCTCTCACCTTATACACGAACTCCTCCATCTTCTCCATGGCATGGTGTGCTTGCAGGGGAAGTGTCAGGACCCGCACCTCCTCCTCCTCCTCCTGGGGCACTGGGCATGCTTGTTCTTCAGCCTGCATGAAACAAAACAAAACAAACACAAATCAATCCTAGCAGCCATCTTATAAACTGTGCTCTCTCAGATCTGACACGTCTAGGGAAGCCCAAACCCCACGCTTTGTGCACCAGGCCTGTGGCCTCTTCTCCGAAAGCATGACAGTTAATAAGTGTACAACACTCTGGTTAAGATCACTAACACTGTGTAAATGCTGGAGCGCAAGTGCCATCAGCACACAGGGGACAGGCTGACGGAGACGGACATCGGAGGGAGGGACGCAGGACTAGCACACCCGTCCCAAATGTTCCTTAAGTCTGAATGCCCCTCCTAATCTCTAGGACAGTGGTTCTCAACTTTCCCCAATTTCCCAAACACTTTCATCTTCCAGACCAGAGATTCTCACAGCAATGCAAAAGACAGTCTCAACGATCCGATCCCGCAGGACGGAGAGCTGCCCACAGTTCCCTGTTCGCAGACTCTGGGGATGTCACGATGACCGAAACTTTGTATCCACAGCAGCTCCCAGGAGCACCAGGGCCCAGAACAGGTTGCACAGAATAAAGCAGCACCGATGCCTGTGCGGGAAGGAGCCTTGACACAGAGAGCACCTGGGGGAGCGTTCGCCCACTACGGAGGCGCTGTCCCAAGACTCCAACCCACGGCAGAAAGCCCTTCCCTGAGCATCCCTTCTCTTTCCTGTTGAGGGCCTTGTGCTAAGCACTGGGGTTATAAAGACGAGTGAACTCGTAAAAGTTTACAGTGGGAAAAACAGACAAAAAGATACTCATACATCTGTAATATTTTAAACAAAAATAAACACACATACACACCAAAAATAAAAATAAAAAGATACTTATAACACAGCATGACAAGGGCTGAGATGAAACATTCCCAGGGTGCTCTGACTCCTCTTTTGGGGGGGGGGGAGTTGAGATCTTAAAAAATGGAGATGGCAGAGGTTTAAGGAGAAATTCTGATTGAGGGAATGACTCCTGGGAAGACAACTTACTTTGGTTGGGTCAGCGACTCCCCGTTTGCCCTTCTCTTCTAGCAGGGGTCCCAGTTCGGCCAGCTCCACTGTGTCTGTCTCCCTGCTACTGGCGGGAGCCCCATTGCCCTGTGCCACCACTGGTCCTTTGTGAGAAGACATCTAGCTGGTACCTCAATATCCTGCAGCTTCAGTTTGGTGACAGGCTGGGTGTCTCAGCCCCAGGGGGCAGAGATCGCCCTGTGACGGCAGACACTAAAAGCAAACACAAACATGAAGGGTGTTGACAATTTACTTCTCTCATAGTTCCGGTTCCACAAGTCAATACTGAGTAAGATACCAGTGAATTAACTTACATCCTATCTCCAATTCTAAAGGCCAATTAACTGCTAAACTGAAGTCGATCCCCTCTTCTCCCTCTCTAACTACCCTTTGCTCAGAACCCCACAAATCTTACAGGAAAGGTTGAAAACAGGACACCTGGTTGCTTGCCTTCAAAGCATCTGTGGTTTTTGTACCAAACTGTCACCACAGAAAAACAGGTAGCCACCCTCACTCAACTCCCTCCCACAGGTATGGATCCCACTTAGTAGAAAGAAAGAGCCCATCATTCCCAAAGCCATTCTGCCCAAGAAAGGTCTGCCTTTGAGACTGTGGAGCAAAACTATGAAGTTAACACCTGGCTGTAACTATAAGACCTCCCAGGCTTAGAAAGGAGTTAAATGCCAACTGAACACGGCTGGTTTTATCCTAAATGCTCTGACAAGTGTGCCCTGCATGCAGAAGGAGCTTGTTGTGGGCTAGATGCCCAATGGTTAATTTCTCTGCAAGGTCTACTAATTCTACTATAGGATTAGAGCTTGGGTTCAACACTTGGATAACAAGCTTCACCACAATTTCCCCTTAAAGTAACTAATAACTTACCTGGAAGCAGGAAGCTGAAGACAAGGAGGTAGCCTTGCCCTCTGCCACACAAACCAATGACCAGCTAAGCAAGAGCTTGGCCAGCCCCTCAGATCACAGCCTATGCCCCACTCAAATCAGTTTTTCAAAAACCAGAGAAGGGCACGCAGTCTCTTTAGGAAAACCAGAGAAACCTAGAACTCAGTTTTCTAGTAAGTCTGAGCTGGATTTAAGGTAGCAGTCTTTAATAAGGCCTCGGAGAGATGAAAATAATATTGAAAAGTGCCCAAAGATTTCCACTATCTTGTAAATTACTAGTTTTTTCACTGCCCAGAAACAAAGGAGTTTATTACTCACAGCAACAGTAGTAGCCAGAATATCAGCGTTTCCTTGCACTGGTTACCTGTGTCCCAATTACCACAGGGCAATGCAAAGAGGGCCAGGTAACACCTGCACATGGAGTGAGCTGGTTTACAAGTGTTAACTTAAGCTTAGGGAACTTCCCCAAATCTTTTATAAGGGGGCAGTAAGTGTGACTGTCCTGAGGGAGACTTTCTCTCCCCCGGCCGTTCACTACACAAACATCTTTGACATCTTGTACCAGTTCTTCTTTTTTTTTTTTTTTTTAAATCCAAGAGTAATCACAATTTCTTCTCAGGGATTATAACTGGGTTTGTGTAGTCACGTGAGGGCAATCTTCAAGTTTCAAAAGTCATGCTATACACAACTTACAAGCACAGTTGAAAGCAACAGACAAACAATAATTTAGTGGACATGGTGTCAACACAAAGAAGGTTCCTCTTCCTTCAAATGTGCAAGACTGACAAGACAGATGCCACTTAGGCAACAATTGAGCCCACGGAGAACAGGAAGCTGGAGGCCCCTGGAAACCTCAGGAGAGAGGCAACCCACGTGAGAAGAAACATTGGGAAATCCTTTTCAATAGGCTGACCACAAAATATCTTTCCTCAAAGTGAAGTACTACCAAATCAACAGCTTTACTAAGAAATAATTTATAATGGAAAAAAATAGAAAGAGCTTTGGGCTCTTGGAGAAGTCTCAAAAGGGGGATACACTTATAATGCTGCTGCCAGTACTTCAGAGGCAGGCCAAAAAATTGTTCTCAGGTTCAGGGATATAATACTACCTGGGTAACAAATTGACACATATCCCTGTTTTTGGTCAGAGCCTGCATTTCAAAAGGAATGAATGGACAAATGGGCAGCATTCCAGACAGCAAGCATGTGACTCATTAGCCTTTCATCACTGGCTAACAGTTTATGCACTTTCTTGTGCTTGTGGGCTTTCTCCTTGCACTGAATATTTAACAAATGTATTTAGTACTGCACCCTAAAGAATTCTAGGGTACTGTGTAAAACACAAAGCTGAACAACTTAAGCCATTTTCTTCAAAGAGCCTACAATCAGACGGCATAAGGTACATGGTGGCATGTGCAAAGTCAGAGATACACAGTCACTGCTCCAGGAGGGCAGCGGAAGGAGAGAACCCCTAACTAGAACAGCCGCACACAAAGTTCAGTTATTTTGAATGCTATGTAACTATTTTACTAGACAAACGTTAAGTTGGGCAATTAGGGTCAAGAGATCAGATGCAGAACCCAGCCTGGTATTGTTATAATTTTTTCATTTGATATGAAAAGCTTCTATGCCCTCAAGTCTAGTGCTCTCTTAGGATGACCGTAGTCTCTTGGCACTCATCAAAGTGTTTTTCGTTTCCGTCCAAGTCACTTTCTGCTAATTCTTCAGATTTCCTCCAGCAACTGTTCCTCGCTCCTACACCCTCCCTCCCGCATTATGTGCTAGACTCAGAGTCACTAAACCTAACACCCCAGTTAACTCACAAACCTGCCATCAGCTACAGCTCATCATACAAGATGTCATCATGCAATGAAATACATACAGTGGAGGTAATCATAGAGAGCAAAAGTCCACTGTCCACTTTGGTCTTCTAAACTGTAGCAACAGAGACAGGAAAGGGAGAGAGGGATCAGAGGTCTGGCAAGAGAGAAGAGCAAGTAGTACTAGGACCTGAAAGCACAATTTCTGACAGGGCAGACCACTCACAAACAACTGGGAATTATTATAAGCACTTTAGTCTCCGATATAGAATCAGCACAAACCCCTAAGTTGTTAAGACTGATTGTGGGAGCACTCAGGACTTCAGCCAGCTATACACTTTTGTCTTTTAGAGCAAATACATTTCCCCTCAAACTCACCACACCCAATAGAGAAAATTATAACTGGGCCAAACTCCACGGGGTGTATTTTTGATGGGATTTCTTCAATTCCAGCTAATAAGTCTTTACCACTAAGCTTTCGAAATGGATAAACCTATATTAAATAGAGCTACGAAGACAAGGAGGTGTTTGTGCTCCTATAAATAAGATAATCCAGTGCCAAACTTGGGAAAGGACTGATTCTTAACTGCTTGCCAGCTACCTGGAGAGTTTATTTCCCTCACAGTCTTTTGATACATTTATTCTGTGAACCAGTTCCCAAGTTTTCCAGGCTATAGCATACTCCTTCCATGGAGTCAAAGGCACAAAGCTTCTGGAAGTTTGTAATCTTGGGTCCCTGCACCCCTAGAGATTTTACGGGTAGGCTCTATCTGTGCCTACCTGACTCTCACTGTTTTAAAGCAAGACTAGTATAGCACGAAGACAAAGAACACAACTATCTTTTCCTCTATATACTCTTTGTTAGGGAAGGTGGTTTCATAGCACTGCTGGGGGGAAAATGAGTCCAGGTGAAGGCCTATGTTTGAAAGTTATTGAAGTGCAGTAACAGGGCCTCAGCTTTCCTATTTGGAGCCAAGTCACTGATAGAGTCTGAAGCGTACAATCACAAGCTAAGGTCCTTTGTAGCTCTTCTTCAGTCAAAGCAGTCTCAGGAGGAGAGGTCTTTTTTCATCCCAGGCAGGTAAGCTTTTCAAATGCCATGAGAGAAAAATGCCAGTCCCTGTTTTTAATACCTCGCTGTCAAGTACATTACAGATACAGTCAGTAGTTACACAGCATAGTGATCACTTTATACTGTGTGCTCCAGAAGCCCCAGTGAAACAAAAGCAAACCAAGTGCATGCCTAGAAGCCAATCACTGGGAACTAGTTTGTCTAGAGGGCACTTCCAGGGGCCTTTCAATCCAAGATAGCTACAAACTTTATAAACAATAATCACACCCCAAACATTTCTGAGCAAAGAGAATCAACTTTGAGTGTAGTGAGAGGAACAAAGTCCAGTGGGCAACATGAGGGACAAATGGACACTAAGGACAAAATGTAATGACTTTAATGAGTACCAGCACCAGACAACTCCACCGTAATTACTAAAGCTTGTGACTTTAAGATGCCTGTTTAGTTCGCCAGTGTGATCACAGGAGATGGGACAGAACAATGCAATGAATCAGGAGTGTCAGTTTGGCTTCATGGTATAAGGAAGTAGAGACCTCCCAGGGAAACAGAGAACAAACTTACTGGTCTAGAAAGGAACACAAATGCTTTTGTTTTTGTTCTTTTTCTTATTTGTTCTTCCTTTTTAAGGTTTTCCCCCACACTTTCCCATAAAGGATTCTTGGAAAGGTAAATTGAGGCCAGACTGAAAAACCTGAAGATGGCCTAACGGCCTACCTACAGTGGTTGCTTTATCCATTAGCCATGGGGAGGCTAGGGGATTAATACTGCTTCCTGACACTTGCCTGAGATTCCTTCCTACTTGCAGGCAAAGTGGTTGATTAATTTTTTTTAATCCCTTGGGAATCACATAATTTCTTGGCCACTGAGAACAAAATGCTTTCAGATTCTACTCTGCAAGCAGGTACAACGGAAGTGCTCCAAGACGGGCCTTCTGCACAGGTAGCACACCAGCGTTTAAGACTGATTCCCCAAGTACCAACCACCCCAGGGGGACACAAGTTATTCCTGGAATAAAGAACTTGAGCGGCCATGAGCTGGGAACTGCTATCTGCCATTGCAATCTGCTTACCACCACCCAGTCTAAATTCCTCCTACTGCACAGATACTATAAAAACACCAGGAGCAGCAGTTGCACCATAACAGGTGACCCAGCCCCTACCGAAAGAAAAGCAGTGAACGTACCCCGATACTTCATTTCAAAAAAGAACCAGCCATTACAGTGCTCGCTTGATTTAAGTTGGCAGCTTAAATCCCTGTTGTTTCCCCATCTGTAGCTAGTTGGGGGAAACACTGTGGTTAACCTAGTAAAGTACTAGGTCGGCCGCCTACTGCTCCTCCCACACCGGATTCCGTGCACGCTGAAAGGCGCCGCGTCGGTTTCCCCCCGCCCAGGAAGCAGGAAAAACCGAGGGAAAGCATACATCGACTTTATTTTCTTAAGCGAAGGCGTGAAGAACACATCTCAAGCACAAGATGGCATACATCAGTGCGAGACTTCTGAGGGGATGAAATTTCGTTTTCCCCCAAAGCAGCTTAGGATTACCGTAAATAAGGCAAACTGCCCACTAACCTCCCTTTCCAGCATCGAGCAGGGGTGCTGTCCTGGTCTGGTCTGCCGCAGACGGGATCCTCGGGGCGCTCAGGCCGCCTAAGGCAGGTGTGCCCCGCCGGGCCCGGCGGCCCAGGAGCCAGCCCGCCGCCCACCCCGCTCCCCACTCGCGCGGCGCGGCGGCCGGGGACCCGGCTTCGCTCTGGCCCGGCCGCAGCCGGAGACCGAACGCAGGCGTCTCGCCCCGGGCGGGGCTGGGACGGCACCGCACTGGCCGCGGCGCCGGGCGGCCCACCCGCCCTGACGTGGCTTTCGAGGTCGCCCCGGAGGCGGCGCGCAGCTGGGAGGGGCCGGAAATGTTTACCACCAGGACCGCGGGGAAGCGGGAGGCGCGGCCGGCTCCAGGGCGGGGGTCTCGGACCCGCGGGACGTCCCCGCCGCGGGCCTGGGCCCAGTCGCCCGCGGCCCCCGCCCGCAGCCCACCCGCTCGCCGCAGCAGCCCCGAACTTACCGCCGGGCGACGGGCTCAGCTGGGGGCCGCGGACCCCGCGCTACATTCCGCAGCGCGGCAGCGGCCTGCGGCCGAGCGGCCCCGATCTTCACGCTCTACGCGCCGGAAGGGGCGCCCGAGCCCCTACGTCACCTCCGCGCCGCCGCCCGCTGCTGCCCCTCCCGCCGGGTCCTCCTCTCGCGGGCCAATCACAGGCCCGCCCCTCCAGGCCACGCCCCGCGCCCGCGAGCCCCACCCCGAGCCCTGTGAGGACCACACCCCCAGACGCGCGGGGAGCGCCTGCTGCAGAAGCGGGGTCGCGAGTTGCACCGAGCCCCGCGGAGGCAGGCGAGTTTCACACGAGGCACCTTTCCTCTTTGCTGGCAAACTCCCCGCATCTCACCTATGGCTAACGCCAGGTGCGGTCTTCCAAACACTTCTCAGCGCCTCTTCAGCCTTTTGCTCCCTCCCACAAATACTGAACCCATTTCGGGCGAAGTATTTGGCCCCTGTTATTTCTGGTCGTAACCGGCGGAATCGTCTCCAGTTGGTCTTGCTTGAGAACTGCTCCCACATGTCTGGGAGACCACAGGTGGCGCAGCCCTCCTCTGAACCACAGAGAATGACTCGAGGCAGGGATTTTCAACCGGTGTGGCGGATCGGCAAAAAAATGTATTTTTTGGGTGTGCTGCAGAGTTTTAGTCACGACTTCACATGGGCCATGAGATGGGAAAGGTTGAAAATGGTTGATTTGAGGGACCACTTTCTCAGTACTCCAAAGGGTGGTGCAAAAAAACTAGTGCTATTCTAGATGCAGATGTAGTCGGTTATAACCCATGGATACCTCCTGGCAGTGGGATTCTCTTGGTGCTGGTTAAAAGCGTGGGCTCTAGAGTTTACAGAGCCGGGTTTCTATCCCTGGCCAGCCTTACCTTACACCTTACCGAACACCTCCAAATGATAATTACCTCATCTGAAAAATGGGAAGAAAACAGTGCTACTTCACTGGGTCCTTGTCAGGGTTGATATGATTTACGCAGGCTCTCAGTATGCCAGGTAAATGGCAAATGCTTCTAGATGTTAGCTGTTGTGTGTGCCAGCTGTATAAACCCCTCAGAAACATCCACTGTCCACAGAACTGATTTTTTCTTCAGCGGGACCAGCAGTATGACCTTTGGCAAATCCTTAATCTTAGACTCAGGATTATCAGAAGGATTAAATCTGGAGTACTTAGCACTGGTCTGCGGTCCGTGGCTGTGAACTCAGCAACATTCTTTTTCTTCTCTTCCTCTGAATCTTTCCTCGTCCATGTCTTGTATCTCTAATAGCATTAATCACTATATGCTGTAGTTATTTACATGTCTATCTCACTCTAGACAATGAGCTCTTTGGGGGTCTTGGACCAGTCTTGGGTCACAATTATATCCTGAGCTGATCACAAGTGCTTGGCACATGGCAGGTCCTTAATGTTTGTATAATGAGTGGATGAGACAGAAACACGTGCAGAACAAGAAATGGTGAACTTGTGTACGAAAAATTCTCTTTGCTGGGCTGCTTTACTCTGAGCCCAACAATCCTAAGCACAATTTTCCTTTTTGGAGGTGAGGTAGCTAAGTGTCCGCCACACAGCTAGTGGTACACACATACTAGCTGATCAAAAAATGTTTGACGGAACACCAGTAACAACATTTACTGATGACTTTGCCCTATGGAGGGGTGGATTCTCAGGGTCCCACAGCCTTTCTTTTAGGCCCCGACAGAAAGCAATATGTGGTTCCATGCAGAAAAACAATGTTGACCTTTCCTTCTGAGACTGAGGCATTGTTCTGTCCCAATGGGACTAACAAAGATAATCTAAAAAAGCTGCCCTGGTCCAACCCTGGGAGACGGGAGAAGATTGAGTCATGATGTCACAACAGAGGAGAGGGGAGACAGGATGGATGGGGACTGGGGAGGCCAACTGTCCAGGCACCAACAAGTCTGGCCAGGGCTGGTGATGTCAGGTTACCTTTTAAAGGAGAAGGCTTCTCTTTCAAACAGAAAGACAATACTTTGATTTGTTTGTCAGGTACCCTGCGGATGAATATGGTGAAGGAAAGGTCAAGAGAAGGGAGAAGGAAGAGTTGCCAAACCAAAGGACCTCTTGAGGGGACCTGGGCTCAAAAGGCATCCCTTCTAACCTATACTCTTTCCCCAACCTGAAATACCTCCAGGGAGATGTTGAGCTTCTGGTTCTGCTGAGACAACTAAGATATCACTGAGATTGGTGGCAGTTCACATTTCAGCACATGGTACAACTGCTCAAAGGTTCTTTGGAAGACCTGGAAGAAATTCTGTGCTGGGAAACCCTTCCTCCCAAAATTCTCAGGTGTGAAAAGCCTTGGAAACAAGGACCCCAGACACAACAGCCCTTTAGGTATAACACTGGGGCCTTAGCCCCATTTATTTGCATAGCCAGAGGTTCCTGCCACAAGCGGCAGCCTCAGACTGTGGGTAGCCATTTCCCTCCAGCCTGGGCAGGGCAGAGAGAGACACAGATGCAAATACATATTTCAGATTCCTCTCTGAGGTCAGCAGAAACCACTTCCTCCTGTCCTGCAATCTCTGTAAGACTAGCTCTAGAAGTCTGCTCAACTTGCACTCACACACAGAATCTGCTACGAGTTAAGCACCGAGTAGTAAGTAAAACCCATTACATACATTGTTCTTTTCATCACAAAGAAGTGTGATGTTACCCAGGAACTAGCTAGTCTTGGAGCAAGTGTACATGCTTCCTTCTTTCTGAACCATGGAAGAGACTACTTACTCCATGGCCTGACCTTTTGTCCCAGGGAGATTTGGGGGGGAGGGGGGGACCTTCCTGAGCTACAAAGATGCTGTTCCTGTAGGCACCATCATATTTTAGCTCCAGAGTAGGACAAAAGGGTGATCCTGCTAGGAAAGCAATCTAGAGCTTATAGCATTTGAGTAATGACCGGGACAACTGTCAGAAACAGGACCAGGGAACCCAGGGGACAATCAGTAGGTGAATCGCATCTTTTGTGAGTAGCCCAGTTTGTCCAGGTTGGGGTGGCAGGCCAGTTGCACCATTGGGGGAGGCCCACAGAGCAACAGCAGCACATCGTCCCCCGGGGCAGGCAGGTGCTCCTGGATCATGTCTGCAGTCACAAAGCCCTTGCTGTAGGCCCAATCTGAAGTACAGGGGAGAGGAGAGAACTGTCAATCCAGACCCAAGCTGGCAAGGGGTATAGAGCCCTGAGGTGGGGAGGGCCCAGAAAGGCTCTTGAGAAGGTGTCAAGTGTAGCAGCAGCTGGATGGCTACAGTCAGCAGCACAGCTGTTCCTGCGGCCCACCTGGTGAACAGAAACCTAAAGGAAAGGGCAGGGAGACCACTGCGTCCCTGCACACAGACTTGGGAGTTTTGCAGTGTCGGGGAGGGTTTGTTGCAGAACCCAACAGAGGCAAGGCCCTGATTTTGGGATATCCAGAATGGGGAGGGTACCTTCTGGGGGATGATCCAAAGTGAACCAGAGCCTAAAGCGACTGGGATGTCGGGCTTGCAGCTCCTCCAAGTCCTCCCGTAAGATTATGTCCCTTTCAGTCTGAAATGAAGAGAGGCAAAGTCTTTGGGACCTTCTCAGGCCCACGTAACACCTTCCAACCAGGAGAGAAAAAGAATGCTTAGGTTCTAGGGAATAAGCACGACATCTGGGAGTTTAGGATGAGGGAAAGGAGAGGGGAACAGCCCTTATTTATATAGCATGAAGGACTAAAGATAGAAATATTTAACCAAGGTAACCTGAGGAGCAAGTTTTTATGCTCAGGTTCCAAAAATGTTTCTGTTTTTCTTTCCTTGGAGGTCAGAGAAGGAATTTGGCTCAGGGCTCTGTATAGCCAGAGGGTTCTCTATCTACAGGGGGGACCTTGGGCAGAGGGCAGAACAGGCACTGGCCCATTGACGCCACATCTCTGAGGCAACCCATGCAACTGTAAAGTCCCAGGATTGAGAAAAACAAACCAACCTGGTTGGCAAAAAGCAAACAGCACTGGGTTGGATCTTTGGGGTCTTTCAGGATGGCCCGGATCAGTTGAAGCATTGGGGTGATTCCTGCATAGACAGTCCAAAGGGAGACATAGTAGCTGCAGCCCACCTGTCCCAGCTCCATAGCTAACCAACACTTTCATCTGAATGCTTCCCATTCACCCTGCACCCCACTTTCATTCCGTGTCCAAATCCTCCAATCTCCTGTGTATTCTCCAGCACCCGCATTTCTGGATAGGTATACCTCTTACCCCAAACTCACAAAAATTCCCATCTGGTGGGTAAACTGTGTAGTCATGCTCAGTCTTCACATGAGTTCATATTGTTAAAGCCCTTCTTTCAGGTACTGGGGAGCCCTGGGCATTGCTGGGAATCTTTGTCTGAACGTCCCATTGGCTAGGACTCAGATGTCACAGGCACCAACTCAATGTGACAGACCTGAACACTGGCCTTGCAGGTTAAATGTGAGTGCTCTGGAACCTAGAGCTGGATACTAACCCTTTACCAGTGAACCCTGTGGAAACCACTTAACCTCTCTGAACCTGCATTTTCTCATTTGTAAAAGAAGATGGCAAGTACCTTCTTTATAGATACAAACACAAGGAGACTAGTAGGTGTCTAACACATGGAATGTTCACTGTGAATTCTCCTTTTTGACTATCCTTTTTCTAGCTGCTTTCCTATTCTCACCCAAAAATTACAAAACCCATTCAGTGTGAGGTCTTGGGAGAGTGCATGTGAATTACTTTTCATTCTATCAGTTAAAAGATTGTTTTTGGTTTCTACCTGATTATGATTTTGTTTTTCAGGTACTGGGGAGCCCTGGGCATTGCTGGGAATCCCGATTACCAGCTTGGCCATGACTTCAAACCTTTCCAGGGTCACTGGAAAGTTTTCATGGCAACATCAACAATGGTAGGAGAGAACAGCCCCCAAGTAACACATACCTGTCCCGCCAGCGATCATGCCCAGTTTCTTCACCACTCGGGGCTCTGGAGGAGACTTTTTGTTGGGCTGAATGCTAAAATTCCCTGAGAAGTCAAGTACAGAAGTGATGGAAGAGTGAAGTCAATACAGGAAACAAAGAAAACAAGTGCAGAACTGAAAATGCATCCCAGGCCAGTTTTAGCAGCTGCAATGAAATCTGACCCTGGAGCCTGGGTGGACGTCTGGGTTGAGCCAACCCTGATAACACACATAAAGGACAATGGGCCCAGGACCACATGGCCTGCATCATTAACTACCAGTCAGTTTAGGCCCACACAGTGAGTCAGCAGCTGTCTCTGGCAGAGAGTCACCCCTAGTGAAGGCAATAGGCCTGGGGCCAGGTATGAATCTATTTTTCCAAGTGCATAGAGGCTTGCTAATGTGCCCAGCTGTTCCCCTGGGAAGGGCTAAAAGCTCTCCCTGGTTCTCTAAACAGCTCAGCCTGAGGATGAATTTGTGAGGCAGGGCTGCTTTACTGATCTCCACAGCTGTTAAGGTTGGCAAATTCAAACAGATGGGGAACTGATCCTGGTGACAAACAGGGCTGAGAAATCTGCCTCTCTATACTATCAGAGCTATGTGTACAGGAAGGGCAGCTCTGGCCCTTCCACACCTGCACATGTGCCCAAAGGACTGTGGGCCTGGAGAACTGCGAGAGGCGCAAGGAGCAGAGGGGGCCATTACCTTTCCCCGTGTAAGTGAGCAACCCACTTGGCCCTCGAAATTCCACCACATCCCCAATCTTCAGGCTGTTCAGGTACTGAGACATCTTCCCTCCCTCAGGAAATTTGGGGTGCACACCCTTCATGTAGACCTGATAAAACAGAAAGGAAAATACTTTATTTGGACTGACACTGATTTCTGAAGCCCTGCTGACTGAGCGTCCCTAAGCTGGGGCCAGGATATGCATGTGCTATCTTTTCCCCAATCCACATACTCTCTTCATATTCACAAAGGACACCCATCTCCTGCTATCCAACAAAAGTTGGGAATTTCTACAAATCCCAGGAAGAGTAAGGCAGGGACCTCCTGGGGTTCCTTCCTACCCTCTTACCTTGATGACAAGATCCACATAGCCCTGGTCTTCATCACTAGTGACAGGAGTGTACGGCCTGATGACCAGGCTGCCATCCATTCGGGCAGAGAGGTAGACATGCTTGCCTGGGGACCATGCAGAGAACTACATAAGGGCGGCTTGTGGACGTGCTGTATTCCAGTCACCTTTCAAAACACCCAGGGAGATTTGAGAGAACAAGGATATCTTGCTTCCCACTGTGGTCCCAATAAGCTACCAGGCAGGGAGGATTCACTTCCTTTGAGTCCCCAGTTGGTTCCCTCTTAAGTGACCCACTGGAGAAGCTCTCAGTTACTACCAGGACCTTGGCAGCAGCAGGTGAGAAAAATTAGTGTTTGCTAAGGGGAGGAAGGAGCAAATCCTGCAGGAAGGAGGAAGGACTGTTGAGTGTTAAAGGTATCTGGGACACAGAAGCCACACCCTATAATGGCCTAGTGGCACCACAGCCTAGAGGATCCAGCCAGGTGAGGAAGAGGAATGGAGTGTGGAGGGAATGGTCTAAAGCAACATGTTTCAGGAGACTAGGTAGGAGAATTGCTCCCTA
This sequence comes from Miniopterus natalensis, assembly GCF_054644295.1. NCBI lineage: Eukaryota > Metazoa > Chordata > Mammalia > Chiroptera > Miniopteridae > Miniopterus > Miniopterus natalensis. The sequence continues at coordinate 20,138,729 of NC_142101.1, forward strand.
AGTATACTAAGGAAAGGAGCCCACACTTTCCTTACCCACAGGCAGCCCCAGAGTGTGGTGGGCGGTGGGCAGGGCAAATCGGAACCTCTTGGTGTTGTGGCTCACAGTCTGGAGAATGGATGACAGTGTGTCACCAGGACATCCCAACTGCAATGGATGCTGCAGCTTCGTACCAGGAGCGGAGCTCCGGTTCTACTCCACCCCTCCCACCACAACTCACCGTCTTGTCTATCAGTCGCAGCAGGTACTTTTCATTGGGGTCCAGGAGAGTGACCCGTGGCCGGCGGGACCTCCGAACCAAGTAGGTGCCCAGAGCCAGGCCTAGTAGTGTCAGCAGCCCCGCCCCCAAGGAGGCCAGCAGGCCTGGGCTCTGTGGGGAAAGGAGGCAGTGTGACGGCCCCGCGGGAAAAGTGCCCCGGGCATAGGTGGTGACCGTCCCGTACCACCAGCTGCCCCAAGGGTGGCGACCCCGAGCTCCAGCACGGGAGCAGGCTCAGGCCGGAGGGGTCCCCCTGGGCAGGGTACTGGGACCCCAGCATCCAGGGCGAGGGCGGCGGTGAGGTCCATAGCTGAGTGGTCAGAACCGGATGGAGCGGAGTGCCCCTGGGGCACGACATGCAGCATTGGTCTCACCGGCTGGAACCCCATGACCCAGCACCGCGTCCTCTACGGATGCGCCCTCGAAGCGCTCCCACAATCCGTCGCGTGGCGGGCGGGAGGCGAGGCCTGGAAAGAGCCCGGACTAGGAGGGGCGGGGCCTGCCATGGGAGTCCAGAAAAGATGAGGGGCCTTGCGCAAGCGGGAGCGGAAGAGGCGAGTCCGAAAAGGAGACCCCTCGCAAAGGGCGCAAGGCCCCGGAAGAGCTCCGCCGGATAGGCGGGGCTTAAAAAGGCCGGGGGAGAGGCGGAAGGAGCGGGCCAGGAAGAGGTGAGGCCTAGGGCGGCCCGGAAGGGGCGGGGCCTGCCGGGGTCGACCCGAAGAAGGTGGCACCAGAATAGACGGGCAGGCAGAAGAGGCGGGCCTGAGAGGAGCAGGGAGCCGGAAGTGCGGGGTTTGTCAGCCGCGGGGCCAGGAGGGGCTTGGGGCTGGGGCTGTAAGGGGCGAGGACTGATGAGGAGTGGGGGTGCCGGAAAGGGCCGGTCTGTGTGTGGCTCGGCAAGGGCGGGAGCTGGAATCTGCGGTGCCGGAAGAGGCGAGGCGGAAGGGGCGGGCCCACAGCAGTATGGACTCGGAAAAAGCGGGGCGGAGCGACGACTGGGCGGAAGGGATTGGCGCGAAGGGGGCGGGGCCTGACCCAGAGCGTGGGGGGGCAAGGGCGGCGAGGTAAGAGGCCCGGCGCTGGCCGGACTGCCCCTCTCAGGGAGGGCAGTGACTCCTTCCCGGAAAGGCCTCTGCGCGCAGCGCTGATGAGACGAGGCGGTTCCGGGGACTCCCGCCCTCTGGCCCTCGGAAGCCGAGAGGAAGCTGTCTCGTCCCTTCCCGCCAGGCCGTCCTTCCCCAGGAGCAGACGGCTCCGCCGGCCGGGCGGCTGGGTTTTCACCTGTGGCTGCGTGTAACTTTTCACAGTGCTTCCTTTCATCCTCACACAACCCCAGTTCAGGCAGTAACCTACGCGGTCACTCCACGCAGAGTGCCCAGGCCTTGACCAGTTTCTAGCTTTATTTCTTGCCAGCCACGTGGACTGCGTCCCAAGACCCCTCCTCGCCGAGCTCCCGCGCGCCTCTACCTCTCCTCCTCCTCAGGCTGAGTCCAGACCCTGATCTGCCTGATGAGGAGCCAGGAGTCTTGAGAAGCCAGCACCACCAGTCGTATGCAGCTCAGCTGCTCCACAGTGTCTTCTTCATAAAACACCCTCTGGTCCAAGTTTCCCTGCACCAGTGGCCCGAGCAGGGTGTAGCGAGCACAGCCCTCTGCATCCGGCAGGGGGCCGTAGCCCAGCTCCACCTGGCCTTGCTGCAGCCGGTACAGCCCTTGTGTGTCCGAGCCTGTCAGCACCTCTATGCGGATGACCTTCTGTGGCTTTTCCAAAATCACCGTCAGGGTGTTGCCTCTTAAGGGATCCATGGTGGAGTAGCACTCGTCGTTCAGAACATAAGCGTACTGAGGAATCACGTTCGATACTGTCCTCATGTCAGTGAGAACACTGGCTACGGGGTTGTCTGGTTCACCAAAGACCATTTCCTTCTCCACAGGAAAGCAGGAATCCTCGGACGCAGAATAACTGCCCACCCGATAGAAGACTGGGGGACTGAAATGAATGGGAACATGCTGGGCCAGGAGAAGACGGAACTGAGAGAGAAGCAAGTGAGTAGGCGTGTCCTTAGGGAAGAGAAGGAGAAAAGCGGTCAGGCGGGGGAGGTCGCTGGTGTGGAGGACTTTCCCGGAGAAGCTCAGGCTGGAGAACTCCAGGATCACCCAGGGTCGCTCTTTCCAGGCTGACAGTGCCCAATAGATAGTAGAAACAAATTTGGGGGTGCAGTAAACATCATCTTCTATCATCAGGAAGTATTCAGAAAGGCTGGTGGCAAAGTTCATAAGGAGGGCATAATCAGCTTTCTGCCTGGAATAAACAGCTTCACAGGGTGCGGAGTCATTAGTGTGACCCAGATCTCCTGGGACAGGAGAGCCGCTGAGACTACCGTGGATCACGAGCAGCTCCTGGTCTTCAATATGAGGTTGGAAGAGGACTGAAATATTGGTGACCATTTGGCTGAGCCATTTGGGGTCAGGATCTGACAGGTGGACCAGCACCACGATACAGTTCAGCTCAGACACCGAGGAGGCTTCGAACAGGGACTGCAGGGTGTGCAAGAGGGTGCTTCCATGAGGACGCTGCACTGAGGAGATCCCCATCGTCAGCAGTTCTGGGGTGAGGGGACATAGGGCACCATTAGCACTTCTAGGTGGTGATGAGACCCTCCTCCACTCTCTTCTTAATGCTAACACCTGAGAGAAAATCACATTTCCTTTCCCTTGGAGAGTGTGGTCCAGTAAGAGGTTAATCTCTGCTCAGAGGCTGTGAGGTAGTTTTATTTGATCACTACTTTGCAAGGCTGTTGGGGGAACGTTTGTGAAGGACAAGACTCTCTGATGGGGAGGCTGTCACGTACCAAAGGGAAACGCTGGCATGGCAAATTAGCCTGGCGTTCACCTCAGACCTGGAGGAACCTGAGGGCTCTCGCAGTCCAGTGCCCAGTGAGTTGGCACCCACCACGCTTGTCTCCCTCTGGGTCCTCTCCCAACCTCGTCTCTCAGCCTGACCTCCCACCCATGTACTCACTCTTCTCCTGGGGCCGGGCTCCAGCCAGGACTTTGTAGTTGGCTTGCTGGAGCACAGGGGAGCTTCTCTGCATCTCCTTGAAGGTCTCCAAGTGGTTCTTGCTTTCAGAGCTGATTTGCTCCTGATTCAGCTGCTGCAGTATTGTCTTCTTTTCCTCCTGCTGAGGATGGATAAGCATCAGCCCTGAGCTTCACCCCAGCTCCTCTGGAGACAAAGGAGGACAGGCTGGGAAAGCCCCAGGATCCAGTCACCAGTGAGCCTGAGTGTTGGGGCTTAGTGAAGTGCTGTCTCCACCTCGTCATGAGTACAAACGTGGCTCTGGAAGGGGTGGTAGCCCAGGGGTCAGGGAAGTGGGGCACTCCAGTTCCATGTGGCTTCCTGTGGCAAGGTCTCAGGCTTCTGCAGAATAAGAACCTGCCTATCCCACCTTGCCCCATGTCTGATTTCTCCACCACTACAGGCTGGCAGAGCACCTGACTCTGCTTGGACTATGCGGGGTGCTGTGACAGCTGCTGAAGACCAAGCTGTCTTGTCCTTAAGGAATCGCACACAGTGCCTCAATTCTAAAGCCCTTCCTTTGCTCAGTTCTGACTGCACACTTCCCCACACCCATCTCACGCTCTGATCTAGCTGGTTTGAGGCATGTAGAGAGGACATGGACCCCAGAACCTGAGCCTGCCCCCCTCTACTGCAGCCGTGCATGTGGGAGGAGTCACCTTGGGGCTCCAAGTCTCTGTCCCTACAGGGAGAATGGGAGGGCACCATCTCCCCCATGGTGAGGACAGTGGCAGCAGCACCAGGCAGCTCCTAGCACGTGGGGCCTGCCAGTCAGCACGGCCATCCAGGTCTACACAAGGCTCTCTCGACACTTAAAATGCCCTCTTCCTCTCTTCTTCTAGTCAAATCCTATCCATATTAAACACTGGTTTAATATTTATCTTTTTTTGACTCTCTCCCGAATCTTCAAGTGCCCTCTTCTTAAAACTTCTATGGTAATACTAGAGTGTTTACATAACTGGAAAAATTTCCACCCTGCTGAAGTGTTGGCAAGTAGTCCAGCCTCAATTTCTAGCACTTACCAACGACACGCTGTACTCAAGATGCTTCTTCTTGTTGTCCTGGAGGAAGAAGCTCAGGGAGATGAAGGACACAGCCACGATGGAGTATTTCCATAAGGGCATGGTGCTGGGCCCGGCAACTAGGCAGGAAGTGAGCAGGTGCTGGGCCCTGAGTGAGAGAAGTCAGAGACGTCCTCCTGTTGCCTGAGGCCTCCCCTCCCTTCCCCCACCCTTTCTCCTGGACACTTATGCCAATTTACTTCCTTTCCCTTTTCCACCCACTTCGACGACAACTCCCCCACCCCCCACTCCCCATAACCATCTAAGGAGAGACAAAGGTCACGGAGTTTGGTTCTGGTTCTAGTCAGCCTCTACCTTCTTCACCTCCTGTCTGGGTTTCCAGGTGAAACTGGAGCAGTGTCTTTGGTTTATCCACTCTTGGAGTAGAGGTCCCACCAGGGAGGATGTGTTGCCAAGAAGAGGAAATCAAGGATTAGGTGTTAGGCACACCCGTCCCTAAACTCAAACTCAAGCAAAAGTCTCCATTCAGGAATTATTTTGGACAGATTACAAGGTTTGGGGTCAAGTCCCAGGGACCAAGGGAAACTCCTGTACGTCTCCCCAACCCTGGACTGGTAGGAAGGATGGAAACCTAGAAGTGACTGGAAATTTCTAATCCTGCAGAAGTCTTGACCATGTTTGCAGAGCCACAGTGATTGGAGGTTTTTGTCTAACAGAAAATGTGGCTTGATAAACCATCAGAGAGTAGGGATTTCATTGAAATCAAAGAGAAAAAAACTTTAATGTTGCAGGATGGGGGTCCAGAGTGCTCCTCTGAGGTAGCAGAAACTAGTCACCCTCCCAGGAGACCCTGCCTGACAACCATTGTTCCCCCTGAATGGGGGCTGCTCACATCAAGCACCTGTTTCTGGCTACTGTGGGAACAAGGTTTAAAGCCAGCTTTCCAGTCTTATCTCAACCCAGAAGCTGGAACTTAACTGTCAGTTTGAATCAAATTGACAAGCGTGGATATTGAGTGATCCCTTCCCCTATTAGAGGGCCCCATAGATAGTTTTTGGAGGAACCATCCGTGTTATAGGATATCCAGTTATAGGATAAATAAGTAATTTAGATGTGTGTTCATCATTATTCAGTTCAAAATAATTTCTAATTGCTGCGATTTCTTTTTTGGCCCATGAGCTATTCAGAACTGTTGCTTAACTTCAACGTTTATGCATTTTCTAGATATATAATTATTTGCTTCTACTTTTATTCCTTTTTGGTTAGAGAGCATATTTTATATGATTACAATCCTTTAAACCAAGGTCACCTTCCAATACTCTATGTAGTTATCACACAAGATTAGTGGAAAGTTTTCCTACCTCACCCCAATCTTGACTTTCTGGCTTCCCCTTCCAGATAACTACTTGAATTTGAAGCAGATCTGGCTTCTCTGGTTTGTCTGTCAGTCTTGTCCTTGCCACTGTTTTGTCACCCCCTGGCCGAAAGGAGATGCCATTTTGGCTAACTATGCTCATCACTCTCTTGTCTAAACAAGCCCTGGCCTGGGGCCTGGCCCTGACTGGCCTCATGGCCCAGGCAGCCTTCATGGCAAATTGCCAATCTTTCCCATAAAGCCACAATTTTCGTTCTTTGCGAGCTGTTCCCTTGCCCCCATCTGGACCTGAGCCTGAAGTTTGGCTAACTTCTGTTTTTTTTAAAATCCTCACCCAAGGATATGTTTTTTGATTGACTGATTGGTTGAATGATTGCAAAGTATCGACCTGTTGTGCCCCAACTGGGGACTGAACCCGCAACTTGGGCATGTGCTCTGACTGAAAGTCAAACCCACAACCTTTTGGTGCATGGGATGACACTCCAAATAACTGAGCCACCTGGCCAGGGTTGGCTACTGTCTTGATTGGCACTGTTGGTACATCTACAGCCAGGCTGGGTCTGCAGCAGCACCAGTAGGAAGAGCAGTGGCTGCCTCGGGCGAAACAGAGCCTAACCCTTTTCTTAAATAAATAGCATCTATTTCCTTTTTTGTTTAAAATAGATCTGGTGGAGTCACCCAGTTTTGTATCACAAATTCACGCCATCTCTGAGCTGAACCTCTGTGCTTGTGCAGATTATGTTCTGCACAGGGGAGTGGCAGGAACTAAACCCACCATTAGAAACCCTGGCGTGGGGTCTTCACACCGGGAGCCACCCACCTTGGGAAGGAGTGCCTTTTAGTTTTACAGAAGTGCGCTATGTACTGGCAGAGTCCACCCCCAATCCCATACCAAGACGGAATCAGATGTGCAAGGGACTTGTTGGGGGGGGGGCATCACAGCCTTTGAGGCCGCAATGCAGGTTTGACAAGTGAGAATGAAGGGGAAGGGAGGGGGGCTGTAGACATCAGCAGTTTCAAGAAAGCTTCAGACAGGTCAGTGGGGAATCCATCTTAACCCTCAGCTATCACGTCAGAGGGTTTTGTGGATTCCCTGGTGGTGTGGCCCAAACCTACATTCCTAAATGGATCCTAAATTCCTTGTCTCCCTTTCCCCAGTTGTACAATTACCCAAGTAAATGTCTGTAGGTGCCTTGGTGGGGGTGGGGGCGGTCTGGGTAATCTTACAGGACCTGTGTTGCGGGTTCCTTCTCTCTAGGGACCTGCCCACCTCCCCTCATTGCACCGGGACCTGAAAATTGGCTCAGGTCCATAAACCAGGCAAGGGATTGACTTACTAGGGCAACTGTTCCTCCATTTTTGCCTTTCGTGGTTGTCTGCCTACCTACTTTGCCCATAGTGATGATGTCCTGTTGGCCTATTTTAACCTCTATTTCCACAACCACCTGAACATCCTGAGGAGGCCAGTCCCAAATCCCCACCTTACTGTTTCCTCAGAATACTCTCAGCACCCCCTTGTTAGTTCACATCTGCCAAGTTGCTGACGTGAACATGGGATTAGACATTCCAGAGCTTCATTAGTGGAGAGGAGCAGGCAGGGAGAGGCTTCAGATTTTGGCCAAGGTCTGACAAGGGTAGAAGGTGACAGAGAAGGAAGGATTGGCCAGGAAGCCTGGGACTGCAGTGTGGTTCTGGGAGTTTCAAACATGCTGATGTCACCTGTCAGAGGCCCACTCCATCTTGTCAGAATGCGCCCTGCTGGTGACCCTCTGGTCAGCCATCAGCTGGGAGCATTCTGCGGGGTGTATTGGCCTTGCCACCAACATTGAGGTCGATCCTGTGGCTGCCTGATGCTGAGCTTCTCCCTCCCACCCCCTTTCCTTGTTTCTGTCCCCCCATCCTGTTTGCAGATTCCAGCTCTTGCATTCACTTGGATTACAGATCACTGGGACACACTGCCTGACTTTTGATTTGGGTTCTTCCCAAATATCCCTCTTAGAGCTGTCCTTTCCTTTCCTCCTCTCCCTGCCTTCATGGATTCTAGCTCTCAAGCTAGTGAAAACCGGACACTGCACACTAGCTGAGCTCAGGGCTCAAATTTTCTGGGAATAAAGATCTCATAGCCAAACAGTGAAAAAAAAGTAAAATATCTGAAGTTTTTCCTATCAGAAACCCACGTTACCTTATAGTCCCAGAGATAAGACTGTGCTGGACACAGGAGCTACCACGGATCAGAACAAATGATTTTCAGTAATTTGGAGGCTATTTAAAAAGGAATACCTGGCATGTTGGGTAATCATGTAGAAGAGGACACTGCCTGACCATAACAGGATCAATACGTGTGCATCAAATGACCACCTTGAATGGAAAATGAGACCACAGAGCACACAGCTGTGTTCCTCTCCTGCCACACAGGAAGTTCAGCCTTTAATGAGTCCATTTCTGCTAGTGGAGAGGCCCCCATCCTCTGTTGTGTGGCTAGTCTTGTGATATGAGCGTCAGTCAGTCCTACCCACGTGCTCCTGCTGTTTCTGGAAGTCGGGTATTCCTGCCTCAAGGGGAGAATTCTGAATGGTAGGCCTTTTGGAGAGAAAACAAGGCAGTGTTTTAACAAGCCCACCTCATCCACCAGTGGCTCTGGGACCAAGAGCACATTTATCACTTAAACTTCACTTGGTCCAGAGGTTGATGTGCCTGACCACTACTCCAGAGGGTGCATGGGCTGTCACAAGCAATCTCACACATTTCACCTTCTTCGCAGACTTGTAAGACAACACCTGCTTATTCAGAATGCCATTTGCCAGTAGCCCCAGCAGAACATAGTCGTCACAGTCACTGACCTTGTTTGTAGAATCACAGCCCAGTTCTACTTGTCCCTCTTCCAGCTGATTCTTGCCTCTCAGGTCAGAGCCAGTCAGCACTTCAACTCGGGACACATGGGCAGGTACTTTCAAAACTATAGTTAGATGGCTGCCAGGCTCAGCCGACTTGGTGTAAAAGAAGTTCTCATCCAGGCTGTAGGCATTTGAGGGAACAGAGTTGTTGGCGACCTTTAGGCTGGTGTGGACAGAGGCAGCAGGGTTGCTGGGAGAGCCAAAGTCATCTTCCTCAAAGGAGGAGGAGTTGCCTACTTGCTGGAAGAGGGAGGGCAGGAACTGGACCCGGGTGCGATTGGAGAGGTCCTGAAAATGGGAAAGGAGGTCGGCACAGGGCATTTCTCGGAAGAGGAGCACAAAGGGGACAAAGTGGGACATGTCTCCAGTGTGGAAGAGTGTCCCAGTGAGACCCAGGGGAGAGAACTCCAGCATCACCCAAGGACTGCTTGCCCAGGCAGACACTGTGGTAATTATCTGGGTGACAAATCCGGGGGTGCACCTCACGTCATCTTCGACCATCAGAAAGTAGTCAGAGTAGGGGGTAGCAAAACTCATGAGGGAGACATAGTCCATGTTCTGTCTGGAGTGGAAGGCTGCGTGGGCTGGAGGGTTGTTAAAGGTCTTCTCAAGGTCCTTCAAGGGAAGGTAGCTGGTGAGAGGAGTAGTGATCACTACTAGCTCTCTGGCCTGGATGTGTGGTTTAAACAGGGCTGAGAGATTGTAGATCATTTGTACAAGCCACTTGGGGTCCGGACCTGCCAGGTGTACCAGAACAGTGACGTGCTTCCGCTCAGATGAGGAGGAGGCAAAGAAGAGAGACTGCAGGGTGTCCACGAGGTGGTTCCCCTGGGGACGCTGCACTGAAGAAATCCCTATGGTCAGCAGCTCTAGGGTTGGGGAGAGAGAGGACCTTTATCAACTTATGGAAGTGAGAAAAACAGTTGCTACGGGTGTGGTTATAATACTCTCAGGTTTTCCCATATGCCAACTTAATGTGTTCCTATGGATATTTTACATTTTTTCTCCCCCAGGCCTAAGTATGGACTATGTTAGGAGTTAATATCTGGTCACAAATTGTGAGCTTTTAAAAAATCATTACCTTTGAGAAACTACTGTTGGAGAAATAAATAAAGATGATAAACCAAAAAATTTGCATTTATGTCTCTTCTCACCCAAAGTGCCACTGAAAAACCAGAAAAGTTGCCATTAAAGAACCATAATGTTTGCAGAATTCCTGGAAGACAGAGAATATGGAACAGGAGGGGTGGAGAAGTCCAAGTAGAAGACTTCATACTTCAGAAGACACAGAAAAAAACAAATGCATAGATGCATCTTCATCTTCAAAGCCTCAGAGGAATTCTAAGTTCAGCCACCCAAAGGGAGAACCACAAAGTGTGACTGAGCTGACAGAAGAAAGGCCACATAATGTCTACACACAGATCTCAACAACAGATGCCAACATGGTTACCATGACAGGGAAAAGGATACTGCAGGGGTGAGCGAGGACCACAGACAGATCTATTCTAAAGCTGTAAATTTGGGAGTAATCAGCATATAGGTGGTACTTAAAGCTGTGAGTCTGGGTGAGGTCACCAAGGCAGTCCTGAAAAGGAATGAGCTCTGGGCACCTCGACATTTAGATGTTGGAGAGAGAAGATAAACCAGCAGAAGACACTGAGGATCTATCAGTGAGGTTGGGGGAAAACCAGAGTTTGGGATCCTGGAAGCAACTGGAAAGAGTGGTCTATTGTGTCAGATGCTGTTGTGAGTCTCTGCTCTCCACCTGCCTGACCTGCCCCTTTCATGGTCTAGACCCCTGTGCACACTCACTTTTTTCCACAGGAGGGGCTCCAACCAAGATACGGGAGTTCACGTTTTTGAGTGATTCTAAGTTTTTCTGCATATATTTGAACTTTTGCAGGTGATGTGTTCTACCAGGGTTGAGCTGCATCCGGGCTCTCTGCCAAGCTACCAGCTCCTTTTCCTCCTGAGAAAAGATAAGTTTCATCTCTGAGTCCTGCCCTTTGGGAATAATGGCTGAGTGGGTTCCCTTTTCGCATCACATAATAAAACACCTCCAGGATACAGGGTTAGGTTGCTCAGGGCTCAACTCAGTTTCTTTCTATCATCTGAAAAAGTTCTACCCTGGGGATTTTTGTATAGGTTATGGGTCTTGGGGTGAAGGGAGTCCAGGGTTATATGTAGGAAATGAGAGTGTGTCAGCCCGCGCCATTCCTCTCCCACAGTCATCTCTCTGACTAGTTTGATGTCGGTCACTTAATCCAATGAAGGGCAAAGCATGTGTTAAGCATGAGAGAGGAGATGGGGAGATGCTACCCCAGTGCCCGAGTTTAAATTCTTTTTTTTTTAAAAAATATATCTTTATTGATTTCAGAGAGAGGAAAGGAGAGGGAGAGAGAGATAGAAACATCAATGATGAGAGAGTCATTGATGAAGCCCACAACCTGGGCACGTGCCCTGACCAGGAATCGAACCTCGATCGCCTGGATCCTAGGTCGACGCTTAATGGCTGAGCCACGCCCGGCTGGGCCCAGTCTAAATTCTTCATCATCAAAATTAATTTTCACCCCTCTCCCTTTTTTTCTTTGCTTTTCCTGGGTTCTGGTGGAATTTTCTCAATCCCTTACAATTTTTCTCTACTTGCAGAAATGACTTAACTTCAGTGAGGTTCAGGATCCTATGGTATAAAATGGGGATAAAATGTGTAACTTTGAACCATAGGAAACAAGTGTAATTTCTTCCTAGCCCTGAATTCTCTCTCCCAGAGTGCCATATCTTTTATTGCCCCATCAAAGAAAAATATGTTGAGTCCTTAGGCTTTATTGTTTTTCTTCTTTGAGTGTCTACAATGTTAGTGACAATTTCACACAAATGGACACTTAGATAATGTCTCTTTTTTTTCAGTCCAGGGATTTCCACTTTGCCCGACCCATGGCTTCTGGTACTCACTAAGGACAGGAAACTTGTAGTGTCAAAAGGGCTTTCTCTAATGAAGAAGAAGAAGAAGACTGAGAACAGGGCAGCTGCGGTCATGATGAGCATGCACAGGACATCCTTCATGATGCTGACTGGGGACTTGTACGGCTGCTTCTTAATCTGTGACTTGTGGGTGTACACTCACAGGGCCTGGCTGCAACTCCCCAGAGAAATGTGAGCAGCACATGAATCCTGAGTCTCCTACTCAAAGAAGCACACAAACACCGTTTTTGCCTATTTTCATTCTATTCCTACTTGCATTAGAAAACAACTATTAGCCTATAATTTTGGACAGTGTATAAAGCTGTAATTCTGTGACAATGATAACAGAAAGGGGTGACGATAAAGATGTATAAGCAGAACTTTTATTATTGAAAGTGTTATAACTTTAAGATATTAAATGTAATCCTCATTGTAAACACACGCAAATACCTATCACATATACACAAAAGTGAGTGAGAAAATGTTTCAAATGTCTCACTATGAAAATTCAACTAAACACAAACGTGGACAGTGATGCAGAAAATGAGGGACAAATTAAATGTTCTAAAGTGTCTAGAAAGAGGAGTGGAGCAGGTGTTCGGTAATGGAGGTGACAGTAGGCTTTAGGAATTTTTACAGATAATGTTGTGCAATGAGAAGGCTTAGTGCTTACCGGCTGCTGCATTTGCAAACTGCCAATAAACATAAATTATGTATACATGGAAAAACTATTTGAAACAATTATTAGTTAACAGTCTATTAGGCCCTTGTTTCATGTTATGACTTTTAGATGAATTAAATCTGAACAGTTCAAGATTATAATCAACTATATTCAGTTTCAATTATAATTCCTAGTTGATTCAAGCTTATGAGCACGACCTCTGGGAACAGTTACACAATGGTAGTAAAGCCAGCGTCCTTACTCCTGACCAGCGTCCACGTACGAGGCCAAGGGGTCAGTAAGATTAAAAAGGGTGGAACTTTGATCCCTAAGTACTGTGCTTCCCGATCCAGGGAGCAGCACCTTTCGGGACGGCAAGGAAGTTGGAAGGACAAATAAAAAACCTCAGGACCACAGGTAACGACTTATTCGTGCTGGCGACAGCAGCCAGGCCCTGCTCCTTTCCGGCGACCTTCGCTCGGCGGCGCTCCTCTCTCCCGAGAGGAAGGACAACGCTCCTTCCTCATCGACCCTTCTACTACTTTGTTTGCATGACGGCGATAAATCAAAAAACTTTAAGAGCCCGCCCTGCCATGCTGAGAATGTGTTAACTCACAGGTTTCGAGGAGAAATGAGACTGAAGACTTACTCGGTGGAGCAGCAGGCGCGCAGGCCCTGTGGCTTGAGGAGCAGGGACGTGACAATGCCCGTCAGTTTGGGTGAAGCGACCCTGCAGCGTGGACACGGGCGGCATTAGAAAAACCCGGAGGTCACGCTGGAAACTCAGTTCTGACCCACGCGGTGTGGGTTTCGGGACTGAGAAGGGGTACAAACCGCGGAAACCCGCGCGGCCCCGACAGCCACCAACCTCCACGCAGCCCCGGCGCAGGCGGGCGCTGGATGGTGACGTCACTACGCCGGGCGGTGATTGGCGTCCAAAGGGGACGTAACCACCAGCGCGACGCGGAGTCCCGGTGAGTCATCGCGAGAGCGGCGGCCTGCGGCGCGGGATGGCCACGGAGCCGGGCGGAGCTGTCCAGCGGCTCCCGGGGCCGGATCTGGGGCCCGAGACATGGCCCGGGGTCCCGGCCCGCTAGGCCGGCCTCGCCCCGACACGGCCGCCATGCCCAAGCGAGGGAAGCGACTCAAGTTCCGGGCCCACGACGCCTGCTCTGGGCGAGGTGGGCGAGGGGCCGGGCGATGAAAGGCCGGCGGGTGGAGGAGGCGGGCGGCGGAGGCGGCGGCCGGGGCCGGGGCCTGCGGGGCGCCGGGGTCTGGCGGGGGGACGCTGAAGGGAGACGGCCGCCTCCCCTGAGGGCTGTGCTTGTTTCAGTGACCGTGGCGGATTATGCCAACTCGGACCCGGCCGTCGTGAGGTCCGGACGGGTCAAGAAGGCCGTCGCCAATGCAGTTCAGCAGGAAGGTAGGCTTCCTAAGAGCCTCCAGATCGGGCGCGGAGACGGAACTGGGCGGTTTGTTCCTGCGGTTCCGTCCGTGTCTTTATTGCAGCCCTTTGGGCGCCTTCCGTAAGCGTGTTTGCTCTGCTCCGGGCTTGCTCAATAGATCCGGGGAGGGCGGGGCTTAGCCAGGAGACTGGCACTTTCCGTCGCAGAAATGCCTTATTTGTGTCTCTGCCTTACCGTAGCGTGCGCTTCGGCAGTTCCCACTCCCTTCTTGGCTGTTAGTCTTTTTCCTGCAGTTCACGTGTGTCCTCCCCGTGCTCTGCAGTTTGCTTCTAGTGTAAGAACCGAATCTTTCTTTCCCTTCTCACATGCTTTCCTACTTCCAAGCTTTGCACTCACCTGACCCTGACACCTACTGTCTCCAGCCCAGGAACATGATTAAATGGGATTCAGTGCCTCTCAAACGCAGGTCCTCGGAATTTGTGAAAATGAGAACAGCATTGCCTTTCACTTTGTCCCTGGGGTTTATAGCTGGGGAATAGTGCACTCCTTTTTTCTTCAGCCTGAGGTTTGCACTTTCCAGGAGACAGTTTGCCCATTGCTTTCCAATTATTTGTATTTAAAACACTCAGTTTTCTTTCTTTTTAGAGCTTTCACTTTCTTTAGCAGCCTCTCTTAGTTTTTTTTTTTTTTTAGTCTCCCCCCCCCCCCCATGGATGCTGATATCCTGCCTAAGCTGTTTGTAATTCTGGATGGGACTGTGCCTTCTCACCCTTCCCTTATTTCCTTCTAGTAAAATCTCTTTGTGGCTTGGAAGCCTCTCAGGTTCCTGCAGTGGAAGCGCTTTCTGGGGCTGGTGAGTCCTGTGACATCATCGACAGCAGTGATGAGATGGATGCGAAGGAGGAGAGCATCCATGAGAGACCTGTCTCCAGAAAAAAGAAGAGCAAGAGGCACAGAGGTATAGGGCTTGTTCTCTCTTGGTTCATTAATCCTGTGTGTGGTGACAGCTTGAAGCTGTCACTTTTTCCGCAGCACCAGAGGTGACAGCAGTAGAGAATCCAAGTTTGGATCTCAGGAGTGGGATGGTTTAACATACCATGAAGCTTTTCTTTACTGATTCCATTTCCTACATTTTGAAATGTCTTAATAATTGTGTTTAGAACACAGTTCTTTAGTAATTACTTAATTTTGACCCTAAACACAAAATTTTTAATAGCATTCTGCTTCGTAAAAGTTCCGATGGGTCTCAGTGGAGGAAATGCTGGTAGTCATTTGCCTTCTCTTTCTGAGAGAGATTTAATGTAGGACAAGGTGGGGCCCAAACATGGTAGACTGAGCCTTAAGTGATTACAGGAAAGGGTAGGAACCAGAAAAGAGGATGTTGCTTCAGAGACATTGATCTCTGATAGGAAGAACCGAATGCAAGAACCTGATTGAGTAACAGCACTGCAGGAAGCAGTTACCTAGAAAAGCAGAGGCATCTTGGGGAGGTGGTGTAGGGGCTTTTTGCCAGGGAAGAGAAGGAAGAAAGCTAGCTTTTGGATAGTTCTTTGACGAGGTTTGAGTTAAAGGTTAATGTTAGGATTAGCCCAGATTCAGGCGTCTGTATGGAGTGTGAGTTTTCACTTGAACCTGAGATGTATACTGCGCCTCAGAGTCAAGAGAATTAACACTGATGAGGTCTGATGGAGGAGGAGGTGGGATGCATTGTCAGAGTCTCTGAATACTGAATGCCTGTGGGCAGGATCATAGGTCAGACTGGCAGGGAAACAAGGAAAAATGAGAAGAAAAGAAATGTGCACAGGCAGTTACTGAGTAATGGGAAGACCGCTGCCACTTACCAGTTTTTTTATTCAGTTTTCACACTGAGGTTTTCCTCATACCATCTTAGAGTCAGTTTTGTTTTTTAAATGATCGAACTGAAGAAAATGTTTGATGGTTGGGGACTGTGAGGAAAATCAAGGGCAAAGCTGGAATTTGGAGTTAGAAAACCTGGGTTCTGTGTACCTTCCCTAGGTGGTGAGGTTCTGCTTTCCTGTTAGTAGAATGGGCACAAGAACATTTTTCCTTATTTCCGTTGAATTATGAGAATTGAATGACTTAATGTGTGCAAAGTTATGTTGAAAACTTCAAAATAGCATGTAAGTAATTGTTAAATAAAGGCCTTAAAAACAAGACCTATTCACTGGGCAATAGAAAGCAAAAGTTTCCTGCAGCTGGAATAATCAGGAAATGATGAATTTGAGAGGCTTCCTTGGACCTATTTAAAACCTTTTTCTTAGCTGTGCAAGCCCTGGGAGAGCCTAACTGATTGGGGATCTTTAGCTGTGTGTGTAATAGTAGTTCAGAGATTAAGGTAGATGATCTGACTATGGGTGGTGGGCACACAATGCAACATACAGATCGTGTATCCTAGAAATGTACGCTTAAACCTATAGGACCCTATTAACTAAGGTCACCCCAATAAATTTAATTTTAAAAAAAAGAAGGTAAGAGATTACAGGTTTTTTTTCTGTTTCAGAAGACCTGGATGGGGCTGGAGGAGAAGAGTACCCCATGGATATCTGGCTGTTGCTGGCTTCCTACATCCGTCCTGAGGACATTGTGAATTTTTCCCTGATTTGTAAGAATGCCTGGACTGTCACTTGCACTGCTGCCTTTTGGACCAGGTTGTACCGAAGGTGCGGCCACAGGGAGCTCCCTGTTGTCTATGTAGCTGATTTCATGCTGGTTGTGATGTGGACCTGCTCCTGGGATGGTGACCTTTGTACTTTCTCTACTCCATGCCTCGCGTGAGCCTGGCTTTGGACTCCTTGAACCCCTCTCATTTAAAATTGATATTATTAATTCATCCAGGTAACTGTCTTCCCTGTGGTTGTCCCCTCCCCGATCCAGTATCCATTTCCAGCAAAAAGTCTTGCTTCAGGTTTCAGAATTGTCTGACTTTTCCTCAGGCAGTTGTCTTAGGTAGATTTTCAAAAGCTTCAGATGCCCATCCGTTTGCCTTTCCAAATGGATTAGTTTCTTAGATTTGCTAGTAATCTTGAAGTACATATAGTTCTTGTACTTATGCTGCCCTGTGTACAGTGGTAGTGGTGAGGAGAGGGCGAGCCATGTGACTGGGGAGGGCTGGCTCTTGGTACTGGGTGCACAAGTGTAGTGAAAGTTATGAACTGTCAGTGAGAATGTGCTGGGAAGGGAGTAGAGGACCTGCTGCGACATGTGACAGGAGGACCTTGTGGCTCTTCCCCAGGATGGGGTCTGAAGTATATTGTACTTGTATCGAGGCAAAGACTTTCCCGTTTTTGAGGTGATGTACTGAAGATTAGGAACTTTGAAAAGGGTGGAGAAGTGCAGGGTTATGAGGGTCTGTGAACTGGGTGTCACACAGCAAAGAAGCAGAGGTAGCTGAGAAGAAGAGCTGGTAATGCGTGTGTCAGAGAGCACTGGGGGTAAGCTGACTACTGGTCAGTGAAGTCACACAGAGACCGGGAGTCCTAAGAGACTGACCTGGAGTAGGAGAGACAGGCCACATGTTGGTAGGAGTAATGTGTCGTGTTTCAGGCACTACACGCTGGATGCCTCTCTGCCTT
The DNA here is from genome assembly GCF_054644295.1 of Miniopterus natalensis. Classification (NCBI taxonomy): domain Eukaryota; kingdom Metazoa; phylum Chordata; class Mammalia; order Chiroptera; family Miniopteridae; genus Miniopterus; species Miniopterus natalensis. The sequence continues at coordinate 20,155,978 of NC_142101.1, forward strand.
TGCGCCTGCGACCAGAGTCCATGGAGAAGCTGCGCTGCCTCCGGGCGTGTGTGATCCGATCTCTGTACCATATGTATGAGCCCTTTGCTGCTCGAATCTCCAAAAACCCAGCCATTCCAGAAAGCACGCCCAGCACATTAAGGAATTCCAAAGTAAGTGGGAATTAGTGTTGGGCTCTTCTATGGTGGATTTGTCTCTGGCTTCCGTGATGGGGAGGGTTAGGGCTGCCGGTATGAGGCTGCTAGGGGACTAATGTAAACTTCCAAGGCTCAGGGCTTTCCCTTCTCCAAGATGTCCCTGCTGAGCTGGCCTGGCTTCCTTATGCTGTTAGCATCTTCCTCATTCTCTTATTTGTTTTCATGCATTGTACATTGGTCCACATTAGGTGGTTTTGATGGTTTGAGCTAGGAAGAACACAACTCCAATGGTAGGTCTCAGCTGTAATTCATAAGAGGTGCTTTAAATCATGATGCAAAGATGCACCCCGAACAGCTTCTGGGGTGACATTGATGTCTGGGATTCCCCTTTCTTGTCGATCCCTTAAGGTCCTGGTGTATAGACCATGCTCCCTTAGCGTCTGCTGAGTATGCACTGCTGCCAGGCCCCTCGGCGCTCCCACTCAGAGACTCCAGCGCTCTGAATCCTTCTGTGTCCAGGCTGCTGCTTCAGCCAGCCGACGCTCTAACCACTGAGCATACCAGCTAGGGCCAGGCTTCTTCTTAATCTTGTGATTTCCCCAGCAGTTTATACTCACACGTCATGTTCAAGTTGTTGGCTTCTGGTTTGTACGTAGGCCTGTCAGCCTTTGGTCGGTCTTCTCCGAAACACCTACTGACTGTCCAGCTAGGCTAGTGTAGCCGTATGATGATTCGGGCAAGTTGAAGTCTCAGCCTGTTTCCCTCGAACTAATAGTATCTAAATTTTGTATCTTTTGAGTCTGTGGGTAATTTTTATTACTCTCAGCCTACACAAAATCTGGTGTCCTGTAGCACTTCCTGTTCTTTTGCGTTTTGTTTTTATGCTTTGGATGGCACAGCGATTCTTCTCCCCAGGTGATATAGCCCAAGTGTGATAATATTCTACCTGTTACATATTGACTAAAGGGTACTGCTGATTTCAAGATTATTTATCAAGGTTCCTCCTAGGGTTGCAAATGGAGGTGGTCAGGGCCATGGGCTGAGCTCAGTTTAATATCACGCCAGCTGATGGATACAGGGTGGGGTAGAGTTTCACCCAGCAGCTGTTTCTGCTTGTAATGTGAGTGGACAGTGTATCGTGTGACGTTTACAGTTTCTGCGCCCAGAAACAGTGATAGTGTCAGACTGACTGTGATGAGGAGGGCATCATCCCAGAGCCGACCAGCCAGGTATAGGTTGGTTGCTGGAAGCAGAGCAGCGTTGGGCAAACTCGTGCTGACACATCGTAGCGGCTCCAGTGCCCAGTCCTAAAGGACCCGTGTCTTCACACTCTTATCACTGTGTAGTAATTTTTAAAGTGGACTCTAAAAGCCAATGTGGAATGATAGCTAATGTTTAATCCAGATAATAAGCCCAGGCTACCTGGCTGCTTCTTTTGTGCCTTGTTAGAGATCTTCTGAAGAGGATGTGGGACCTGCAGTGGTAGCTGTCCCATGCATGGCCTTGCCACTTGTACAACTACAGTCGCATGGCATTCAGGGAGTTGCCAGCATGCCTGAAGGAGCGGTCCCACGTTCCCGGACTCCAGCTTTTCGTATACGATTCTCCCTCTCTCTCTTTTCAGTAGCATAGCTTGTGTGGGACACTGGAGCCGTTGTGATGGCAGCAGAAGTGTTTGCCCCTTAAAGCCAAGCCCATTATTTTTGATGGAACATCAGGACGTACAGGGCATGTCTGAAGGGCAGGACAGCTGGCACGGCGGACGACCCACCCCTTGTCCCCTGGGAGGTACTTGACTTCTTGTGCTTAACCTTAACTGTAGCCTGCCTTTCATGAAGGGCGCACTGAATTCAGCCCAGTCCTGCAGTGTTCACACCTGCTCTCTGCTCCTATAGGGTCCTGAGCGGCTCGCTCCTATTTGTTATAGGGTTGGCCTTCTCTGCCTGCCTTTGTTACCATCTTGCCCGGTGGCTACTCACGTTTTAATATAGAGGAGTGGCCTGCTGAATCTAAGAATGCCCCACTCCCTAGAGACCATGTAGGGTTGACTTCACAGCCTCTGAGGTTGACGTACGTTGGTCCCTCTCCTCTTTACCGAATATCCCTGGGACTGTCTTTTCGTGTTGCACCAGTGTCAAATTGGGGGGCGGGTCTCTATCTGTGCCAGAGTGAACTCAGCATTGGGACTGGCGGGCTCTAGAGCTGGCACACAGAGAGGCTCCTGCTGGTTACTTTTGGCTACCTTGTTTGGATTTTTTCCTTTTCTGTCTTTTATTTTTGGTTTATTTTTTTTTTTTCTTACAGTGCTTACTTTTCTGGTGCAGAAAGATTGTTGGGAACAGACAGGAACCAATGTGGGAATTCAACTTCAAATTCAAGAAACAGGTATGTAGTTGTATCTCTTCTTTGTTTTTCAGATAATATCTTGTTCTAATAAATTTAACTAGGCATAAAGATGACTTATTAAAACCAAATGCACATCAAAACTTGCAATAATGCCATGAAGAGACAATGAAGAAGGAACTCGCCTGGGTGAAAGACACACAGGGTGTAACAGCTTAGTACAGAGAGTGACCCTGGAGTGGGTCCTGGGCCCTGGAGCACAGGGCTCTGCAAGATGCCCGGGATTAGATGGCCACTTGTGTCTCCCCTTTGTGCAGCACATGTTCTCTGGAGTTGACAAGTCACAAGAGATTTGCAGTCTTCCAAACATTTGGAGTGCCTCTGATAGAGCTATACACTTCCATTTTTTGCCAGGTGGCAGGAAATACTGTCTAAATAAAGTATTACACCAGCTGCCATGTTGCTCATCCCAAGGGCAGGTTTTCCTTGATCTCTATGGAAATATGTTCATAAAGAGAGAGGAGATAACAGAAAAATGGGTCTCATGGCATCAGTTGAGCCATAAACTTTTCATTGGTGGAGTCTTAGATCCATAAACTTGTCCTCTGAGCCATGAGATTGATTCTCTGTTCTCCTCAGTCTCCTAGATTAAAGAGCAAGTGTGTGGGAGGGTTGCAGCCTCCTGTTCAGTATGAAGATGTTCACACCAACCCCGACCAGGACTGCTGCCTCCTACAGGTCACCACCCTCAATTTCATCTTTATTCCAATCGTCATGGGGATGATATTCACCCTGGTAAGTGGAGACAGGATGTCTCGTCACCTCTTTCATAGACTAACTAGTACCTTGGTTTTGAAAGAAATTTGTAAATTTAACCATTGAAGAAGTCTTTGATGAAGATTTTAAAAAGTCTGAAAGCAGACTTGCATATTAGGAACAGGCGGATTTGTGGAGAAGTTATTTATTTTGGGAATATTGCACCTCTGTTTTTTGTAGTGATCATGAGTGTAGAGACGTGTCCCCACGAGGGACAAGGACGAGGCTGTATACCGAGACCTCAGGATGCATGTGGCGTCATACATGCAGCATTAAAGTGTGGTGACCGTCTTTCCTGGGGGGATGCTTAGCTAAGAATTAGATTAGTAAACAACAAATATGCCTCTGGCATGTCTTTTAGATTCTTTAATTTTTTTTTAACTGGATTTGAAACTAGACAGTTATGTAACTTATCTTCTCTGTATTTTAGGCTTATGTTCAGAGAACATGGGGTTCTCCCCTCCACACTGAAAATAGCTTTATGCCCTGGCCGGGTGGCTCGGTGGGAGCGTTGTCCCGTTCACCAAAAAGGTTGTGGGTTCGATTTCCCGTCAGGGCACGTACAGGAGGCAGCTGATCAATGTTTCTCTCCCCCACCTCTCCCTCTTTCTGAAATTAATAAACATATCCTCAGGTGAGGATTAAAGAAAAAAGATTAAAAAGTATATATATATATACACACACACACACACACACAAACACGCACACACACATATAAGAAAATAGCTTTTTTTTTAAATGGTAAAATAAATAATACACGCTTTATATAAAGAATTTAAGTAGTGCATAAATACACTGAGAAAAGGTGACTTAGACTTCCAATAACCTACAACTGCAGTTTACCTTTTGGGAACTGCTCTTTAGTGTGTCTGTTAACATGTACATGTGTACACTGCCTCTCAAGTGATTTTGTGTGATGGAGATGGCGTCATACACGCTGCTTTATTGTAAGCACCTCCCCTATCCTAGGTGAGGCCACGTTAATGACCCAGTTGTCTACCATTCATACTCCATGTACTCCATGCTCAACAGTTCTGTACGGATCTGCACATGTAGGAATATTTAGAAATTTTGTGGTGTATTTTACACATACAAAAAATGGGATCATGTGTGTTTCATGATTCTTGCTTTGACTTGCTCAACAGTATTTGATCAAAATCCCTGCTCTAACCAAAAATTTAAAAGTTGGTTTTGGTGGTAGTCTGTGTGCGTGTATCCTGATTTATCCAGCCTTTTGAGAGAGTTTAAATATATGCAGCTGCCTGGCCGAGCGTGGCTCAGTGGTTGAGCTTTGACCTAGGATCCAGGTGATCGGGGTTCGATTCCCGGTCAGGGCACATGCCTGGCTTGTGGGCTTGATCAATGACTCTCTCACATTGATGTTTCTATCTCTCTCTCTCCCTCTCCTTTCCTCTCTCTGAAATCAATAAAGATATGTTAAAAAATAAATAAATAAATAAATATATGAAGCTAAAGAGAAAAAAATCATTCTTAATTTTTATATTTTTGCAGAGGTGTTGGTATTACTTAGAGATTATCTTGTGGCCTCGCCAGTGTAAATTTTGTCTAGACTGTCTCATTTCAGAGTGTGCTGTAGGAGAACAGGTTGTTTAATTTCGATATGGAATGGAATGTAATTTGCTCTCTCCTCCCAGTTTACGATCAATGTGAGCACAGACATGCGGCATCATCGAGTGAGACTGGTGTTCCAAGACTCTCCTGTCCATGGTGGTCGGAAACTGCGCAGCGAGCAGGGTGTGCAAGTCATCCTGGATCCAGTGCACAGCGTTCGACTCTTTGACTGGTGGCATCCTCAGTACCCGTTCTCCCTGAGAGCATAGTCACGGCGTCCTGTCCCTGTGGGCAGGCTGAGCTAGGCCAGCCCATCGGTCATCAGAGTCCCCTGTGGAAGGATGGCTGGATTGTTTATCTGGTTAATGATGCACATGCTCTTCAGGTTCCCAGGGCTCCTGTTGGGGGAAGGAGAAGGGCTGAATCAAGAGCAGAAACAATTACGACTTCTAAACATATTTTAATGTAAAATTTCATTTGAAAGGAGAAACTGGGCCCTGTTTTCTGGTTAAGCCCCATCTGGTGCTATTGAGTTTGTCCTTTATTCTTTCATCCCAATGAAAGTGGACAGTCTTGCTCCAGGAAGGAATTAGACTCTTGAATCAAACAAGGAAGTTGAAGCCTCCCCTGTGGATCAGAGGAACCGTAGGACATAGAACTGCTGCTACTGTTGCTTCCAGTGTAGCTGCCCCTCAAATTCAAGTGAATATTCTCCCTTTACCCTTCTCCAGAAATAAAGCAGGTGACAGGGTTTTCAGAATCTTGCAAGATTGGCTGTGTATCTTTCTTTAAAAGTAATTTTTGGATATTTATCACATAAATATTCTTTTGCCAATTTTGGATTTTAGGCATTTTTTTTGCATGAGACTGAGAGTAGTGATGGTAATGACTTTGTGTCCTTGTTCCTGTACTAGGAACTTTACATAGTATCTCTAATGTCCACAGTCTGTCAAGGTAGGTGATACTGCTCTCTCATTCTGTGGTTGAGGAAGTGATATCAGTGACGGAGGCAGGACTCCCACCCAGGACCCTCGGCTCTCCCACAGTTAGAAGGTCAGTCTCGTTTTTCTGTGGTAGATGGTGGCAAAGGGGAGTAGGCAGAGTGCACGCAGATAAAAAGTCAAAGGTGAGTAAGAATTTGATAGTGGTATACCTTATCCCTTTTTTCTTATAACCTAAAGGTGTATAAGAAGAAAGAGTCTGTTAAATATGTGTTTCTAAGTAAAATATAAAACAAATTAGAAAAGTTATTACAGGAAAGATAGTGGTATTTTCATTGAATTGTTAGAAAGGCATTTATTATACTGAAGGTCATTAAAAAATACATCCCATGCTTGAAACCAGCCTCCTGAACTATGAGCACATTGTGATGTTCCTGCTTGGCCCTGTCATCCTGTGTGTCGTTACTGCAGAAACCTGTTGTCAGAGGACTTGCTGTAGCTGGTATGTCTGAGAAGAGGAACATGGCTGGGATGTTTTATTTTGTTTTGTTTTTGCTGACAAGATAACCTTGCTGCTTTCTGCCACCCCACCCCCACCACAAATTAGCCAGTGAGCTAGATATTGCCATGAGGTAGGCGTTAAGATGACACTCTTTAGACAGGAAAATCTTGTGGGGGCAGTTGCTACCATACTGCTAAATTGGTGGTGGTCTTTCCTTACCATCCTCCCTGCCCCCTGCTATTTAAGGACTGTTTAGGGAGCATCTGCTGAATACTGCTGATAGCTAACCTTACCCCACACAGAAGGTAGAACTGAAGCTGTTCACACAGAAAGTGAGCCTGGGTCCATGAAAATCAGAATTTGGGCATTTAAATGTTAAAAAATAAACAAAACCCAAGGACAGTAAGCACCTTGCACATCTCTACATTCAAACGTTGCCTCTGAGGCAGAGGAGAAGCACAGATCCCTAGTTCCCTGAACTAAAGATTCCATGGAGCAGAAGGGGGCTCTCCTGGTGGATTGCATGTCCCCCATTTAGGAGTTCCCTTTAAAAGGGGGACTGAAATGCTTTTGGCATAATAATTGTGTTCTGGCTCAGATTCTGAGTTTTTGTATCAAACCCTGTGGTATGATGATAGATAAAATATTAGATGTTGCCTCAGCTGTTCTCTCAGCTTACTGTTTGCAAAACACTTGGTAAAGCGTTACCAGGGCTTTAGCTTTCCCTCTTCACTGGCTGAGTTGCCATTTCTAGGGTGATTCCTGTTTATTAGTGAAAGGATGTGAAGTGTCGCAGGGACTTCCTTTTGATGAGACCCCTAAACCACCTGGAGAAGAGTTGGGACTTTCTGGACTACTTATGTAATTTTCCTTAAATATATACATTGACTTAGCTCTGACAGTTGAACAGAACATGAATTTAGCTTCATTTCTCACCCCACAAATACATCACAATTACTCAGATTTTCCTGCCTTCTACCAAAAAGCACCTGGAAACTAAGCCAAGTGGTGAATATATTGGAGGAAAGAAAAAAAAAGGTTATATGTGCAAATGATCTCAACTACAGCCTTTGTTGATATTGAACATGTGCTTATCTGTAAATATGTACACAGTGCAAGCACATAAATATTCTTCACACTCCTGCAGTACACACAGCCTTGGGCAGGGACTCAGTAGGCACAGTGATGCTTAATAGCCACAGGAGAGGTTGCACAGGGAAAGGAGCAGTTCAGGAAAATGGAGAGATTTCACTATAATTTGACAGTCGGGAGTTCCGGCCTAGGGACTTCCTAGTGTGTTAGCATTGCCCGGTGCCCGGATGGAGACAAGTGACGCAGTTCACTTAAGCACACACTGTGGGAATGTATCTGGATTTCAAGTTTCTCCAATGAAAAATGGGTGCGACTGCCTGCCAGTGTGGCTCAGCGGTTGAGCGTCGACCTAGGATCCAGGAGATCGCGGTTAGAGCGGGGTCAGGGCCCGGCCGGCTGCCCGCTCGCAGCCGATCAGTGACTCGTCATTGATGTTTCAACTCTCCCTCTCTCTAAAATCAATAAAGACATTTAAAAAATAAAAAAGGGGTACTATCAAAGGACAAGTAATCAGCGAGCACCAGGGAGCAGCGTGGAAGCTGACAAGCCGCGGGCGGCGCGGGGAGGCCAGTCGGGGCGGGAGCTGGGCGGGCCCGGCGCGAAGGCAGGTCGGGGCCCGTGCGGGCGGGGCGCGCCCCCGAGCCGGCAGCCCCGCCTCTGGGGGTGGGGCCAGGCCCCGGGAGGGGCGGGGCTCCGCGGGGCGGGGCTGCGCGGCGGGGGCGGGGCGGCGGCGGCGGCGGAGGCGGGGCTCCTGCCCCGAGGCTGCGGCGGCTCGAGGTCCGGCCGGCGCCGCGTGGGGCCTGCGCGACCCGCGCGCTGGCTGCCGAGCCGGGCTGCGGGCCTCCGAGGACTGCGGGCAGCTGAGCGCCAGGCCCGGGCCGGGGGTAGGTGCCGCTCCGCCCCGGCATCCGCGCCGCCGGGGGCGGGGTCCCTGCTGGCGGCCCTTCGGCTTCAGCCCCTTTCCACTCCGCGGGCGTCGGCTCTGCCCCTCCGCCGCCCCTCGCCGGCCTTTTCAGTGCTGTGCCCTTGGGGCGAGCTTGGAGGCGATGCCCACTTTGCGGGGTGCGGTGGGGGGCAGAGTTCCCGCTCATCCATCGGCCTCGGAGGAGGGGGCTGAGCGGGCAGGTCTAGCGGGACCCGAGGGGCTGCGCCCCACTCGTCCCCCCGCCCCCAGGAGAGTCGGAGAAGCGGCGCAGCTCCGGGGCCGGGGGCGCTCCCGGGCCCTCGGCCTCCCCGCCCGCGCGCCCCTTCTCCGCGCCGCGGGCTCCCCGCCCTCCAGCTGTCGGCCGCGAACAGCCCGCGGGGCGGGCTCCGCAGTGCCGGCCAGGGGCCTGCGGGGTGGGGGCGAGAGTGGGCGCAGCTGGGAAAGGGGGGGAGCAGATCCCCGAGCGCGGGGCGAGGGCGCGGAGCGCCTTCCCACCCCCAGCGCGTTTTCCGGGCAGACCCTGCAGCCTTCGGCGGGGGCGGGAGGAGAGCCGTCCGGTCGGGCCGCCCCACTCGGGAGCCCGGCGTGGGTGCTTCTCTTTGCAAAGGAGGAGCTGTGCAGGACAAGGTGCCACTAGGTGCTGATGTCACCTTTGAGGAGAGGCATCCAGGCCGTGCGGCAGAGGGGCAGGGGCGTTGGGGCTGCTGCTCTGCCGCCGTGGGTGGTGACCAGGTGGCTGAGGAGGGGGCTCTGCTTACCTGGGGCCCCTCCAATAGCCAGGTTCCAGAGACTCCCCTCAGTCTTTCCAGAGGTGTTGGGATTGGTACTTAGTACTTTGTTCAGCACTCAGCAAACATTTATTGGGCACCTACTGTATGCCAGATAGTGCTAGGTGCTGGGTCTTTTGAAGACAATTTAGGGCCATGGGGCAGCTGAAAGGTACACAGTCACCCAGTGGGCACTCTGTTAACAGCCCCTCCCATTTTGTTATATTGCTGTTGGGTTAGGGGATAGAGCTGTCTGAACTGGATTCCATCCCATCCACCCCCTACCCCTATTAACAGCCCAGGCTCTCCCAAGGGAAGCTGCCTTAGCAGAAGGAGCAGTTTGAATGGCTTCCCTTGGCTATTTTCTAGGACTTTGTCCTGAGGCCTGAGGAGGCTGCCTGGGGTAAATGTTATCTCAAAATAATGAGATGATGAATAGCTCAGTGGTTATCGGGGGCCCTGGCCTAGCAGGGGACTCCAGCTCTGGAAGACAGTGTAGTGTGGGGCCAGGGGGTGTGAAAGGGAAAGCACGTCCAGCAAGGACTGTCTGGGCATGTGCTGCTGAGCATGTCATGAGGTCAGAGCCGTGTGGGGGGGGTGGCCTGCCAGCTGGGTGCTAAGGAGGGATCGGAGGGGCAGGGCAGGTAGCCAAGGTCCTGGCCTCTGGATTGCTACAATCTTAGAGTTGGAAAGAGTTGTTAGGGATTTCTGTGGTCTTTTCAGAGCCCCTGAGGATAACCGTGAGAGTTGGGGAGAGAGCAGGGCCAGGGAGCTGGGTGCCAAGAGGGCTTTAGGATATGAGGGAACTAGCTGAGGCCATTTTATGCCTGGGATACACTGGGGCTTAGACCCTTGGATGGGTTACTGTGGAAACACGGTGTGGTGTGGAGCTGTGTGGAGTGTGTGTGTGGAGTGTGTGCTGGAGAGGAGGGGTTGGTATAGAGCAGGGAGGACTGAGGGATGGAAAGCTGCCCCAGGTCCCAGGTAGAGAGTTGGGAGAAATGGGGGGGGGGGAGTGGGGCATTGCAGCCACAGGAAGTCACCATCTGTCCCCCTCTGGCCTGTTGGCTCACTGACCTATAATTAGCTCTGCAAGGAATACAGTGCTGGGCTTCACAGATACAGGCCCAGTGGCTTCATCGGGATGGCTGCTGCTCAGAGACCTCCTCCAGCATAGAGGAGGAGGGGTGGGAGGGTGGAGCTGTCCCTAGCCTGTGACACCCCAGCACCCTGGGCAAGGGCGAGAAAGACCTGAGAAAGGCTTAGGCTGAAGGAGTCAGGCCCCTCTCTGGACTCAGACATACTGGAGTTTAATCACTGTGGAAACCTGGTTATGTGACTGAGTCCCAAGTCTCACATCTGTGAAACCGGAAGAATTCTGTCTCCTTGTGAGGAATCATGAGGGTTGAAGTGAGTTAATATATGCCAACCGACAACACTGCGCCTGGCACGTGGTAAACGCTGAGTAAATCATAGCTGCTGTCATAATTGCTATTTTCCTGGGTGACACCTCCCTTCCAGTTTCCTGCGGTCCAGTTGGGTGGATGACCTTCTTCTTCCCTCTTTGCTCTGAGGGGCTCCCACCCTGAGGCTCCCTCTTGGCCCAGCTAATGGGCAGTGAGACTTGAGCACCTACTGGCAGCTTGGCCCTGGCCCTGTGGCCTCCATGGGGCAGCAGCCTGGCCCTGTCCGCGCACTCTCGCAGTGGTGGGGCCTGCCATCTGGTAGGGCAGCGGGGAGCCAGCCTGTGTGTGTGACCTGCCAGGACATCAGACCCAAGTGCCCATCCCTCCTGTCAGTGAGGAAAAGACGGGGATAGGTTTTGGGAAGCCCAAGAGGCCTCAGAGTTTTGGGGTTCTGTGTTTATGAGCCTGGATGCCTGTTTTTTGCCTGACCCCCCCCACACACACACTTGCTCCCCTGTAGCCCTCTTCTGCTGTTTTACAGCCTGCCCACCCACACTCCTCACTGGCAAACCCCCATAGATGTTCACTTGGGGGTGGGTAGGCTTCATCTCTGAATCAGGACCTGTGTGTGTTACTGAGATGTGCAGGAGCTGAGGAGGCTTCCTTAGGCTGAGGTGATAACTGCTATTTAAAGATGGCCCTGGCGCCAGGAGGAGCCAGGTGTCCCTGTCCCAGGCTCCCTTCTGCTAACCCTGCTGGTGCCCTCAGTGGGGCACCTGGCTCTACATGATGGCATTTCACCAGGGGGAGTGGAGTTGCTACCTGGCACCTGGTTTGGAGGGAGGCTGGGGAAGGGCTGGTGGCAGCGAAGCCAGCTTCTCAGTTGCCAGAATGACCAGGAGGATTTGGGGGAGGCCAAGTTGGACCAAATAACCAGCATGTCACAGTGGGCAGCCCGAGAACTTCCCAGCCCTTTTCTGAAAGGGGCTATAAAAACCCACTCACAGGCCCACCTTCACCCACCACTGGGTAGTTCATAGTCCCCTGCAGTCATGGGCGCTTTCTGCTTTTCCAAGCTCTGTTTATACATGAGCTCATCTCTCTGAGGTGGGGTCCACCTTACAGCAGAGGCCTCAGTAGGTGATGGAAGGCCCAAGGCCACCCAGCTGGTCTCCTCGGTGCCAGCTCTGGGTCCCTTTACAGTCACTGCAGGCTGCCGGAATCAGTGTCCCTGAGCTCCTCAGCATGCTTTCTGCCACAGGGGGCCCCTTCCCCAGTCTCTTCTGCTTTTTCACTTCTTGGGGTGGGTGTGAGGGAGTAGGAGGGATGAGGGCCTGGCCCTGCTGGGCTTGGAGAGGTGGCTGGGGGGGGCGTTGTGATCTTTGTCTCTCAGATGGAGCACTCAGTGCAGGGTCCCCAGCAGAGTGGGTGGGGATGGGAGGGATTGCTGTTAGCATTAGTGAGATGGCAACTCTGGTTTCTGGGGGACAAGGATGTGGAGTGGGCAGGTGCAGACCAGGGTACTACTTTTTGCTTCCCTGGTGGCTGTCAGTTTGGGGACAGGATCCCATGGGTCAGAGTGTGTCTGGGAGCATGTGTGTGGCCACATGTGTGTATGTCCTAGGTCTCTGTGCTCCTGTGTCCACCTATGTGCTTGTGTGTGGGCACCCCCCCCACACCTGCTTGAACCACTGGGACCTCCAGGAATGGCTGTGGTGTGAGCTCAGGAGTCCTCACATTGGCACTCTAACTTCTGCTGGTCCAGGCCCACATACCTCCGCAGCCTCCCTCAGCTGCCCTGTTGATGCCCAGAACATCAGCACTTTGGGGGAGGAGGTGACCGGTGGGTTCGGGTGGAAGAGGCTTGGCCCTTCTCAGGTTCTCCTGCTGGGTTCAGCCCAGTGTCTGACATCTGACCTCATGCTAGGTCCCTCTGCATCCTGTCCTCTCCCAGTCTGCCACCTGAGGGGTGGACAAGAAGCTGTCCCTGTGTCTCCCAAGTGGGGAGGGGAAGGGGAAGGAAGGAAAGCTCTGTTTATGGTGCATCGCTGTGCTGGGAGCCTCACGCCTCATCTCATGTAACAGGAGCTCTGGAGACAGCTCCCTCTGCACACTGACTCAGGGAGTGACCTCCAGCAGCGGCAGGGAGGTTGGAGGCTGGCTGCAAGCAGAGAAATAATCCCCAGCTGCATGCTGTCCTCGTTACACCTCCTTTGCTCTGACCACTGGGCATCCCTGTGCCAGGCTCAAGGCATTACTGGAGCCAGGCTGTGCACACGCTGATACAGCGCGAACAATGGGCAGTTATGTGGAGGGAGAGGATTCCAAGCCTTGAGTAGGGCCCCTACCTCTTAGCCCTGCCTCAGGAGAGTGACATCCTCACCCCACATCCACCCCAGTTTCCTCGAATCATCCAGCCATGAATGCAGAATGGACACTTGCCGTGTGCCAGGTTTCCGGGGTGGGGGTGACTCTAGCCAGAGCCGCCTCCTTGAATGCTGAGCCTCAGTGCCAGCAGAGCCTCACCAAGGAGCCTCTCCAAGGAGCCGGATTGCCCCAGTGATCAGGGCAGGACCACCCTGTGTGGGACTCAAGGCGGTTAGAGCCCTTTAACCCCTTCTATGCCTGCCTTGGCCAGAGTGTGGGGTGAAGGCTGTGGGGAAAGGGGCCAAAGACCCTGTTTCCTCCCCTTACCCTCCCACCCTAGGTCTCAGGAGGGCTCTGGGCAGCCTGCCGCTGACTGAATCATTTCTATATTTGGCCAGGGAGCCACGTGGGTGGGAGAACCACTCCACTGCGGCTGCACTTCTGACAGCTGGGGTGGGGAAGCAGGGTGCAGAGGCTGTGGGTGGGCAGTGCATTCCTGGGAGAAAGGGTGAGTAAGCTGAGAAGGGGCGTGCGCTAACACCTCCGTTTCCTTCCCCCCCACCCCTCCCTGGGCGCCCCTCTCTACTCTGCTGGTCGTCACAGCAGTTTCTTTCCCCACAGACCACTACCCTCCAGAAACCATGGGTGTCACTCGACCCAGCTGGGACTCTGCCAGGCTCCGGTGCTCAGCCTAAGCAAAGGGCCTTCTTCCAGCCCTCCTCTGCCTGTCTGCCATGGCCACAGTCTGCTGTTGCCCGCCTGCCTGGGGACACAGGGCACCCAGCCCCAGCCCTGAGGGGCCAAGCCAGGTTCTCTGGCTCCATTCCACAGGGGCACTCCAGGCACCTGGCCCCTTCCAGAGCAAGAGCAACTGAGGCCATGGGAAAAGCCCTGGCCCACCTGTCCACTCGCCTGGCACTGCCCGATCTGAGGCCCGTGCACTGGGTCCACCAGGAGGTGCCCACCCTGTGAACCCCTCCCCTGTCCCCCACGCTGAGAAGGCCCTGCTCACCCCCACCATGTGTGAAGTGATGCCCACGATCAACGAGGGGGACCCTCTGGGGCCCCCACATGGCGCCGATGCTGAGGCCAACTTTGAGCAGCTGATGGTGAACATGCTGGATGAGCGGGAGAAGTTGCTAGAGTCCCTTCGCGAGAGTCAGGAGACCTTGGCAGCCACGCAGGGTCGGCTCCAGGATGCCCTTCATGAGCGGGACCAGCTGCAGCGCCATCTGAACTCTGCCCTCCCCCAGGTAAGACCTGACCTCTGCACTCCTCCCTTCCCCTCCCCAGTGTCCTCAGGGCCCTCAGCCCTGGGCAACTGTGTTGCATATCAACAGATAGAACCCATAGAGCCTCTCCTGCCCCTCACCTCTCTGCAGAACCCCTTCCCTGTCACTTCCCAGCATCTGGAGAAACCGGTGGAATTTGATGCGGGAAGAAAACCAGCCATAGCTGGCAGCTGCTGTGAGCCCCTGTGGCCAGCAGGTGGCATCCCAGACTGGCTGCTGCTCCCCAGACCCTGTGCTTCCAGGTGGCGGGTGGGAAGCCTGGGAAGGCCCTGAGGAGTTTGGGCTCTCTGGGGAGGGAGCCCGTGGAGCAAAGGTATGGAGACAACAGGTGACTCAGGCTGACCAGGTCTTAGAGGGCATGGAAAGGATTCTTAAGACAGAAGTTGGGAAACTAGGAGAGAAGTTTGTATTTAACGCCATAGACAACACTGTGCTTTGTGTCCGTGAGCCAGAGTTGGGGAGGCAGGTGGGAGGCATCCTGGGGTGGGGAACCAGGCAGCACAGAGCAGGGGGGAGGTGAGGGGAGGGCGCCAGTCCTTTGGTGGTGTGTCAGGAGTGTGGCTGGGGCATGCCGTCGAGTCCTGTCTGGGTACAGTGTGCATGTGGCAGTGTGAGAGCTGGCGAGCCAGCACCAGGGCCAAGCCTGCCAGGGCGTGAGGTGCTTGACCCCCTTGGCTGTGGCTCTGCTGGAAAGGCAGTAATTGAGGGGCAGGGGCAGAGGGCAGCGGCTTTTCAGGCTCCTCGTGGCGAGTCCCATGCACTGAGGGGCCATGGGTTTCAGGAATTTGCCACCTTAACCCGGGAGCTGAGCATGTGTCGGGAGCAGCTCCTAGAGCGGGAGGAAGAGATATCGGAGCTGAAAGCGGAGAGAAACAACACGAGAGTAAGTGGGCGACCTGGCACGTGTGACCTCTCGGCCAGCCCAGGCACATCCCTGCCTTACGTCTGGGATGATAGATTATTCCACCGTTGGTGCTGGGCTTTTCAGCTGGAGTTGGGGTCCTGGGGGAAAGACCAGGGCAGCTGGTGTGGGGCGGTGTTCGGTCGGGGCAGCAGCTGCTTATGAACAAGGCAGTATTTCAACATGTTAACGCACACACAGTTGTACTTGTGTGTACCCGTGATAACATGGGCCCTCCTGTAGCCCCGACGCACGTGCTCACAGCCTTCCTCTCTTCTCCCTGTTCGTTGCCAGCTGCTTCTGGAACACCTGGAGTGCCTGGTGTCTCGCCACGAGCGGTCACTGCGGATGACGGTGGTGAAGCGCCAGGCCCAGTCGCCCTCAGGGGTCTCCAGTGAGGTGGAGGTGCTGAAGGCCCTCAAGTCGCTGTTTGAGCACCACAAGGCCCTGGATGAGAAGGTACCTGCTTGGCGCACTCTTCTCTGTGATTTCTGCATCCTGTGCTGAGGGAAAGCTGCTCTTTAGCCTCATAATGGGCTCCCTCGCCATTGCCCAGTGTCCAAGGGCTTGGCTTAGGTTCCCCCTCGGAAGTCTGCTCTTGGCAGAGACTCTCTTTGCCTCACACCAGCAGTGGTCGGCCAAGCCCAGGCTTCCCCAGCCTGCATCCAGTGGGGCCTCTGTTTCTTCCTCCATCCCTTTACCTTCTTACCTTGGGCAGGTGCGAGAGCGGCTCCGGGCGGCCCTAGAGCGAGTCACCACCTTGGAGGAGCAGCTGGCAGGTGCCCACCAGCAGGTAAGCACCTGCCCACCCTCTGTCTGTACCTGAACTGGTTCAGCCCTTTGCCCCTTGGGCACCCCATCCAATTCTCCCTGCAGACCTACTGTCTTGGCTGGAGACCGCTGGCCAAGGGGAGGCGGGGGACCCAGAAGAGCCTGGAACATATGGAGGTTCTCTTGTCTTTGACTCACTGTGCTAGGACTATGCCCTACAGGTGTCTGCCTTGCAGCAGGGGGCAGGGGTTCAGGATGGAGTGGCCGAAGAGGAGGGGACTGTGGAGCTGGGACTGAAACGCCTGTGGAAGGTGGGTCATGAGAGCTGCATAGTAGGGGACATGTCTTCCCCTGGACAGGAGGTGGTGCCCCACCCTGCCCTGTTCAGTAGAGCAACTGCTCAGCTTAAATTCGGGGCTTCCTCCAACTTTCCCACTTCTCTTTCCTTCTTTCCCCACCCCATCTGCAGAGAAATCTATAGAATTTTGTTTTCGTGCCCAGTGCTCTGCCAGGCACACAAGGTGCTTGTCCACTTGAACTAACTGTTAGGGCCCAAATACCTGTGCGTCAGCTTCAGTCAGGAAGGACCCTCTCTCTCAGCCTGTGTCCCCAGTCACGCCCCTCTCTAGGTTACAGACGCTGAGATCCCAGGTCAAACTAGAAACTGTTGCTTTTCAAGATATACACAGGAGAACAGGGGTGTTTGGTCACTGTCTGCGGTGAACTCCTGGGGCCCGGAGGAAGGCAGGTGTTCCTGGAGGAGTGCTCTGAGGCTGGGGCAGTGCCGTCCCTCCCCCTCCCTGGGGTGGCGCAGGGGAGTGGGACGTCTCGGGCTCCGATGACAGACTGACAGCTCGCTGTCCCCGGAGGATGACGCAGGCCGGCTGGAGGAGCTGCAGGAGCTGCTGGAGAAGCAGAACTTTGAGCTGAGCCAGGCCCGGGAGCGGCTGGTCACCCTGACAGCAGCTGTGGCTGAGCTGGAGGAGGACCTGGGCACGGCCCGCCGGGACCTTATCAAGTCGGAGGAGCTGAGCGGCAGGCATCAGCGGGACCTGCGGGAGGTGAGCAAGGCCCGGCCTGCCCCATCAGCCGGGTGCGGGCCTTCAGCTCGCAGGAGGGCAACTGCTCCGAAGCCTGGATGTGGAGGGGCCCAGGCGAGCACTGGGGAGTGCAAGACTGAGCACTTGGGGGAGTCCGGTGGGGGCAGGAACGGCTGGAGGGATGAGGTAAAGTCAGACACTGGCCGGGGCAGCGTGGAGGATACAAGCCTGCCAGGCATGGGTCGGGAGGTGCGGGCAGGGCGGGGGCAGGGGGCAGCTGATGGCCTCTCCTCGGGTTCCCTGCTCTCCCGCCCAGGCTCTGGCCCAGAAGGAGGACATGGAGGAACGAATCACCACCCTGGAGAAGCGGTACCTGGCTGCTCAGCGTGAGGCCACGTCCATCCACGACCTGAACGACAAGCTGGAGAGTGAGCTGGCCAATAAGGAGTCCCTGCACCGCCAGGTAACTGCCGCTGACGGGCGAGGAGGCGCTGGGCTTGACCCTGTGTCTTGCTCACGCGGGACCCCCCTGGGTGGCCAGGAGCCTCTGGGGTCCTGCAGGTTGCCTTGGGCAGCCAAGAGCCAGGGCTGTTTCTTGCTTCCTGTCCTGTCCTGGTGCTGTGCTGAGGCTGGGGCCTGGGGAGCTGCAGTGCTCCCTCCTGACCGTCCGCCTTCCGCTCTCGCCAGTGTGAGGAGAAGGCTCGACACCTGCAGGAGCTGCTGGAGGTTGCGGAGCAGAAGCTGCAGCAGACCCTGCAGAAGGCGGAGACACTTCCGGAGGTGGAGGCCGAGCTGGCCCAGAGAATCGCAGCCCTCACCAAGGCGAGCGGCCGGGCCTGGGTGTCTGCCATTCCCGCTGCTTCCCACTGGCGACTGCAGGAAACCCACCCTGTGTCTGTTGGTTGGAAGAGCCACCCTTTCCCTCGTTACCCAACCAGCTGAGCCACACTGGCCAGGGCCCAGATGTTTTAGGCCAGGCCCAGAGCAGGAAGAAGGGGGTAGGGAGGACTTGGCAGGGACTGGAGTGCCTGGGAAGAAAGGCAGGGGATGGCAGTTTGGCTCAAGGACAGCAGGTGGAGGACTGGGCTCTGTTGGTCCCTAAGGCCCCAATCCCCAAAGACCACCCTGGCACCAGGACGCGTGAGGCGGGCCACCTGAACAGGAAGGCGGACATCTGTGGGCTGCACTGACCTATCCCTGCCTGCAGGCTGAGGAACGGCATGGAAACATTGAGGAGCACCTGCGGCAGCTAGAGGGCCAGCTGGAGGAGAAGAACCAGGAGCTGGCAAGGGTGAGGCCCCGCACGGCCCCCCCCAGGATAGGCTGTGGATGGGGCAGGGAGGAAGCCGGTGGGGAGGAGCCACAGAGGGGCCGGAGAAGGTGGTCGGGAGAGCTGGAGAGAAGCTCCAGGAGGGTGAAAGTGGGACAGGCGAACAGGGTGGACTGGGTGGCTCCCCGGGAGGACAGCGGAGTGGCCCTGGGGTGACCTTGGGTGACCTGGGGCGATGGCTGACGGTGCAGGTGCGCCAGCGGGAGAAGATGAATGAGGAACACAACAAGAGGCTGTCAGACACTGTGGACCGGCTGCTTAGCGAGTCCAATGAGCGCCTGCAGCTCCACCTCAAGGAGCGCATGGCGGCCCTGGAGGAAAAGGTGCTGTGCGGTGGGGCAGGAGGGGCGAGGCGGAGGAGCTGGCTGGCCTGGAGGGCCAGGGCAGGGCAGGGGGATAGGAGCCCAGCCGGGTCCCTAGCTCACCGCTGTCCTCCCGCAGAACACGCTGATCCAGGAGCTGGAGAGCTCCCAGCGGCAGATTGAGGAGCAGCACCATCACAAGGTACCAGCTCCCGCTGCCTGGGAGGGCCGGGTACTGTGCCGGGTGCAGCTGCTCTGGGACCCGACACAGAGCCAGCCCATTGGCTGGACCATGTGCACACGTTAGTTCACGGATCCTCACTAGAGCCCGCGCAGTAGGTGCGTTACATCTGCATGTAGGGAAGAACTGAGGCCACAGCACAGAGCATAGACTGGGCAGCAGAGACCAGGGCCCAAGGAAGGACCCAGTAGGGCTTGGTGAGGCCTCAGACCGGTGGTTCTGGGAGGATCGGCCACTGTGCCTGCCTCCCAGTGTCTGTGATGTGCAGAGGGCTCGGGCCCTCTGCTGCCCAGCCTCCAGGGTCATGCCAGGTGTGGTGAGGGCTCTGCAGGCCTGCTCCCAAAGTCCTTCCCCAGGCAGACCTTTCCTGCCCCAGCACTGCCTGCCTGCCACCCACCTTCTGTTTGGTCTTCTGTCGGACCTAGTGTCTGGTGTGATCTGTGGGCCTGGCCTGGGCCTTGGCTTTGCACTCCTCAGTTCATTCTGCTGCTTCTCCCCAACTCTGCTGCCCTCTTTGTCCCTCTCTCCCCTCTCTGCCCCTCCCTGGCCCCCACCCCATACCGGGTCTGCCTGGCACAGGGCCGCCTGTCCGAAGAGATTGAGAAGCTGCGCCAAGAGGTGGACCAGCTGAAGGGTCGAGGGGGGCCGTTTGTGGATGGCATCCACTCCAGGTACTGGAGCACGGGAGGCTGGGCTTGCTGGGAGGGGTCCTGGATGGACCCTGAGGAGAGAGACTTCCTCCCACCAAAAGACCGCCCAGGACCTCAGGGTCCTCCTCCTACCCAGGGTGGGACACAAGGCCCAGAGAGCTTGGTCAAAGCCACCCAGTTCATTGGGAAGTTTAGAAGGGAGCCCCTGACTTCCAAGGGGTGCTCCGCACACACAGGACACCCTTCCTCAGGCCATGGACACAGGCCATGCTTCTTGCTTCTTGATGGATGCCCTGGAGAGGGTCTGCTGCGTTACACGCTCATCCAAGGCCCACAGCCTGCCCGTGGGAGTGTCTGGTTCCCTCTGGTTCTTTCGAGACACCTTCTTCAGGGGTCTGCAGGGTTGCTGCTTGAGTTGAGGGCTGACCACCTAGGTTCAGCTGGCAGGCAGTGGGCAGAGAGGTAGCGGGACAGATTGAAATGACACATCAAGAACTCCCTTACTGTTACTCACTCAGATGTGCATCCCTTTCCTGAAAACATTTTAAGAGACGGTGAGTGGAGCCCTCCTAATGCATGAATTAGGCCCGTGTTGCAGGGAACGTCTGGGCTTCTCTCCGTGTTCTGTGAAAGCAGCTGCCCATGGCTCTCTGCCTGAGGCAGGAGGAGGAGACTGGAGTGAAACCATCTAGGTTCACAGCCTGGCTGTTTTCTCCCCAACCAGAGTCCTTTAGACCAGAACCCTCAAGGCAGTTGGGAGCTCGGGGCAGTGGGGATCAGCTTCCCTGCAGAGAGGTGAAAGGAGCCGTGTCTGGTGTGCGTGCGTGGGTAGGGCTTGAGTGAGGGAAGGGGTGCTGAGTTTGTGGGTGTTGGCAGTAAGACTCAGCTGCATCTTCACAGTCGTCAGGCATTATTGTGTCGAGTGTGGTGGGAAGCGGGATGAGACAGAGTGCAGTAGTTGGCACTCCTCAGACTTCTCCCTTCCTACAGGCTGCTCGGGAGAGACCAGCCCGATTAGTAAGACATGCCCAGGGTACATCAAGCTGGTTGCCACCGCTTGCTTTCCTTAGTGGTTGGGAATCCTTGGCTTTGACTGTAGACACACTGGGCCTGTCATAGAACTGGTGCTGCATTGTAGGGGTGCAGATGGGGAGAAGCAGAGACTCCCCTCTCCCTCCAGCTGCCTTGTGGAATGCGTTATAGGCCCACCCTGTCCCTTTGCTTTGAGCTTGCTCAAGGCTTGCAAGCTGGGAAGGCACCCAGACATCCCAGAGGATCGTTACTGGGGTCCTGGAATCTCAGGGTTGGAATAGACCCCTGTGGCAACCCATGTCTCTGGTACAGTGTCAGGGCCTCCCGAAGCTTTCTGGGAATGGAGAGTATGCCTGGGTGGAATTTTGGCCAGGACTCGGTCCAGATTATGGGGAGACCCAAGGCAAGTCGCTGGGGAGAAGACTAAAAAATAGAGACCCTCGGAGTTGAAAGGACCTAAAGAGATCATCCCTCCCAGCCTCTTGGTGCCAGGAGCCCTCCCGCACCCTTCTCCTCCGAGGCCCAGAGCCTCGCTGGAATGCTGCTGTGATGGGGAGCTGGGCTTTTCTAAAGTCACCAGTTGCTCATAAGCCAACTCTTGCCGTTCAGAGGAGCTTCTTATGTTAAATGGGAAGCTGCCTCCCCAGAGCTTTCTCCCTGGATTGTTCTGATCCCTGGAGCGCCAGAGAAGAGTAAAACTCTTGCCTACAGGGCAGCCCTGAAACCATCAAGGGTAGCTCTGTGTCCTGGAGAGACTTCTCTTCTAAGCCAAGGACCTTGACTCTGTGGGCCCTGTGCCTGTGAACCTGGCTCAGCCCCCACTTTCTCCCCTGCCCCTCATGCAAGGCCACACGCGGGCAGCACAGTGGACCTGCGGTTCTCCCTGAGCACGGCCCCCCAGGGCCTGCGCCGCCGCTACTCACTGCGGGAAGAGCCTGCCAAGGTGAGGGGGGAAGGGGGAGGGTGGGGATCTCCCGGGAGTTTGGGGTCAGTTCGGCCGCGTGCCTGGCTCCAGTTTCACAGTCGGCTGGCGTGTGGTGCAAATCCTCCCCCTGCCCCCCCCCCCCCCCCCCCCCCCCCCCCCCGTGTCAGGGACAGCTGCAGCCCTGGGGTGGGGCCTTGGCAGCTGCAACAGCTGTGTCCCCCCCCCCCAGCCTCCTGGTCCCTGGGGCCCCACTGAAGTGTGTGCACATGTGCCTGGGTGTGCGGGCGTGTGGTTGGGCAAGGGTCTGGGGGGCAGGATGGAATTAGCATGCTTTCTGGAGCAAAGCTGTGGTTTATGGGGGAAGTGGGAGGGATGGCAAGTTAGCTGACCCTGGGATGGCACCTGGAGTCTCCTGAGAAGCTGCTGTGAGTTCTCACCGAGTCTGTGGGGGAGCCTGGAGGAACAGGAAGGATAAGGGCGGCCTGGTTAACCTACTCTGTCCCCAGCCCAGCCCCCCTCCCCCCAGTGCTCCAGGGCACCAGAGATACAGGCAGAGAAGGAAAGAGCTCCTAGTCTGATGGAGAGTCAGTCTGAAGGCGCCTCTTTCTCTCTCTCCCCTCACACTCCTTTCTGTTCATGAGAACACAGCCGCTGCCCAGGCCCCTCTCTGCCCCAGCCCCCTCCCTTTTCTCCTCTGTGCTTCTGGCTGTCCCAGCTCAGGTCTGTGCCCTCTCTTACAGGCCTCTGTCCACCAGAAGCGTTCGCAGGAGTATTTCTGAGAAGCTAGCTCTTCTCAGGGTTGACCAGAGGTCCTGCTGTGTGCAAACTGTGGGACCCAAGACAGCCCTGGGTCACCCTTTGTTTGTGTTCTAGTACTTACTTTGTGCCCGACACTGTGCTAAGAGCTGTGATCCTCACAGCTGCCTATGATGTAGGTCCTGTGACTACCCCATTTTACAGATGAGCAAACTGAGGCACAGAGCTGTGAACTGACTTCTCTGTGGCTGCACAGCCAGTGTTGGCTGGAGCATCTCTGCCTCTGGGATCTGTCGCTAACTGCTTTTCTTGTCTAGCTCCATGACAGTCCAGTAATATTGCTTAGACTTTGACGTGCAAATAAGTCACCCAGGCCTCTTGTTTAAGTGCAGGTTCTGCACCTGGAGGTCTTGGGTGGGGCCTGAGGCTCTGCATCTCTAACAGGCTGCTGGGAGACACCACTGCTGCGGCTCTGGGTGGGTGTCCGATGGCTCTTCCTCTTCCCTCCTTCTTTGCTAAGGACTGGGAGCCGTCTCCACTGCCTGGTGTGCGGGCCCCCACGGCCGCCCCTGCCTTCGACAGTGACCCTGAGGTCTCCGACGCGGATGAGGGTGGGCCAGGGGGTCTGGTGGGCTCCATGGATGTCGTCTCCCCCAGCAGCCACTCCGACGCGCAAACCCTGGCCATGATGCTGCAGGAGCAGCTGGACGCTATCAACGAGGAGATCAGGTGAGGGCCGTGCCGCGTGAAGCCGTGAGCACCTGAAAGTCTCTTACAGATGCTCCTGAGAGTGCGACCCTCTAGGGACCCTGAGGTTGTGGCCCAGCACTGGCCCCAAGAGGCGGGACCTCAGACTGACTTCCCGGGGCTGGGGAGGCTGTGCTCCTGCAGCTCCTGCAGTGGACAGAGGGCGCGACTCCCGCTCACCCAGGCTGTTGCCCTCTTACCACAGTCTCTGGGGGAGGCAGTGGCATCTCCGCTTTGCAGACAAAGGGACAGAAACCAGAGAGGTTAATTGATTTCCTAACGTGGCTCAGCGAGTAGCAGAGCCAGGATTCAGACTGGGGCCTAACCTGCCCCCACAATGAGGCATCACGCAGAAAGCTACCCAGACGGACACTTTTCCTGCCTTGGTAGAGAGTTTGTTAGTGTTTAGGACCAATGGCAAGGGAAAAGCAACTGCTGTTGTTAAACTGGGAGTTTTGTTGCTTTAGCCCAGCTCATAAGAAAGAGGAGACTGTTTCTAAACTGCAGTGGGCTCTGCCCGGTGACACCAGAAGCACATGCCTCCTGCTGGCCTGCTGGGGCTGAGGTCAGAGCTAATGGCCGGGGCTGATGGCCGGGGCTGAGGGTCAGAGCTGATGGCCGGGGCTGAGGGTCAGAGCTGATGGCCGGGGCTGATGGTCAGGGCTGATGGCCGGGGCTGATGGCCGGGGCTGAGGGTCATAGCTG
This sequence comes from Miniopterus natalensis, assembly GCF_054644295.1. NCBI lineage: Eukaryota > Metazoa > Chordata > Mammalia > Chiroptera > Miniopteridae > Miniopterus > Miniopterus natalensis. The sequence continues at coordinate 20,179,538 of NC_142101.1, forward strand.
ATGGTCAGGGCTGATGGCTGGGGCTGATGCTGGGTCTGAACCTCCAGGATGATCCAGGAGGAGAAGGAATCCACGGAGCTCCGTGCAGAAGAGATTGAGACGCGAGTGACCAGCGGCAGCATGGAGGCCCTCAACCTGACCCAGCCGCACAGACGTGGCCCTATTCCCACCTCTCTGACTGCCCTGTCCTTGGCCAGCACGTCCCCTGCCTTCAGTGGCCGCTCCACACTGAAGTTTACCTCGCGCAGTGCTGCCCAGGACCTGGACCGAATGGGGGTCATGACCCTGGTGAGAGTCTCGGGACAGTAGAGGAGCAGCCTGGTCATCACTGGGCTCAGCTCTGGGGGCTGCACGGGCTCCACATCTTCCTGTGGTGTGCGCGCACCCTACATGTCAGGCCACCAGCACGTCCTGGTTCGGGAACGGGCCTCTCCCTGGGTAAGAAAGGTGCTCAGGAAGCCCACCTGCCACCCACGCCTCTTCTCCCTTCCAGAGGGGGCCCTGATTAATTTTTCTGGGCCACCCTTTTCTGGTGTGATGTTCTTTTCGGACCTGCACAAGGCCCTGAATCCTGTCGTCTTCTAAGACCTGGGGCTCCCCTTGGGGTGGACTTCCGGTGAGCCTGAGTCATGCTTTGCTCTCTCTTCCAGCCCAGTGACTTGCGGAAGCACCGGAGGAAGCTGCAGGTGAGTGCGGCCTGAAGGCAGGCCCCCTCTGGCTTCTCCCCAGGGCCCAGGGCCTCCCCACTGCGTTTCTCCTGCGGCCTCGGATCTCTCCCTCTATCCCCTGATGGCTCCGCTGTCTGTTCAGTCCCCAGTGTCTCGGGAACAGAACCGAGAGGATAGAGCCGCCATAAAATGTGAGACTTCCCCTCCTTCCTCACCCAGGACGCTGCGGCGGGAGACGCTTGGCCACCCAGCCCTGAGCCAGGAGGACGGCAAGGGGTAAGGGGAGCCAGCCCCAGCTGTCTGTCCCCCAGCCACCTCACCTGTCCAGGTGTCTCAACACCTCACTTTTCTTGAAACACCATCGGGGAGGACAATCCCACGTCCCCCTTGTCACCTGCTCTGATCCCCCCCCCTTACTGTAAGTTCTTCCCAGGCCTGACCTCCTCCCTCCTGCCGTCATTTAAGTCTGTTTCTTCTCCCCTCCTGGTGCCACCCTGCAGTGCCGTGGAGGACCAGGGCAGCAACCCCAGCAGCAGCAGCAGCAGCCAGGACTCCTTGCACAAGGGTGCCAAGCGCAGAGGCATCAAGTCGTCCATCGGCCGCTTGTTCGGGAAGAAAGAGAGGGGCCGGCTGACCCAGCTGAGCCGCGATGGAGCCACGGGCCACGGTCTCTGCCCCTCCTAGCAGACGGGCTCGAGCAGAGGGTCAGAGGCAGGCAGGGCTTCTGTTAGCCTGTTGTTCCACCGCAGATGGCCAGGTGGGGCTCCCCCACTCCCGTGTCAGGCAGCAGCTGTCAGAGGGGTTCCTGTGTGGAACAGAAGGTGTCCACCAGCCAGCGAGGAGGGTTTCTGACGTTCTGTGCTCAGCACCCTCAGAAGCTCCTTTGTTCTTCAGGAGAGTCAGGTCTTGATTAGAACATATTTCTACTCATTTGGCCTCCAGGACTCTACATTTCCTAATGCTGGTTATGGCTCTGTAGGCCCTGTATTCAAGCAGGTGCTGGGCAGCAGGGGCACTGCACCCGTGAGATGGTGTGAAGTCCTAGCACGTGCTCAGCACGTGGTAGGCACACAGCCCGTGCTAGCCCTCTGCTTTCCCTCCCTCTCTCCTCGCGTCCCCATGTCTCCTCAGTTCTTTGTTCAGCAGACATTTATTGAGTAATTCTGGATGCAGGCTCAGTATTAGGTCCATTCCTTCAAGGAATGCTAATGAAAAGGTGAAAATGAAGGGACGATTCCAGGACAGCATAACGACAGCGAGATGCCCGAGGTGCCTCGGGAGCTCTGGACTCAGCGTAGCGCAGCGGGGGCCACGGGAGCAGCTGCCTCCACTGGCAGGTCTGAGAGGGGTCAAGGCCTGGGTGTGAGAGTTCTGTCTGCGATGGAGTTTTCAATGTGGGTAGGATAGGGTGGGGAGTGGGGGGGAGGCTTGGACCTGAGACTGAGACGAGCTTATAAGGACCTGGCAAAATCAGCCAAAGAGGTTTAGAAGCCCCCAAGGCAGTGGGCGCATTCACCAGTTTCATGCAGGGGAGGAACCTGCATGATCAATGAGAAAAGGAACTTTGGAGCCCAATACATAATTGCATAATTGCATAATTATACCTTCCTGCACCCGGGAAGGTATGACTCAGAACCTAGCGGGCGGAGCCGGGAGGAGGGGGAGGGAGGGACACCTCTGCTCCGTGCGGGAGCCTCAGCAGGCGATGGAGCCTGCCCCCTGCACCGGGAGCTGAGCCGCCGCAAACCAGGGAGCTGCGGCCGATCAGTGGAGAGGCTCTGTGTGAAGCCTCCTGATTCCCTATGTTCCTCCCACCATGTTGGCACCTAACCCTAAGCCGGCCTCTCAGGTTGGTTTCTGGATCAGCTGCCCTTGCCAGGACCTCTAGGCGTGTGCCCTGTGTTCAGGAGGTCGGTGGTAGAAGAGGGCAGACCTGTGCATGTTCCTCTGTGGTTTTGGCAAGTGAGGGCACCCGAGAAAGGCCATCCCCCCGCCCGACCTGGGTCAGAAGAATCCTCTCTGAGCCTCCTCGTGCCCTGCTCTCTGGGTCTCCTTTACACCTTGGTTTGGAGGAGGGACAAGTTCCGGTTAGGATTCTGCTGCCGTTAGGGTCACACAATGTGGCTCCATCCAGCTGGAAAATGCCCTCAGGGCTGAGGCTCCAGGAGACTGGGCTGGGGTAGCCTGGGCGCGGGGACACTGAGAGGAGGCTCCCGGAATTGTGGGTGGTCCTGTCGGGCCCTGGCTTTCAAGCACTGAGGGAGTAGCTTCCACTGGTCTGCTCCCCAGTCCTGGACCATGCCAAGGGGGGACCAGCAGAGGGTCTGACTGACCTGCCATTGCTTCCCTTCTAGTTCTGCTAACAGACTCCGAGCTCGGGCTGCAGGAGCCCTTGGTGCCTGCCAAGCTGGGGACCCAGGCAGAGAAGGACCGGCGGCTGAGGAAGAAGTGAGCACCGCAGGCCAGCTGGGTGCCACCCACTGCCCGGCCCCCGGGGCACCACCTCCTCCCCCTCCCCTGGGTGCCATGGGACTGAGCTCAGGCAGCCAGAGCCCAGCAAGGCCCTTTCTTAGCAGAGATGGCCTGGTTTGTGTGGTCACAGCAGGGCTGGGAGCTGGTTGTCAGGATGACCTGAGGAAGGAGACTGGGGGCTGTGGCTCTGGCAGAGCAGACGGACCTGTCTGTGGGTCGGGCCGTGTGCAGAGTGAGAGCCCTCACCCTCGGAGATGGAGGGTTTCTGCACCATGCCTTCTGTCACACTGCCTTAGGCGCGAAGCAGAGGTGGCAGTTCAGGGGCGGGGAGAGGGGAGCCCAACATAGGGCACAGCCCACGGTCCCTGGGAGTCAGCATGGTGGAGAGACTGGGAAGGATTGCTGAGTCTGTTCCTCTCTCTGCAAGACATCAGCTGCTTGAAGATGCCCGAAGAAAAGGGATGCCCTTTGCCCAGTGGGACGGCCCTACCGTGGTCTCCTGGCTGGAGGTAACCTAGGCAAAGGGGTTTGTTCAGGGCCCAGGGGTGGGCGAGGACTCCTCAGGCAGAACTTTCCCAACATGCTTCTCCCCTGCCAAGAACACGTGTGACCTAGCACTTTCCCCCACCCTCCATGCCTAGCAACACAGCAGTTACCGTGATGGATTGGGGCAACAGTCACCGCTAAGCCAGAGCCGCCCACAGGCAGTTTGACTCTATCCCCCCGGAGCTGGTCGCCCTCGGTACTGGGAAACCCTGTCTCTTCCCAGGCTTGTTTTCACTGTAAATGAGAGAGGGGTGTTTGATGGTGGTCATCTCCACATTTGCCCTCCTGAGGCCCTGGCTGGGGCCTGGCCTTGCCCTGGGTGTTGCCCAGCTCTTGGAGACAGGGCTGAGTGACCCCATGCCCGTATCTGCAGCTCTGGGTAGGGATGCCTGCCTGGTATGTGGCAGCCTGCCGGGCCAACGTCAAGAGTGGGGCCATCATGTCAGCCCTGTCGGACACGGAGATCCAGCGGGAGATCGGCATCAGCAACGCCCTGCACCGGCTCAAGCTGCGGCTGGCCATCCAGGAGATGGTATCGCTGACCAGCCCCTCTGCCCCGCCCACCTCCAGGACTGTGAGTGCCCCCCCCCCAGGACGACTTCTGTAGTCTCCCATTGGTCTTTGGGGAGATGGTAGCTGTGTCCTTCCCTTCCATCCCCACAAAAGGTTCCACCTGGTCTTCAGAGGGGTGGCGTTGATTCTGGGGTCCCAGCAGGCCCAGTTCCTGCCTCCCACACGACACCATGGGCCCTGGGCCGGGCCTGTGGGCAGATTGGAAAGGGAGCTTTGTCCTTGTCGTTGGGGGTCCCAGCCTGATGGGGACACCTGGGGACCCACTGCAGGACCAGCTACATTTCCTTTCTGTCTACAGTCGTCCGGGAACGTCTGGGTCACCCATGAAGAGATGGAAACTCTGGCAACATCCACTAAAACAGTGAGTCAGCCCTGGGCTCGGGGTCAGGGCTGACAACCCCCCAAGGGTGAGGGGAAGGTTGTGGGAAGTTGACCCAATGTGAGATTAGTGTCCCTGATGTGCGACCGAGCTTGTTCTCAGGTAGAGGGTGGGTGGGGAAGAAGCGAGACAAAGTGGTGTGTGTGCGTGCGTGCGTGTGCGTGTGTGTGCATGTGTGTGTGTGTGCATGTGTGTGTGTGCGTGTGTGCGTGCGTGTGTTCGGGGTCCATTCCACCATCACAGCTCGGCCCAGGCTGCAGGGGCTTGAGCTCGCGTGCGGAGAGCTTTGCCCTGTGTGGGCCTGGGCCCAGGTCCCGCCTCCCGCTTGAGCCCTGTGCGGGGATGGGGTTGGGCTGTGCTGCTCCTACACACACACTTGCTGCCCTCTTACCACAAACATGGCACACCCCAGCCTCCTGTTCTCTCTTCACCAACACAACACGCTTCCCCTCGTCACCCGCCCGGCCTCTCCGCGTGGGCTCCCTCTGGATGGGCCCCGGGGTGCCTGCAGTTGACTTGGCCTGTTTCCCCTCACGCTGCACGGTTCCTGCTAGGACAGTGAGGAGGGCAGCTGGGCTCAGGTAAGACTCCCCTTGTCTGGGACTTGGAGTTCAGGGCAGCATCTCCCACAGGTGCTCCTCCTGCTGAGGACCCTCCCTCCCTGTTCCCCTTTAACTGCTGTCCAGGCTTCTCAGGTTGGCAGGTGAGGAGCCCTGGGGGGCTGTGCCCACCTCGTGCCTGCCTCTTCCACCAGTTGGACTCCCTTCGGGAATAATGAGATGGGTTGGAAGAATCCTCTTTCTCCCTCTGCCCCTCTTGGGGGCCCTGGTGAGCTGAGCAAAGTCCTCTTTTCCACTCACTCACTGAGCAAGTGTTCTCTGAACAGGTACAAGGCATTCGGCCCTCCCAGGCTCTGGATACAGGAGTAAACAAACTGAGCCTTCTTGGGGCTTATATATTCTAGTGGAGACAGGCAGTAAACACACAACCAAACCCGTGGACAGCGAGTTGGGCGAGTGCCATGGAGAGTGTGGAGCTCTGAGTTGCACGGCAGATCCTCACAGGGAAACCTGTGCATTAGGGATGTCACTCCATCCGCATGCAGCGAGGGAGTGCCTGGGTCCTCAAAATACAATGTCAGGATGTTATACTAAAACAAAAACAAGCAAAACTGATAGTGTATTGCTTAGAGCAGTGATTTTCAACAGGTGTGCTGCAAGAGTTTTTAAAACGTGCAATAGCTGACTATTGAGTCAGGGGCACTGACCTCCTTTCCCTTAGATTGTCAAAAAGGTGACAACAGGCAACGCAACAATCCAGTGTGAATGAGTCAAAATCATACCTTTTTTTGTCTGATCTGCAAAAAATACAATATATTTTTTGGTGTGTTGCAGAATTTTAGTAATTAGTTTATGTGCTGTGAGAGGAAAGAGGCTGAAAATTGCCGTCTTAGAGAAACACATATTGGTGATTGTAAAAACTGTTGAGACTTTTCAAGCAAGGGATACAAAGCCCAGCGCAGTGGGCCCCTAGTGGGGAAGAGCAGACGGCCGTCCTGGTTTTTCCTAGTCTGGCTTGCTCTGCCCTGCAGCCGGTGCCCTGGGCACAGCAGGGGTGAGCCTGCAAAATCCGGAAGGTGGCTGCCACACAGCCACAGCCGCGTTCCAGGGACTGGAGGGTCACGTCCCCTGCTCTGGGTAGCTGCTCTGTCATTAGTGCAGATAATTGGTATCTGAGTGGAACCATATGGTTTTGGGACCCAGAAAAGTCCCATTTAAACCGCAGCCCCAGCACTCCCAGCCCCTGAGCAAATAAGCTGAATTTTCACTGAACTGCTGAGGGGGTGGGGTCCTGTGTCTGTCAGCCAGACAGGCCACTGCAGCCTGCCTTCTTCCCTAGACTCTGGCCTACGGGGACATGAACCACGAGTGGATCGGGAACGAGTGGCTGCCCAGCCTGGGGCTGCCCCAGTACCGCAGCTACTTCATGGAGTGCCTGGTGGATGCGCGCATGCTGGACCACCTGACCAAGAAGGACCTGCGGGTGCACCTGAAGATGGTGGACAGCTTCCACCGGTAAGCAGGGCGGGGCCGGCCACCGCCAGACAAGTCCCTCCTGCTCTGGGCTCTGTCTTCAGGATAGAGGCGCCCCATCTTTTTCTGTGGCCCGTTCTGGGTGGTAACAGCTCCCTCTTGCAAAAGCTGAATTCTCTCCTGTTCAACCCTTAAGACACAAAAAGTCGTATCTCTTTAGTTTCACTTTCTTGGAGGTCTCTCCCAGGGCTGGATTCTCTGTTTACCCTGAGAAGACTCGACAGAACCCAGCATTTAGGTTAGGTGACTGATTCCTTCTGAGCTGGAGGAAAGGTCTTTCTGAGTGCCTGCCCTGCTGATGTCCCAGATCTGAGCCTCGCAGCTCTTGACCCACCTTCTCTTCTATAGGACGGTATCCAGTCCTCCCCTCCTGTTTGCTGAAAATATCTTCTGTTCAAAGGTGTCTGCTGTGGAGGTCCCAAATTGGCAGCCCGTGGGCAAGATTTGGCCCACAGATGTGTTTTATTTGGCCCACATGGTATTTTAAAAATTAAGTATTTAGTTGCCAGTTTTTAAGCACTAGGAAATTTCACACAGAATTTTGCATGTCTGGCTCTTCAAAAACTGAAAGGTCTGTTGACACTTGCAGCATGGACACAACCAGCTGGAGCTGGATAGGGCAGCCCCCTGAGGTGTAGGTGCTCTCCGGCCCCCAAAGCCCCCCCAGTCCCCCCAGCCAGCTCTCGCCCATTTGAAATATGTGTGCCTGGCCCCAGGAGGCATTTGGGTTGGAGAACAGGTGGCTGGAAATGTTTTGAGGAGTGGTAGGTTTTCGGAAGTCCTTTCTAGCACTAGCTTCAGGCTGCACAGGCCTGTAGTTCCTGGAAGGGGTGTCTCTGAGCTGTGAGGCAGAAGGTCTGGGGGAGCTGAGGGCCAGAGGAGGGAGCTGTCTGCCCAATCTAACCTCACAAAGCAATGGCCTCAATTGTAGAGTGAAGAGAAGTTGGGGTTGGCAGAGTTTCTCTCCCGTTCCTCAGCCTCACAGATGATGGCACCCAGAGGCTATGAGACAGTGCCGTTCAGGTTAAGGAGGGGCAGCCACGCTGATCACTGCCCCGAGAGGTAGTGAGCTCTCCATCACCAGAGGGCCGAGGCACAGGTGTCCTGACTCCTGCATTAGGTGGGCTCTTGGTGTGATGGCCTCTTGGGTCCCATGTAACCCACAGCTTCTGTGGTTCTTGATTATTGGTTGTCATTTAGCAAGTGCTCCAGAGTGCTCCCTGTGCACCTGCTACATTGTAAGTGCTTTCAGTCCTTCCCGTGAATTACTGTTTTAGTCATTAAGCATTTATGATGTGCACTGTGTGCCAGGCACTGTTTAGGAGGTTGAGATCCATCAGGGAACAAAAAAAGTTTCTCACCCTCATGGAGCTTTCGTGCTAACTGGCAGGCTACATCATAGGTATCAAGAGGTGATAGGAAAAAATTAGAACCGGGTGGAGGGGCTGGGAGTGTGGCCTGGGGGTGGTGATGGTCATATAGTCAGGTGGGCATGGGGACATTTGAGCAAAGATATAAAGCAGCAGACTGGGGAGAGTGGTCCAGGCAGCAGAACAGCCAGTGCAAAGGCCCTGAGGCCTGTGGCAGCCAGGCAGGGATGTCAGTGCCCCTGCAGCCGAGGGACAGAGCATGCAGCCAGGGAGCTCAGACGACGGTGTAGGAAGATCCCACAGCATCTGTGGGCTTTTGTGAGGAGTCGAGTGAAATGGAACACAAAAGGCATCTCGTTTATGCTTTTCCCATGACCAGTGGGCAGCCAGGTCTTTGTCACTCAGTTTCTGGAGAGGGAGGGATGTGCTGCTTTCCTTGTGAGAACCTTCCTTTCGTGTGAGGCCCATGCCGGGCTAGGGCTAGGGGAGGATAGACGTGGGGAGGCAGAGAGGGAAGTGGCCTTGGTGGGTCGTGTGCAGGCAAGGAGCAGAGTGGGCTGGGGGCTGTTTGTGTTGGAGGATGTGGGTGTGGACATGGGGCAGATTGGCCAGAACGTGGCCCCTGAGGCTGTGGCGGCTGGGGGGGGTGGGCTGTGCCTGCAGAACCAGCCTTCAGTACGGCATCATGTGTCTGAAGAGGCTCAATTACGACCGGAAGGAGCTGGAGAAGAGGCGGGAGGAAAGCCAGCACGAGATCAGGGGTGAGCGTGTTGCCTCTAGGCCCTCCTCTGAAGGTACAAGGAGCTGGGGGTAGGGTGGGGTGCAGGGTCCTCCCTCCAAAGCTGAGAGGGAAGGAGTGGGGGCTCCAGGACTGAGGAGGGAGATATGGTGCATGCCCACAGGATCCTGCCACCTGATGGGGAAGGAGCCCTGGCCCCGTGGCCGTCACCCCCACACCATACACTGGCACCACTCGGACTATTGCAGGGAGTCCCCAGAACTGCACTGTGGACTGGCGTGAGGCTGGAGCTTGTGGTCTGGGTGGGGCCGGACAAGAAGGAGACCTCAAAGGCAGAAAGAGGAAGCCCTTGCAGCCCAGGGCTCTGGGGAGAAGGCAGGAGCCCGCTGTCCTGACCCTGAGCCCTGCAGGCTGGCAGGGACAGAGCAGAATGGGGCTGGTGCCCAGGAGCCTGGTGCCAGGGAGGAAAGAGGGGGCCACACATGGTGGGGAACTGAGAGCAGGGAAGGCTGGGCTCTGGCCTGGGGAGCCCCACCTCTGCCCATTTGGCTCTTTCTGCTCTTCCTTTTTCCGCCTCCAGACGTGCTGGTCTGGACCAACGAGCAGGTGGTGCACTGGGTGCAGTCCATCGGGCTTCGGGACTATGCAGGGAACCTGCAGGAGAGCGGTGTGCATGGTGCCCTGCTGGCCCTGGACGAGAACTTTGACCACAACACGCTGGCCCTGGTCCTGCAGATCCCCACACAGAACACCCAGGTGGGCATCTCTGGTGTCAGGGACCCCAGCTTACTCACCCCAGTCCTCCTCTTCCTCCTGCACAGGCTTAGAGAGTGTGGAGGGTTCTTCTGGGACCGGACCCCAGGGGATCACCACGTCCCCACACCTCCAGGTGGTCCCTGGGAGTCACCAAGCCCCCAGGAGCAGGCGTGCTTCCCACACAGAGTGCCTGGCACCGTGCCGATCCCTCAGGCACCGTCCTCTCCTGCCTACCTGTTCCTCAGCATGGTTTCCTGACCCGACCTCTTAGATGACAACTAGCCCTGGGGCCTGAAGGTCCACTCCGTAAATTACACGTCTTCACTGTCCTGGGAATGCCATCCGAGAATATATCTAAACTCTCTTGAACCTACTTGTGTTCGGCTTTCTCCCTTCCTGTGGATAATGGACTCTAGACATACTACCTCTGTGCAAAGTATTTTCTGATTTTATTTGTCCTAAAAATGCCCTGGGGAGCCCTGGGGAAGAGAACAACCTCTGCCCAGTCTTGTAGGTTTGGGAGCATTTTTTTTTTTAAAAGTTTCTTTATCTTTATCGTTGAAAGTATTACAGATGTCCCCTTTTTACCCCCATTGATCCCCTCCACTTCGCATCCATCCCACCCCCAGGCCTTCCCCAACTAGTGTCTGTGTCCATGGGTTATGCTTCTAAACGTATAAGTTCTTTGATTAATCTACCCCCCCCCCCGAGACCCCTTAGTCTGCTCCATGTCTCTGGTTCTACTTTGTTCATTAGTTTATTTTGTTTATTATATTCCACATATAAGTGCAATCATGTGGTACTTTTGTCTTTCTCTGCCTAGCTTATCTCACTTAGCATAATTTTCTCCAGGTCCCTCCATACTGCCCCAAAGGAGAAGAGATCCTTCTTTTTTTTTTTAAATATATCTTTATTGATTTCAGAGAGAGGAAAGGAGAGGGAGAGAGAGAGAGATAGAAACATCAATGATGAGAGAGTCATTGATCGGCTGCAGCCCACAACTCGGGCATGTGCCCTGACCGGGAATCAAACCCTGATCGCCTGGATCCTAGGTTGACGCTCAAGCGCTGAGCCACACCCGGCCGGGCGAGATCCTTCTTCTTTACAGCTGCGTAGTATTCCATGGTGTGAATGTGCCACAGCTTTTTTATCCACTCATCTAGTGATGGGCACTTGGGCTGTTTCCAGATCTTAGCTATTGTAAACTGCGCTGCTATGAACATCGGGGTGCATATGTTCTTTCTGATTAGTGTTTCAGGTTTCTTAGGGTATATTCCTAAAAGTGGGATCCCTAGGCCAAATGGCAAGTCAATTTTTAATCTTTCGAGGAACCTCCACAGTGGCTGCACCAGTCTGCATTCCCGCCAGCAGTGCACCAGGGTCCCCTTTCCCCACACCCTCGCCAGCACGAGTCATTTGTTGATTGGTTGATGGTGCCATTCTGACAGGTGTGAGGTGACACCTCATTGTGGTTTTAATTTGCATCTCTCTGATGATGAACGGCAGGTGTCTCTTGGCCATCTGTATTTCCTCTTTAGAGAAGTGTCTATTCAGGTCCTCTGCCCACTTTTTAATTGGATTGTTTGTCTTCTTGTTAAGTTGTATGAGTTCCCTATATAGTTTGGATAGGGGGGATGTTTCATTTACCAGTTCTCAGCTTTTGTGATTTCATAACTCCGGTTGTGTTGCCTCTGGCCCCAAGTCCTTGTCTCTGTGGACTCTAAATTCCTTTAGCCTTTCCTCATATAGGCTCCCTCCTGCCCTGATCACTTTAGCCGCCCTTGTCTGGACAGAGTGCAGCTGTCAGGTCTCTTGAAATTCAGCCCCAGAGCCCCAGAGCCGCACGAGCTATTCTGGCAGCAGATGTGTTTTGGCTGGTGTGAGGGGAGGGCTCTATTGTCTTGGAATTCTGGGTAGGGGGTCGCCTTTTGGGGGTGATGGCAGCACACGGGGCTAGGGTGTCCACTAGGCTCTCTGCAGTCACAGTGGATAGCGCAGACCCCTTGTTCTCTAAGGAGAGCTTGGATTTCCCCCGAGATGTGTTTTTTCTCTATTTGCTCACCTCCGGCCTGGTCTGCAGCTCCTTTCCCACAATCTTGTGAGATGTTTCCAGTTTGAGTGTGGTTCTCACGGTTGTTGCCCAGAGGAGAGGGCCGTCCCTCCCAGTCACTTAGAAAAATCTTATGTTCCCAGTCTTCCCTGAACAATGTGGTGATGGTTTTCACCTGAGTTCTCCACCTGTGGTTTCTCGTCTCTGCATCACCCCTTTTTGTGGACGGGATTCACCCGAGAGCAGGAGCAGGGTCCAGCCTGTGCTCAGCCTTCTTACTCTCCTGACGCTGTCATGGCTCAGCTGTTGGGGAGGTGGGATCCAAACCAGTAGGAATCCTTTGTTAAAAATGGTTATAATATCTAGTGGCATTTTTGAAAACTTGCTTATTTCTGGCATTTCCCAAGACTCACAGAGATCAGCCCAGGGCCACCAAACCTATGACTGAGCCACCTTCCCAAGTTAAGTTTTTGATGTGGGGCCTTGTGAAATATATTCCCTTAACCTAAATAAGTTAAATCCTTACTACCCATGGCCTACATGCTCATTTATCCCGTCCCCCCGAAAGGCATGGTTTTCACTTAATATAAAATGTGGGTTTTTCCCCAATAAGTGAAGCCTGTCCTTCTATTTGTCCTGTGACCATACTTTTAAAAAAGTTAGTTTTCTAATTTGCTCTCTAGGAAAGAGCCCAGGCTCACAAGTCATTTGACTTATAAGAGGACACAGGTTTGTGTGAAGGGGCGGGTCAGTTAGTGGGTTAAATGCCCTGAAACCCCATGTCTGCCCTTGGACTTGAACCCCTAGGAAGCAGGTGACAGACAGAGGGCACAAAGCCCACTAACTGCAGCCCCCCCCCTCCCCTTACCTGTGGTCTCCAGGCACGCCAGGTGATGGAGAGAGAGTTCAACAACCTGCTGGCCTTGGGCACAGACCGGAAGCTGGATGATGTGAGTGCCTGCCATGAACTAGGGGCCTTGGGATTGGGTCATTGTTGGTTCTTAATGCCCATCAGAGACGCCTGACGTGCCACCCCACCAGGTCCCTGAGGACAGCTCACTTTCCTGTCCCCAACCTCATGTGCCCTTGCCTATCAGGTCTGCCTTAGCTTCTTGGTTCCGGACAAGTTACGGAAGACCCCGGACTGTGGGTCCTCCGTCTTCACTGTGCTTCGTGCAGCAGGCCCCCGATGCTGGACTGCTGGCCTCTGAGCCACCTTAGTGCTTCCTTCTTCTTTGGGCTAAACCGGCCTGTGTGGGGTGACCGCTCTGCCTCAGCAGACAGGACATGTGAGACACCAGGACTGACTTGTGGAGGGCTTTTCTGCACGGGGTACCCTGGAATTTGGAGTGTGTTGTTAACAAACATGTATATCCACACATATGTGTAGTATACGTGTGTGTGTGTGTGTGTTCCAGTCGAGGAGGTAGACTGTCGGACACCACTCTCAGAGATCTAATCTCCCCAGTGCCCTGCACTGTGAGCCCTCCTGTTCACCCCACACACCTGGGGTCATGACCGTACCTGACAGGCGAGTTGTGGCAGAGCAGGGCTGAGCTCTCCCCTGCATCCCACGCCTCCAGAAGTGTGTGCACCTGGCTGCCCAGAGCTGCTAAGTGGGTGACGTCAGGTGGCAGCTCCATGGGTCTCTGGGATGCATCTGGGTGGGGCTGAAGAGGACTGGTTCTCACTGCTTAGAGTAGATGGTGGTACTGGTGGTCGTGGGCACAGGAGAGGTCCATCAGCAGCAACCTGGAGCATCTCGGCAACTGTTCTCTCCATTAATTCTGGTTCTCAGTTTCCCCTCTCAGGCTCCAAGGCCCTAGAAGGCTGCATCCAATTCTCCACCTGCCGGGAGAGCAGGACTCAGGAAATGAGCAGTGCAGCGGGGAGAGCATGAGACTCTAGGGGACGGGAGGAATATGGAATCCTTAAGGTTGGCTTAAGGTGGAAACGAGATGGGGGAGCAAGGCTGTGGGCTCGGTAAAGGGCACAGAAATGACAGGAAAATTAACTCAGGGATGGGACGCCTACACAGGAAGCCAGCTGCCATCTGTTCACTCAATAGTACTTACTGAGTGCCTGCAGTGTCCTGGGCACGAGCAGGGGCCAGGGAGGCACTGATCGAAAGATCAGTCTCTGTCCCATGGAATAAAGAATTTGAAAGCAGGGAGAGGTTAATGATATAGTCTCAGAAGTACATGTGAAAATGCTACTAGGCCCAGGGCTGAGACAGAGGCATGTGGTGCTAAGAACGAATGGGGCATTTGGCCCACTTGGGGTGTAAACAACAGACCCTAGGAGGGGCTGAGTGGGTTGTTGAGGTGACACATGGTGGCAGCACAGGGCGGAGGACATTGGGCTCTGTGCCCAGGGGCATCCTGGGGTTACCTCCCCGGTACCCTTTGGCAGAGGTGGTTATTTTGGAGAAGAGGCTGGTGTTGGGGAGGGCAGAGCAGGGCTTCCCACCCATCCTTAGGAGCCTGCCTTTCACTGCCTCGCTGCCTGATCCGTTACTCAGTGTCCCTGATCCCGTTGGGTGGGCAGTCTGGGGAGAGTGGATTGTTACTCCTGCTTGAGAGACAAGGAAACAGGCAGCTCAGGGTCACTCAGAAGCCAGGTCTGACTCCTGACCCTCCTGAGGTCCCAGAAGGGAGGGGTGGGGTGGGGGCTGCCTGGCGACCACGTCCACGGGTGACACGGACGGGAGGCACACTTGAAAGGTCATGGGGTGTTCCAAGCCCAGTTTGAGGTGACTGGGGTGGGCAGGGAGATGGTTCAACTGCGTGATGGCGACAGATCCCATCAGAGGGGCCCCTCCCTCCGAGAGACAGAGACTTTCAGTTGCAAGGCAGCCACCCGCTAGAACCAGCCGTGACTGTCCGCCCGGGCAGGGAGTGGAGGTGGCATTTCCTGTGTCCCCACTGCAGGGGGAGGACAAGGTGTTCCGCCGTGCACCCTCCTGGAGGAAGCGCTTCCGGCCGCGGGACCTCTCGGGGGGCATGCTCAGCGTGTCCACCCTGGGGTCCCTGCAGCCTCCACCAGCCCCTCCGAAGAAGATCGCGCCTGAAGGTGAGTGACGGGCTGGACACCCAGCTTGCCCCCTGACGCTGCACTGACCCTGCTGTGGCTGTGGCCGTGGCAGCCCAAGCGTGAGCGCTCACACTAACCGCCGCCCTGTGTGTTCTCCGGGCTGCTGACTTCTCCCAGCCCGGACAGCCGGGGCGCAGAGACCAGAGACCTCCACGGTGCGGACCTACTCCTGCTGACCCCTCCCCGGGTCTGGGGTCTGGCTAGTGTGCCCGTGGCGGTGGGTAAGTGGGCCAGGCCCAGCCCTGAGCCCTCCCTGCAGCCTCCCTGCTCCTCCTGGCTGGCTCTGGCCCCGCTCTGCTGCATCTGGCCTGGTGCTCATGCTTGCTAGCCAGTACCCTGCAACCCTGCTCTCCCGCCTCAGGGCACTGACTCTGCTCACTGCCAACGCCTGTCTCTCTCTTTCTTTCTTTCTCTCTCTCTCCCTCTCCCTCTCTCAGCTCACTCCCACTATCTCTATGGACACATGCTCTCTGCCTTCCGGGACTAGCCAGGCCCCAGGGTTCCACAGGCTCCTGCCAGCCCGGACCCCTCCTGCTCAACCCCTTCCTCCCATGGCTCCCAGCCTCCTCGGTGACTCTCCAGTTTTCCTGGATCTCAGAATATATTTGCCCACCCACTTGGGAGTCCACTCCCCCAGTCCCCCACATATT
Source organism: Miniopterus natalensis (assembly GCF_054644295.1). Lineage (NCBI taxonomy): Eukaryota > Metazoa > Chordata > Mammalia > Chiroptera > Miniopteridae > Miniopterus > Miniopterus natalensis. The sequence continues at coordinate 20,194,927 of NC_142101.1, forward strand.
CTTTGTCGTTTCCTGTGGATGTGGCTGGTCCTCCTGCAGTTGTGCAGATTCTGCAGGAGGCAGAAGACGGAGCCCTGGCGGGTGTGACTTCACCTCCTTCCTGGTCCTGGCCTGGTCTGGACTTTGACCTCCGACCTCCATGGGAGACCAGGACACTGCCCAGGGCTGGGACAGCCTTGGCAAGAAAAGGGCACTTCGGACCCTGCCGAGTTTGGGCTGTTTGGCCTTCTGGTCCCTGTCCCTGTCCTGGCTGTGCCCAAATGGCTGGACACCTGTGGCTTCTGCCTCCAGGATGACCTGCGGGCTGAAGGGCTGCAGAAGGCCTGTCCTCCTGGGATGGTGAGGATGGGAGGAGGTCCCAGGCCCTGGCTTAAGCTGAATTCCAAGTGTGAAATTGAGAAGAATCTGAGAGAAATGGGCCCCTGAGGTTTGGGCCAAGGGTCCAGTGGGGAAACTCTCAGCCCCCCACTCAGTGAGGTGCAGGCTGGCCAGCGGGAGAAGAGCCAGAGATCTGTGTTGGCCTCTCCCCTAAAGGGCATGGGGATGCCTCTGGCCTAGTGTGGGATGGAGCTGCTGCTGGTCTGAGGGGATGGAGTCTGTGGCCCTTAGCTCTGGGCAGAACAGAGCTAAGCAACCAGGCACTGCCAGCTCTGCTCCCCGCACCCTGCCCCCTTGGCCCATTCTGTAGTAATTCCAGCCTGCAGCAGTGCTCCTGATGGTGGGTTGAATATTCATTGACCTCAGTATCAGGTTTGGTAGAAAGGTCACTCCCCGGAAACCCTCTTCCTCACCCATTCCTCACGCTGCCGAGGTGCCTGACAGTACTTGGGACTGGAGTTCAGGAACCCAGGGCTTCATCCAAGTGAGAGTGGAGGCAGGTGTGTGCAGGGGCCACACTTCCCTGAAGGTGCCTGAGTGGCTGATTTGTAACCTTATAGACCTGGGTTTGAGTGAGGCTGGGCTAGCCGGTGGGGCAGTGCCAGGGCTCAGTGCCTGGGCCACCTCTCAGCAGAGGAGAGGTCCCCGTGCTGGGCTGGGTGGCTCCCCACGTGCCCTGCCCTCCCTGTGCATCAGCCACTGCAGAGATGAGTGGGATGGGGAGAGAAAGCCCCTGTCCCTGGGTGATGGACATGAGGTAATGGAGAAACCCCACACCCCTAGGTTGGTGGAATTGGGGACCACAAGGCCATATTACTCTGTCAGGGGACCTGATGGGCTAGTAAGCAGCAGCTGGTGGGACGCAGGTCCCTTCAGGGCATCTTGGAATATTTCAGGGAGGTGATGGAGAGAGACCTCTGGTCAGTGACGGGAGGCTGTTGTCTGTTGACCAGACTAGACCACTGCCTTGGTCAGTCTATGTATTTGCAGAGTCACCAGTGGCCTGAACCCCTCACCAGCCTCCTGTGTCTTATCAGGCCCCTGCTCAGAGCTGTGCGGGCTCAGGGCATCAGGAGGGTGTGTGTGCGTGTGTGTGCGTGTATGTGTGTGTGCGCGCGCGCGCATGTGTGTGTGTGTGTGTGTGTGCACGTGCACGAGCGCTCACCAATAAACAGCCTGGTTTTAAGACAACTTAAAAATGGCTCTGGTCCTTTTCAACTTGGAGCTCAGCTGACGTGTCCATGTTCCTCCCCAGTCCTAAGGGTGGTAACCTGGGAAGTGAGGATCAGAGCTGTAAGAACTAGTAGCTGGGAACCTTCTGTTTGCTCACATAACCACAGGCTTGAGGGAGATGACTGTTTGGGTTGCTGGTGCCCCAGGGGTGGGGGAGGAGGGGCTGATACCTCCCCTTCCCAGTAATTATTTTTCCTTCCAGCCTGATTCCCCAAAGGCTACTATTTGGCAATGTTTGATTAACCCAGTTTGGTCTATTGTAGGAGCTTCCACTGGAGGCCAGAACTTAAGCTGATTTCCCTAAAGAACCACTCTCATTATTCATTAACCCTTATCTGTAATGCAATTGTGGAGGCTAAGCTTTCATTAGTTTAGGAAAGTCCCTGGGCTTCGGTGACAGCTGAAGCTGGCAGAGCCTGCCCTCACCTGTGGAGCCCAGCAGCTCCTTTCTCCTGGTGGGAAGCAAATATGTAGGCAGTGGCCACCGGGCCATGGCTGGCACCACCAACCCTGATAGCCGTTGCTCAGGACTGTTCGTTCTTAGCAGGTTATGAAAATGAACTTCAGTTTCCAACTGACATGATAACTGAAGAGGAATGATGTAAAAATGCATCCAGCAGCCCCAGAACCTACCAGCTCCTTAAGGGCCGGAGCAGACTCTCCTTACCCCAAAGGCCAGTGAGTCAGGGAGGCCGAGTCTTGGAAATGGCCCAGGTGTTCCCTTCAGCCCTTCCCAGAAGGTCAGGCTGGAAACACTGTGATGCAAATGCAGAAGAAAACCCCACATGCAGGGCAAGGCAGGTTGGCCCACCTGTGATTCCCAGCAGGCCCAAAAACCCCACATGCAGGGCAGGGCAGGGCAGGTCGGCCCACCTGTGATTCCCAGCAGGCCCAGCCCTGACACTCTCCCCACCGGGCCTGAGCCCCAGAGTGGGGCCTCCTTGTTTTATGCAGAGTTTCTGGGGAAACCCTGGGGGCTGCATGTAATGATTCTGAAATTTGCAATAAATCAGACACTTAACCTGAAACAGTTGGAATTAATAAAGTTTTTAGTGTGTGCTCGTGGTCCACTGAAATTCTAGCTCCTGATGCCTCCCCAGCTGACCCTCAGGTGATGTCTAGAATCCTCGGAAAGCAGCAGCCTCTGCATCTCCTTTCGTTGCTCTTGGTGAGCCCCCACCCCTGTCCCCCAGCTGCATCTCCTTCATCCTCTGAGCTGCAGACTGGGGCACAATCCCCTTCTGCCTGGCGAATGGAGGGCTGTGGTGGACAGACAGTGTCTGACTCCGGTCAGCCTGATTTGGTCATTTCCCACTTCCCTACGTGCTCCTGGGACAGTTACACCAGAGGAGAGGTAGGGATTAGGGAGGGAAGCCCACGCATTCCAGCTGCGCCCCTGCCCACAGGCTGTGGGCTAAATGCCAGGCATGTGCTCAGTTAATCCGAGGACCTGGTGGGATGTCAAGTGAGTGCCCAGTGTCATGAATCAGAGGGTGATGGACCCTCAGCAGGGTGCCTTGCACCTGGCCTGTGGACCAGACCTGGCTTCCTCTAAAGTAGCAGAAAGAGCAGGGGTCTCAGGGCCTGGTGACCACCAGCAGCAGGGCCTTGGAAGCCCATCCCTGGGGGTGTATGGACTGAGGGGGAGGGGGAGGAGCAGCAAGCACCCCTCTGTCTGCATCATCACGGACATCTAGCACCCAGTCTTTATTCATTTTTTAAAAAAGGAAATCCAAATAAGTTAGCAAAAAATTACAAAACAATAGCAAAACCACACGATGCTTTAGTTATCAAAGGAAATCACCCCAAGAGCCCCTGCCCCCCACCCCTGCCTGTCCCTGGCAACTTTGCTCAGGACACTTGGTCAGATGGCAGCTTCACAAACAACACACAAAACAAACAAAACATAAACCCACTGGAAGGTTCCCAGTATTCGCTGCAGAATCTTGGCCCCCCAGGGACTTGGGAACAGAGGACTGTCCCTTTCTTCTCTCCCAATTTAGGGCGGGCCCAGCCCGGCCACTGGCATCAGGAGGAGGCACGGACAGGAAGTTCAGGGTGGAGTTGAAGGCTGCGCTATAATCAAAGGGAGGCTCCTGAGTTTGCCCCTGAGCCGGGGCACACGCGGGGTGCTCTGGTCCCCTGCTTTATCTCCCTGGAACGGGGATGGCCCGTGCTCTGAGCAGTCAGCTAAATGAGAGCACCCATTCCCTCTCTGGGTGGTGGATTAACCTACGGGTGAGGAGGGGGACAGGCTGGCTTTCTGGAATCAGGACAGCCTGGCTTAGGCGGGCCCTCTGCAGAAGTGGCGGCATCTGTGGACAGCCTGTGGGCCCCCTGGACGCCGGCCCGGCAGACAGCCTCAGTTGGGCATGGTTTCATCTGGGAAGGCCACAGAGACGTCCTCCATGGTGATGCTGTCCACGATGGAGGTGAGCGAGTGCAGGTTGTGGGTGTCCGTAGGGTCAGCTGTGAGCAGATGGTCTGTGGGGAGGAGGTGGGAGGGTGTTACCTGGGCTATACCGGGTGTCTCAAGACCCAGGCCAGTTGGGTGAGCAAAGGTTAGGAGTTCTACTGCTCATCCCCACAGCACGTGCATGATGTGTGTGCCTCCTCTGTGAACTTGCTCGTGGGGCTGGGGTTGGAAGCAGCTCTTCCGACTGCGGTGGGGGTGGAGGTAGGTGGAGCTGTGATGGCGTGTCCTGGGAGATGGACCTGCCCTTGCTGGTCAGTTAAGCAGCACTGACTCAGTGACCCCCAGGGACCCCTGGGACAGGGACAGTCTCCTCCCCTTGGAGAAGGTCAGGCAACAGGCACCAAGTACCAGCTGGGAGTTGCAGGAGGCTGGGGCCTTTTTAACAGGTCAAGGCTTCAGGGAGGCACAGGGCTCCCAGTCCCCCACTGGGACCCTGGGTTCAGTAGGTCCCTTCAGAGGCCAAGGGAAGAAGCCAGGGGCAGGGAATAAGGTAAGAGGGGCCACCTGGGCTGGACACAGGCTGAGGGATTTGAGCCAAGCTGATCAGGGTCCCATCTCACTCACCCGCTGGGTTGGGGCCGAACTCCAGGGCGCTGCCCCACTCTGGACTGCAGGAGGCGCTGTGGGAGCTGCATTCACTGGGTACCTGCAAGATGCCGAGGCCCAAGGTCAGGCACAGCCATTCCAGGTGGTGTCCTCTGTCCAGTCCCATTGGCAGAAGCTCCTGTGCCAAGGCTACAGCCCCCTAGCCCAGGTCACCTCCATCAGGGAACTTCACAATTAGCCAATTAGCCCCTTCCCTGCCTCCACCTGGCCTTAGATCCCTGGTTTCCAGGCCTTTCCTGGCTTTCAACAGCTTAAAGGAGTGTCTGGTTTTCCTGACCCTGGGATCAGGGTGTCCGGTCCAACCAGGGCCTCTCTGTGCACGTGCTGGGGTTCCAGGTAGGGGGCAGAGCTGTCCTCACCCCTGTGCTTGGCCCTGCTCTTGGGCCCCATCCCCAGGCACTGCAGCCAGCTAGCTCTAGACTTGCTCCTTGACCCCTCCTTCTGTCCTCTGCCCACCCCTCCATCTCTGCTTGTCCTCCCAAAGTCATTGTCCTGTCTGGAAAGGACACTGAGACATGGGGGTCAGCTGGACAGCCCAGCTCTGACAGAGGACTGTCAGATGAGCCCCATGTGGGGGGCTGAGGCTGTGCCTCCTTCCCCGGGGCAGGTTGGGGCAACCACTTACCCCTGCTTGGGGACCGCCCCCGCCGCGGTAGCGCAAACCCCGCTCCTCCTGGTTGAGGGAGCTGAGCAGGGCCTGCAGGCGCTCAATGTACTGAATGGCACTGCGCAGAATCTCCACCTTGGGCAGCCGCTGGTTGGGGTTCAGCAGGGTGCTCCTCTTCAGGGCCTCGAAGGCCTCGTTCACTTTCTTCAGCCTGCGCTTCTCTCTCAGGGTGGCCGCCCGCCGCCGGTCCACGGACACCGACTTTCTCTTGCACACCTTACACGCCCAGGGCAGGCACTGGCCCGGGCAATGCTCGGGGGTCCCCAGCCCCTTGTCTTCGAGGGGCCCCCGGGCCTCGGGGCTCAGGCTGAGCTCAGTCCGCTCGTAGCCTGGCGGCTCAAAGCCTTGGAGATGGACGGGCAGGTAGTTCTCCCCGTCGTAGAAGTGGGGCTCCTGGTAGAAGTAGGGGGGCGTCTCATACAGCTCCATGGGGTCGGAAGAGGCTTGTTCCTGCCACCAGCCCCCAAGCTCCTGCAGCCCCTCACGCCAACTGCTGGGTGCCATTTAAACCCTCCCCGCTGGCATGGAACCAGAGATAAATATAGCCAACGCCACGGAAACCTGAGCCCCCTCTAAGCTGTTGCTGCACATCAAGACGTTCACAGCGGATTAGACGTGAACCCCCCTCTGCCTGGCCTCCACCCACCCACCCAGCCTGCCTGCCCTGGCCATCAGCTCCTGTGCCCCGGGAGGGAGGCCACGGGTGTAATTCGATTAGTTTTCATTTCTCCGCAGCCCCCATGGGGCAGGCAGGGGAGGTGGGGGGACACACATTCTCATCTGCTCCTTTCAATTACTCCTGGCGGGGGGCCTGCCTGCGCTCTCTTTGCTAGTCCTAAAGAAGTGAAGTTGTGGGTGGGTTTCGGCTGGAAGGGGGTCTCACGTCATTTAATTCACCCCTCCGCTTCCTGACAGCACTCTAAGCCACCCATCAGCCAGATGAGACTCCCTCCCGGAGGGCAAGGCTGCTGCTCGGGCAGGGCAGGCATGGGAGCTCAGTGTCCGGGGACAAGAAGGGCTGAAACTCGGAATAAGTGGCTTCCACTCCTGGGTTTCCATAGCAGCTCTGACATCGTGTCTCTTAGGGCTCATGTGACTGGGGATAAATTGAGGAAAGAGGAATTTTGGGGTCTTGTTTCTCTTTTTGGCAGGGGTCAGTGGAAGTCCTGAATGCGCTGGTCACGTGGCCTCCATCCCCACCGTGGAAAGCCAGCGGGAACAGAGCCCTTCCACGCAGTTTAAATCTCCCCTCTCCCTCACCACCTGGCTTGGTGCTGTGTGGACTAAGTCTGATCCCTCCTCTCTGACAGATGAGACTCATGCTCAGTCCCACACAGTGATGAGGACAACAGAGGAAGAGAAACTGTGTGGGGACTTTGAGAAGTTGTCACAGGGAGATGCGAATGCAGCTTGAAGGACCCTGCTTCCCTTCCTCTCCTCGTCTGTGGGGAGGAGCCAGGAAAATGCTGGTGTCCCTTGGGGTAGGGAACAGAGATGAGACCCCAGTAAGACCCCAGCATGCTGAGGGGGAGCAGAGAGGTCAGCACAGGCTCCTGACCTATCTAGTAAGTGAGAGAGAAAACGACTGGTGGGGGCTGGGGGCTCGAAGCCCTGCTCTGCCCAACCAGCTGGACAGAGGAAGAATGTTTCTAACATGCACACACCCCAAAAAGGAAAAAAAGAAAACTTTGCCTCAGTTTATACTTTAGTCTTATGAGCCCTGAGCATAGGAGTGATGCTGCAGTTACTATGGAAACCTAGAAATTGCATCATTTTGTCCTTTTGGGATCCAATCTGCCCCCAAACAGCGTGTCCACATCCTCTAAAAATGGGAGCAGGAGAACTGGGCTTGTTTTGTGAGGATTTCCAGGATCTCACTGTCTAGTTGGTGAACCTGGACACAAGTGTGAATGTTAAGTTAAAATGCGAGAAAGTTATTTTAGTTCTGTGGGGGCTGCCATCCCTGGCAAATGAGTGGGTTCATCAAAGAGGCGTGTCAGGAGTTCGTAGGATCTGCGTGAGGGGCAGAGCACCGCTGGGTCGGGAGGTCACACAGGGTCCGGAAGAGAGGAGGAGGGATGGGGAAGGGTGGATGGGTTTGGGTGGAGTTCAGGGTTCCACATAGGCTTGCAGAGGTCGGGGGGTGCCCAGCTGGGCATGGAGGGGTCACCACGCGTAAGACCCGACAGTCCTTCAGGAGCAAGGTGCCGAGATCCTGCATGCAGAACAGCCCACTCAGAGGCGGGAGGACGTGTCGACCGGGTGAGGACAGGTGTATCAGCTGGCAAAAGGATGGTGTGTGTATGCGCGTGTGTGAGGCAGGTGAGTGGTTGTTGTACTGAAAGGGCACCTGGCCGGTGGAGGCACCTCTCCTCCACACCTGGCCTCTCCCTGAGTCTGTTTCCCTGGCTGTCCTCATGGTCTCCAGGGAACCAGAACAGCGGAGATGGGGGAGGGAAAACCTGGCCCCACCTGCGTGTGATGTATATTTTATTCAACACTTTCAGTCAAGAAACAAGTCTTGCCCACCGGGTGTTGGATGCCAGGGTCAGTGGTGTGAGCAAGACATAAATATGCCTGCAACACACAGTTGGGTAAGGAAGCTGAGCAGCTTTCTCACCAAGGTAGAAAGTGTTCGGTGATAACACAGAAGTGTGATGTGACCCAGAAAAGGGAAGGGTCTGTCCTTCCCTCCTGACCTGCAGACTCAATTTCCTGGGGTCAGGGTGACCTTGTGCGTCTGCATTTCGGAGACTCCATCTGTAGGTGAGTATGCGTGTCTGAGTAAGTGGCCTGGGGACCTTGTCACGACCCTGCTCCGGGCACAGGCCCTCCCAGGACTCAGAAGACAGGGCAGCGCAGTGTCTCTGACCTCAGCACCCTGATGGAGGACTGTCCCTTTACCCACCTTACTCGTCTCAGAGCCGAGCTGTGGAGAAGCGGCACCTGGAGGCCTGGCCTTCCTCCCCTGTGCACCCTGGTCTGTCCCCCCACCCCGCCCTGAAAGCTGCCCTCTGATGGACAGGAACACATTGGGGCCACCACAGAGCAGTCTTTGTGCTCCCAGCAGCGAAGATCCATCAGCTGCGACCTGACAGCAGGGCGTCAGGCCCTAATCCCCACCCTACTGGCCTGGGCCCACAGGCCCCTGCCCCAAGGAGCCTCCTGCCCCAGCAGTCCTGGCCCCTCCAGAGGAAGCCCTTAGCCCCCGCCCCACTATCCCAGCTTGGCTATTTGCATGCTGGGCTGACCGTGTTTGCATGGTCTCAGGAATCTTCTTCATCTGCTCCCCACTCCTTCCTCCCTGTCTACTGCTCACCCATACCCGGCTCTCTGACTCCCAGCACCTCCAGTCCCAGCCACCTCTCAGGTGGGCGGACTTGGGTTGCCAGGTTGCTTGGCTAACGTCCAGGCAGGTTTCCAGTCCAGAGTCTCACGTGCTGGGAATCAGGGGGAGGGTCTGGAAGGGTGAGAGCCTCTGGCTTCTGCAAACATGCCTGAGCTCCGTTCTCTGGGCTGAGTCCATGGCTGGGGTGGCAGGAAAATGCTCCCACAGACCCCAGAAGCCAGGACAATGGATGCAAACCAGCATCAACTCTCTGTGGAGCAGTAGCTTTGCAGTGAGAACAGATCACAGAATCAGAAAGCCTGAGCTGGGAGGCACCTTGAAGGTCAGCAGTCCACCTCCTTCCTCCTACACACTGGAAACAGGCCCAGAGAAGGAAATTGACTCGCCCAAGGGTACACAGAGTACTAGTGTCAGAAAGATGAGGGGTGCTGGCTCTTGGTGCCTGAGCTCAGGCCTTGGGGCTGCGTCAGGTACCTCCTCTCCTCCCCGAGGCTTACAGGTGGAGAAGGCCGGGCTCTCACAGTGAGTACATGCTTCCCAGTGGGCTCGGGCACAGGTGGGAGGCCCTAGGGATTTGGAGGTGCTCTAGGCTTCGAATGGAGAGTTCAGGGAGACATCAGAGAAGTAGTGATGGAGACATGGAAAGAAGATACACGAGGGCTAAGGGGCATGGGCTGGGGAGACGGGAGCCTGAGGGCTTGAGATAGGAGAGTTTGGAGGCAAATGGGAACTGGCACGGGGGTGGGGGGTGGGGGGGTGGGGGGGTGAGGAGCAGTGAGGGCAGGGGCCTGGAGGTCCCACATTGTCTCCACTGAGGACAAGCATCAGATAGCCACTGGGAAATCCCTCCCTGCCTGGAATCTGCAGCCCAGAGCCAGGCTCACTCACCAGGAATCTCTGGCCTCTGCCTGGGCGAAGGTGAGGCCTGGAGCCGGAGCCAGAGAGGAAGGTCCTTGCGGAGTGGGGGGTCTGGGGAGGTGACTGGTGGTCACAAAGCACAGAGCTGGGTTTAAAAATAACCCGATGGGGCTCAGCAGTGTGCGTGGCAGTGAGAACCTGGCCTTTGGAAGTGTGGGTGAGGACTTCTTATGAGTAGTTCCTGAGCCGGGCCTTCAGCGCCCAAGAGGGGGAAGTTAAGGCCAGTGGAGGAAAGAACCCTGGGTCAGGAGCCAGGCGCGTTGCTGCCCTTTCTCCTCTCTGGTTTACGGTCTCCCCGTGTGTATATCAGGGTGCTGGACTGAGTGACCCAAATGGCCCCTTGAAAGATGGCATTCTTGTTCCACCTCAGCACGTGGGCCTGCAGGTGCTCATGGGGTCGGGTAGGAGAACTGTTCTGAGAGCCCTTTGAGCCAGGCCTTGCCCGAGGAATGGACCATGTCCGTGGGTGTCTCTTCCTTTCCCGTTGCCACATCTGCTCCCACACCCAGTCTCTCTAAAATGCCACCGATGGCTCTCTGGACCCATTCCAACCCACCTAGACCTGGCATCTATCTGTCCTGCTTACGTCTGGACTCCTCCCCCTCCTGCCCTCCCTTCCAGCCGCCCCATTCTGCCCTCCTCATGGGTCCAGAAGCCTGAGAGGCCACACCGCCCCCTTCCACCCCCTGGACAGCTTCTATTTCTGCCTCTTTGACAAGTTGTGACATATTTGGGAGCAGCTGCCGCCTGGGTGGAGATGCCTTTGCTTTTCTCCTGGCTCTGTCTTCTCCTCCCCAATGCCTCTCCCATAGCCACCCCTTCCCAGAATGTGCTGTGGGACCCTCCCTGCATTCCCCTCTTGGGAACTTGGATGTCCAGCTTCTCCTGGGCTCCTCAGGGCTGGCCTGTGCTCTAGACTGGCACAGGGGACCTTCCTGGGATGGAAAGGCAGGGGCTGCCTGTGAAGCACAGGACCAGCTCTGCCACGTCACAGGCTGTGTGGCTTGAGACAAGTCTCTTCCCCTCTGGGTTCTACTTTTCTGTCTTTAAAATGGGATGATAAACAGTGTTTCCCTGTCAGCCACTAGTTCTGTTGCCTGTTAACTGTAGGGACTTGGAGCTCCTCTTGTCTTCTTGAAGGACTTTATCCCACGTCTCTCTTTTCCCCAAATATCTCTACTTCTCTGTCTCTGCTGGCCTTTCCCCTGAGCAGAAACATGCTGAAGTCACTCTCATCAAAACCCCCCTCTTCCACACTGCCCTCAGCTAAGGCTCTGTCACAGCCTCTCCTTCGTCACCAAGTTTCTGGGATGGGACTTTACACTCACTGTCTACTCAGTGCCTTCCACCTTCCCTGAGACACCGGACACCTCAGCAGGTGCCAGCTCCAGGCGACAGTTTCCATCTCACTCGATTGCTCTGTACTGCTCATCGCTGTTGGCCACAGTCCCCTGAAGCTCTGCTCTCCCAGCTCCCACGACCCCCAATCTCCTGGCTCCTCCTTGGGTTTTCTTCTCTCGTGCCTCCCTCCCCCCTCTTCCTCCTCACGAGCTTCTCCGCCTGCCCTTTAAGAGGGACCTCTCTTCTTAGACGTCTCCTCTGCAGCCCCCCGGGTAACCATTCTCTGACCTAGGGCTCCCTCCTCTGTGTGCGATGCTGGTAGAGGTTAGCTGCTTGTGCTGTGGTGTGCGGATGGCTCCCACGCCTGTACTCTCGCCCTGAACTGCAGGTCACAGGCCCAAGGTTATGGTGGACGGCTCGCTTCCATGTCCTGCAGGCTCTGGAATCGAGTATGTCTGTTGATGACTGCAGCCATCACCCACTCTGTCACGCCTGGCCTGGCTTCCCTGCCCTTCCCAGGCTTTTCTGTTGTTTGTCTGTCCCCGGGCCCCTCAGATCCTCTCTACTGAGTGGGTGTGAGACACGGAAACAAATGTTCCTGGGAGTCAGAGCAAGTCCATCTGCTGCGTTCCCCGCATAGCGGGCGGTGGGGATGCCGCATTCCGCCCTCAGGGCCCTGGTGCCCGGGGTGTTCTCCCTGAGCTGTGTTGCCCCAATCCCTTCTTCTCAGGGGCTTGGGCCAGCAGATGGCCTCCTGGTGGCAGGGGTGGGGTTTGGGACAGGCTGCCCAGCCCCAGGAACTTTTCTCCACCAGCCATTTCTGTTCCCGACATTCCTCAGACCCGCACAGCCCCAGCGCTTACCAGCTCCCAGGCTCACCCTCATTGTGCCCCCCACAACGGTGGAGACACAGCCCTACCTCCCCTCAACCTTTCTGCCCCTGCAGTTGGGGAAGTCGAGGCTTCGGGAGGAGGGTCAGGGAACTGGACCGGCTGAGGCTCAGGCCCCTGCCTCGCTCACCAGTCCTCCCCACCGAGTCTTTCCTTAGAGCTGCTTCCACAGCCCAGTGTCTGGCTTCCCACGTCTCCAGGCACCTGCCTGTGCCTCATCTTTCTTGGCTCTGACCTCGTTTCTGAAAGTGACTGTTTCCTTTGCTGGCTAGTGAGGCTCCCCTACTTCCTGGTCCAGGCAAGGAGCAGTGTCTTCTCAGATTCCCGAACCCAGAGCCGGCTGGATTCTGCCTGCAGCGTCTCCGGTGGGGCTGGAAGGCCTGAGGATGCCCCCTGGGCCCAGGGCAAGATCGACTAGGGGGCAATGTGACCAGGTCATCATCCAAGGTGACGTCGCCATTTAGGAGCTTCCTGTTTACCAGGCACTATGATAAGCGCTCCACACACGTGAACTGTTCAGTGACTCGGGGGGTGGGGGGGGTATTGTTCCTCAGTTTTTAGACTGGGAGTCACGGCTGAGAAATTTGCTCACGTACTAACAGGAGGTGGATTAGCACCAGGGAACAGTCTTGTCCACTGAGATTACTACTGAAATCAGGCCTTGGGCAGCAGCGGGGACCAGCTCCTCTCTAGCGTGTATGCAGCAGGCACTCAGCAAGTGCACATGGTATGCTCACTGGATACTCACTGATCAGCTGAACTGAAAGACAGAGCAGCTCATCAAAGCCAGTCCCTGCTCTGCAGAGTGAGGGTGCAGGACCATCTCTCCTTCTTGGGTGACCTGAACATCACAGCTCACGTACTCTGTGACTTGCAGTGAATTCCTGGTTCTGCCAACGTTGGTGTTACCCACTGGGCAAAGGCGAGGGATGTAGTCCCAAGGAGCATGGAGTTGTAAAATAGAGATGGGAGGCGGGACACGTGGCCCTCCAGGGGACTGGGTGAGCCGCATCGGGCCACTGGGGGCTCTGTTTATTTTGAGATGGGCAGCCTCCCTCCTGGAGTGGTGGATTTAGGAATATTCCATCTACCCGCGGGCGGGAGAGCCTGGAGCATTGCCTGGAGCCTGAGAGTAGGTGTTGGCATGATCTGCAGTGCTCATGGCACCTCATCCCTGCCACACAAGTAGACAGTTCCCCTGATGTCTTCCTTGTGCTCTGCTCTCACTGGCTGCTCTGCCCTGGAGGTTGGTAGCCAAGAGCTTGACTTCTGACCTCAGACACTCCAAGCCCCCCTCCTGATACTGCGGGCTGCCGTGAAATCATAGATGCACAATGAGCAGAGCTGGGAGAACCTCAGACCAAGGGCAGAGACCAAGAACGGGAGAGCAGGGGGCCACTTACCTGCGGGGGCAGATGGCAGAGTCAATGAGCCGTCCTGGACTCCAGCCACCTGCCTATCCTCAGAGCCAGGAAACATTCATTTCCAAAGTATTTAAGCCCCTCTACGTATCATCACACTGCCTTCACCTGGAGGATCACTTGTGTGTATGTGCACATTCACATGCACACACACACGCACACACAGTCACACACATGTGTGTGCACATTTTCTGGAGCCTCCCTGGCACCTCTCCCAGGCTGGCGAGCTCCCTGCCCCTTCCCCACCCCCATCAAAGCTCACTGTCCAGGCTTCTGTGGCTCAGGGCTGATGTGAAAGTGGGGATGTCTAGGCCCCAGGCCTCCCCTCCCTCCCACACAAGCCAGGGGACAGGCAGAGGCTGCTCTGCCCTTGGGTACCAACCTCCAGGGCAGAGCAGCCACTTATAGCTGTGAGACTTGAGGTTGGTTACTTACCCTCCAGGCCTCAATTTCTCATTCTGCAAATAGGAAAATACTATACTTAGCTTAGTGCCTGGCACCCAGTCAGCTGTTATGACTAGAGGAGCCATTATTGCCTGAGAGCAGTGATTCTCCGGAGGGCTTCCCACCCAGCCTGGAGGATGGGTTCCACAACCTTTCAACGGTGACCCCCCCACCCAAACCAGCATCCAGGAGTCCTTGAGGAGGCCTCAGTCTCTACCCTGCCCCATCCATTGTCAGCAAAGCCCCTGGCACTTGTGGGATCTCAGCTCTGACTGTTTTGAGTTATAAATAACACCTCCATCTGTCCTATGAAACCCCAATGCTGATACCAAAGCAGAGCTTCCTAGATCCCTTCTCCATCTCTCCCCATCTCCCTCTGCTCCAGCAGAATTTTATTTTCTCTCCTTTAGAACTTAAAGCTCTTCCCTTTCATGCCTCCTCCCCCAGCTCTCCATCACTGTGGATGTCGAGGAAACCTCTGGGGACAGTTCTCTTGGAAGGAAGTGCCCACTTAGAGAAAGTACACAGAGGTAGTGCTCCCTCCTCAAGGCCTGGCTGGGCAGGGCCAGCAGCTAAAAGGTGGGTGGGGCATGCATGGAGAACCTGAGGGACAGGGGCAGGCGCCACAGCAAAGGGGTTTGGAAGTCATGGTTTTCTGAGTACCCAGAGCTAAGCAAGCGCACAGCCTTGTTGGGGGGATTAGGTGAGACTCCTTGGGACCTGTCTGCATTCTCATTCTCAGCCCCCCCCCCCAAAACACACATTCTTCATAAATCCTGTGTGACTCAGCACCTCCCAACCTGCAAGAAGGTAGTTAGCTAATCTGGTGGCTGTCTGCTGTGGTCTGAATATGTGTCCCCCCAAATTCATATGTTGAAGCCCTAACTGCCAATGTGACGGCATTTGGAGAAGGAGCTTTTGGGAGGTAATGAGGGTGAGCTGAGATCACGAAGGTAGGTTACTCTCTTCACCTGCTTGCACCAAGGAAGGGCCAGTGAGCTGAGCATGAAGGTGGCCATCTGCAAACCAAGGGGAGGGTCCTCACCAGAACCTGACCATGATGGGCCCTGACCTCAGACTCACAGCTTCCAGAACGGCGAGAAAACAAATTTCTGTTGTTTAAGCCCCTAGTCTGTGGTGTTTTATCACGGCTGTCCAAGCCGGCCTATACACAGCAAATAATGTCCCAGGCACTCCTTTTCAGGAAGAACATTTCAACAGGGCTTCCTCTACCTATTCACATGTTGCTCGCATAACAAAAATTAGTTTAAACAACGTTGCTGCCGTTGTCTTTCTGTTGACATAGCACACTGATTGGCTCTTCATTCAGATGCTGGCCATGAAGAAATGAGATGCAGGAAGGGGATGTTATTAAATATGCAAATGTCCTTTTGGGGAGGGTGGGCTTTTTGCCTTTTGCAATCGGAAGGTTGTTCCAGACAGTGCTGGTGGGCCTGGGGCCGGAAGGACAAGGCCTCCGACTCAGACCCTGCCCCTCAGCCCGTCCCCCACCCTGTCCTGGCAGGTGGAAGGTGGGGGTTTTGAAGTTTAGTCTCTTGCACTGAGGGCTGGATGGAGGACAACAGATGGGGCCACACAGCCCTGCTGCTTAGACCGAGGGGAACAGGTGGAGGCTCTGGGGTCAGAGTGTGAATGCTGGCGATTCACGCGTGTGCAGCAGGCAGGGTGCCCAGCTCAGGTCAGGGACAGCTGGCAGCAAGTGGGTGGGGGTGGGGTGGGTTCAGCCATGGGAGAAGGCATCAGAGGGCAGAAGACCAGGGAGGGAAAGGGGGACTGCTTCCTGGCCCCTCCCATCCCTTGCTGGGGCAGGCCAACCTGAAAGGCTCCGGAAGCTGCGGGGTGAGCGGGCACAGTGAGAAAGGAGATGCTCCTTATGGGCCCCTTCCCCTCCTCCCCAGCCCGGCTGTCCTGGGCCTAACCCTAAACCCAAGGCATTTGGGCCATTCCAACAGCTGTGCCAGGCTTCTGGTTGGGTCAGAGCCCAGGCAGGGGACAAAAGCAGCTGCCACCCTTTGCAGACAGGGGTAGGAACACAAGGAGGTGAGCAGGACGACAGGCCAGGCCACACTTTTCTGTCCAGAACTCATACGTACCCTGTAGCCACCACCCCTCTCTTCTCTAAGGTAAGTGATAGAGGAGGAAAGGTAACGTCTACTAAACACGGTGCTACTGATTTTATAGCACATCACGGAGTCCTCCCAACAGCCCCTTGTAAAAGTATAACATCCATTTCACAGGTGAGAAAACTAAGGCTTCTTGATCAGACACTCGAGAAGGGAGAGAAATGAGATTTGACGCCAAATTTCTTTGACACTAGAGACAAAATTCATGACCTCTGAGAAGGATTTAACTAATGAAATGCTCCAGGAGAAACTGGAGGCTGTGGGTCTAGGTCCGACTTTCTTACGGTCAGAACAAAGGGCAGCCAGGTCCCGTGAAAGCTGAAAATGCTTTTCTCTGGAGATTTCTCTGAACAGGAGTGATCTCATCCCTTTGGGGCTGGTTTAGGAGACTTGGCCTAGAAAAGGGAACAAAGCACCTTGGATTGGGGGCCAGCACACAGTCTCTCTATTCTTTGACGGGGAGGTTTGCTGGGCAGTCTTAGGTGGTCTTCAGCTCTCCAGGTGAGCTCACAAACCTTTGAGAGGTGGGGTACAGTGGAGAGTCTCCCTGAAGCCTGACAAAGACTTGGTTCCTCCTACCAGCTCAGGAACCAGCACCCAGTGGGCAGGGAGCACCAGGCGTGCCACCTCACCCCATGTCCTGGGCTTCCATCTGGCCAGCAGGGGGACCCCGAGCCCCAGGCACAGGCCCTGATGGGACGGCTGCTCCTGGCTCTGGATCCAGCCCACAGCTTAGCAGCCATACTGTGATGTTCAAGGGTCTAAACAACAGAGTGTTGAGAGGCTTTGTTCTTTTTGTTGTTGTTCTTTTTTTTCCTTTATCTTTATTGTTGAGGGTATTACAGGTGTCCCATTTCCCCCCCCAACTGACCCCCTCCCCCTCGCTCCCACCCCCTCCCCAGGCCTTCACCCCGTCATTGTCTGTGTCCGTGCTCCAAACTGCTGATTTGATTCCCAGTGTCCTTTACTCTACTGTTGATTCCCCATAAACTATTCTGCCTTTCAGTTCGTGCAGCCTTCGTTTCTGTCTGGTTCTTTATTAAGTCATCGATGGTCTCACTTGTTTCCTTAATAGTCTCACTAAGATCCTTGAGCATCCTTATAACCATTATTCTGAACTCTGTATCTGTCAGCTTGCTCGTCTCTATTTCATTTAGTTCCTCTTCTAGAGATTTCTTCTGTTCTTTCCTTTGTGACATGTTTCTTTGCCTCCGTATTTTGGCTGCTTCCAGGTGTTTGTTTCTATGTATTAGGTAGAGCTGCTATGTCTCCTGGAATTGGTATAGTGGCTGTGTAATAGGTGTCCTGTAGGGTCCAGTGGCTAAGCCTCCCCAGTCACCTGAGCTGGGACTTCTAGGTGCTCCCCTGTGTGGGCCGTGCGCACTGTCCTGTTGTAGTTGAGCCTTGGTTTCTGTTGGCGTCACTGGGAGGAACTCACCCCCAGGCCAATCAGCTGTGAGGACCAGCTGCAGCTACAGCCGGAGAGCTGCTGTGCTGGAGACACCCCTATGGAGCAGGATTTACTTCAGTGGAGCTTTGGTGTTCACCAAGTGCACCCCTTGAGTGTCACTCATGGATGTGGTAGGGTTGTAATCCAGCGTGGTCGGGTCTGACCACCAGGTGCGCTGTCTGTGGGGCCTCCGGGGAGGTGCAGAGTCAGCCTGTGCCAGTGCCTTGCCCAGGACCACCCAGCATGAGCTACACAGCAAACCGTAGTTGGCTGCTACATGTGCTGGGCTTGGAGGTGCCCAGGAGAGGCCAAGTTACGAACCAATGCGGCTGCCACTAGTGCCAGGCCTGGGGCCACTTATCAAGCCCCATGGGGCATGAGGCCAGCTGCTGCTTATTTGAGAGATTCTAGGAAAGTCCTAAGCATGAGGCTCGAGAGGCCACTTGCACAGAAAAGCCCCTGGAAATGGCCTGGATGAGCTGCAGGTGGGGAGGGGCGGGGCCTCCGGGAATCACGGGGCGGGGCCAAAGGCGTGAGTCAGGTGCTGGCGATTCAAACATGGCGCCTGACTGCCGGCTGTGTGCGGGGAGGACTCGCCAAAGGAGCCATGGCCTCCGCCAGCCCTTCTGCCCGGGAGGAAGCCGCCCTCCGCCTCTCGCCTGGATCTCAGGCAGGTTAGTTCCTCCCCGAGTGTCCCGGGTCCTTTCAGGCTGCTGTCCGGCGCTGGGCTCAGAGGGAGCGCGTCGGAGTGAGTCCGTGCGGGCCCTTTGAGAGGAAAGCCTGGGACTCCACCAGTGTCCGCGACCCTCAGTGACAGTCCCCCTGGTTTCACAGCCCGAAGCTGTGGGGCCTTCTCTTCCCAGCTCTGGAGCCCTGGGCTGGGGGCCTGCTGTGAGGCTGCGACCCCTCACTCCTCCGGGAAACTCCCGCTGCCGAGATGTCCATTCAGGGTTTAAACCCCGGCACCGGGTGTGGGCCCGCGGCTGCGTCTCTGCGATTCAGCCTCGATCCACCCGCGTCTCTGCCCCTCCTACTATCTCGATGCTTTTTCAGTTCCCTGGTTGTAGGGCTTCTGTGCAGCCATATTTCAGGAGGTTCTGAGTGACGGTGGTTCTATATTTTCGTTGTAATTTTGATGTGGTTGCGGAGGCGACGTGGACTGCGGTTACCTGCGCCGCCATCCTGTTCCTCCACCAAGAAGTCAGTTTGAGAGACTTTGTTCGTGATTGTCCTGCAGAAGGTCATTGCAGACACTCGACAAGTGTGTCTTGAGCTCTAGGAAGCCCTGGCGACAGGGCCTTGGGGGAGAGGTGGAATGTCAGGGCTGATGAGGACAGAGCACCTCCAGACCAGCACTCAGCTGTGCTACAGGTCAGGAGGTCAGGGCCAGGACGAGAGGAGAGCAAAAAGAATGGGCGGAAGGCAAATCTGGGGCCAAGCCTGCATTTTTCAAAGGTCTCCTATCTGTTCGTTTCCCAGGAATGCCACCAGTTCAGATTCCTCCATGTGACGGTGACTCCTGGCTTCCGTGGGACTCACTGAGCACCTGTGTAGTGGGCTCGTGACAGGCTCTAGGGCCCTGGGGGAGGAGACCGCTGCACTTTAGCTTCCTACCTCGCTCCTTCCAAGGAGCCACTGGCTTCAGTCTCAGCCCTCACCCCAGGACTCAGTCCAGAAAGCTCCTAATTAACAGCTATGTTGCTTTCCAATCCCATCTGTCTTATTCCCTGGGGAAGACGCAGGCTCCCTGAGAGGGGCTCCTAGGACATGTTGGAGAGAACCCTGGGCTGGGAGTTGGAGGCCTGAGCTCATGTTTCATTCTAGCATTTGGTGGTTCCTGGGTTCCCTCTGAGCTGGGGTCTTTTACTCTGATAAGGGATCATAACAGCTTTCCAACCAGGTAGCGTGACGATGCTTGAGATAAATTTGAGAGCCAGGTACGAGTTCACACACACACTTCAGTGCAGCATTATCTAGAAAAGTGGTCTCAACCCCATGGCCATCGACTAAAGATGGATAAACAAAACTTGGTCTGTCCCACAATGGAATATCACCCAGTCATAAGGAGGTATGACTTAGATGCACTCTGAAAATGTTATGCTAAGTGAAAGAAGCCAGTCACAAAGGCCCACGGGTCACACAGCTCCATTTATATGAAACGCCCAGAACAGGCAAATCCATAGAGACTGGAAGGCGATCAGTGGTTCCCAGGTCTGAGGGGATGGGTAGGGTTGGAAATGACTGGTAACAGGTTCGAGGTTTTGGGGGGGTGATGGAAATGTTCTAAAATTAAATTGGGGAGATAGTTGCGCAATTCTGTAAGTATACTGAAAATGATTAAATTGTACACTTTAAATGGGTGAACTTGCCCGGCCGGGTGTGGCTCAGCGGTTAAGCGTCGACCTAGGATCCAGGTGATCAGGGTTTGATTCCCGGTCTGGGCACATGCCCGGGTTGTGGGCTGCAGTTGATCAATGACTCTCTCATCATTGATGTTTCTATCTCTCTCTCTCTCCCTCTCCTTTCCTCTCTCTGAAATCAATAAAGATATATTAAAAAAATAATAATAATATATAAGTGAACTTTATGATATATAAATTATATCCCAATAAAACTTAACTGGGTGACCTGCATTTAATCTGGCAACTCTGTTTCTGCTCCCCACCCATGGCCTCCTCTCCCCCTCAGGACATACAAAAGTTAGGGGGCATATTTCTTTTCCTTGAGGGGCAAGAGCACTGCTTCATGGGCTGGAAGGAGTAAAGGAAGCATTAGGAAGTCACAGTTTTCCCTGCCTCGATTTCCCTTCTGCCCTTGCACTCTTGGGGGTGGTGTGTGAGGGTCTGGGGAGGAGGGGTGAATGGACAGACAAGGATGAGCTAGGCTGTGCCAGAGGCCTGAGCTGTAACAACTCCGTGATGTGGTGGAGCTGATCCAAGTCCTCCAGGCAGTGGGGTGGCAGGTGAATCACCCAGAAGCCCCTCTTTGGCTGCAGTCAGGGCCAGAGAAGCCCAGAAATCCATGGCTGGTGCCCTTAGGCTGAGGTCAGGGGTGGGGCCGCCAGGTGAGGAGTTGCAGGTGCCAAGAGAAGGCTGATTCTTTAACTGTGGCACACACGTGGGGCCGACTGCTGTGAGGGGCTTGGAGAAGGTGGACAGCTCCTACTCCAGGTCTTTTAGCATCCAGAACTCTGTGCCCAGCTGGCTGTCATTAGCCACTGAGGACCTTGACTGGTGGGGTCTGTTCTCAGTTCCTCTTCCCTGCCACTGCTACCTTCTCTCAGGTTGTGAGGAGCATGCTCAGATCAGCTGCTTAAACCAACCTCTTTTTGACCCCCCTCTGCTGCAGCTAACAGCCCATCTTCTGTTTCTCTTCCACACCAAGCTCTTCAAAGCCTCCTGTGCACGACAGCCGCCATCCTTTCCTTCCTGGTTCAGCATTAACCCCCCTTCTTGTCGCTGAGTCCCCACTGCCCCTTGGATGACTCACAGCTGCTCCCCAGCCCTGAACCCCTCAGCACCCTGCCACAGACATACACTAGCAGCTCCCCTGGGGTGTGCACAGCCCATTTCCTTCCAGCTTCTCTCTGCATCCTGTCTCTGAGCCCTCTCATCTCACCCAGAGCTTTGTCTGCCACCTCAGTGGAAAAGACTCAGCTGGAGCTCTGATTGTCCCCTCAGCCACTTCCACAAGCCCTGCTGGACCTGCTGGACCCCTTCCACATGGGCACATCCCACTCCACTCGTCCAGGAGTGGACTTCTTATCCTTCCACCATCACATTTCTCCAGGAACCTGAGCTTGAAACCAAGTCACCTTTACCCCTCACTCCCCAGCTGCTCTGCTTGGCTGGCCAAGGGGCCCAGGGGTCCCACGTGACATCTGTCTTGTCCATCTTTGCTCTTCCATGTTTCCTCTTAGGTTTGCCTTTTAATCTCTGGTCAAGCTTGCTGCTGCCTCTGACAGGTCTGCGAATGTATCTACTGCTTTTCAACTAGGGGTGAGTGTGTGCGGGAGAGGCTCAGGTGTCCTCCAGAGATGAAGGTTGCTGGATGGGTGACTCAGTACCCACCCCTTGTGCCAGGCCAGGCCTGCCTTAGTCTTTGCAGGTGTTTGTGACAGCTAGATGAGCCAAAATTAGGAAGCTGAGTGAAAATCAAGAGAAAGCCTTGATCACAAAAGAACTTGGGCTGAGATCACAAGGAAAGCTCTGAGAGTCAGGGGGATGGATGCAAAGACTTTCTCAAGGGCGGGGGAGTGATGAATGTTGATGCCCCTGGGGGTGCTGGGGAAGTTGGGGCGGAGCCTGGGGAAGAATCGACACTTCCCAGTTTCTCCCACTAGGCTCTAGGGAAGGACCACAAACTTTGCTGTCTGTCTGAGGCAGAAATGGAAGTTATCCACCCCTGGAGACTGAGCAAAGACCTTCCTCCTCTGGGCAGAACTCTCTGGGCATCGTGAGGTGCAATAAGGGCAGAGCCTGAGGGGCCTGGAGTAGCTCAAGGCATGAGGCCCCCCAGCTCTCCCAGCCCTGACTCTGCCCTGCCAGGGCCCTTGCACACCATCTACGAACAAGGATTTCCCAGGTTAGGATCTCTGCAAGGCACCTGTGTTGAAGGAGGGTCTGCCCTGGGAATTTGGAGGTCCTTAGTAGGTACCAGTGGGCCTACCTGAACCTGCAGCATGAGGCAGCCAAGAGGGGACTGGGTCGGGAACAGTGGGGAGGACTGTTCAGGGCCTCGTCGGACCTTGCTTCCCTGGCCGGGCTCATCTGCAAGGCCAGCGGATTGGACTGTGCTGAGAGGACAGAGGGGGGACACCAGAGGGGGTGACATGATGGAGATGATCTTGGGAAGCAAGGCGGCTTTTCAGAGCTTCCACACCCCCATCTGTAACAGGAAAATTGCTGACAGACTAACGAGAGCTGAGAAAGGGTGTAGTGACTCAGGAGAGAGTCTGCACAGCGATGCGTGCAGGAAGGATGCTAGTTCCTGCGAATGTGCCCAGGTTTCAAGATTGAGGGGCGCGGTGGGGGAAGTCAGAGAGCAGCCTGAGGTGGGGGATGTTGCGCAGCTGGTGGAGGGGTCTCCTCTGGGGCATCCGGCATCAAGAAGGGGGAGTGGATGCAGGGACGCTGCACCTCTGTCTACTCTAGAGGCTGGATTCACACAGGGGCCCCCAAGGAAAGCTCGCATTTTCCCAGCTTTTCTCACCCAGAATCACTTCCTTTGTTTAGCAGAGGGGGTGGGGAAGGAGATGGAGGGCGAGGAGGGAGGGGCCCGCGGTGCCACCCCGCCACCGCCCCCCGCCCCTCTGCTGTGTGGAGCTCGTTTGTCACCCGGCTCCTGTGCTGGGGAGCCCCAGGGGAGTCCCAGCAGCTTCATCCCCCGACCTGCTGGGTCGGCCCAGGTTTCTCCAGGCATCCCCGAGCTGGCGGCTGCGGAAAGAGTCGGGCTGGGAGGGCTTTTGGACGGAACTGCTCAGGTGGCTGTGAGCTCTGCCAGCTTTGGTGACCTTGGGTAGGTCTGTGTTTCCATTGGCATTGGGGCTTCCCGAGAGGGATGCAGGAGAGGGCTGAAAAAGGTGACTAGAAAGCCCCTTCTAGGGGCAGGGTGGGCGAGGTTCCCCGCAGAGCTGGAGCGGGGCCAGGGCTCTGCTGGGAGGCTGGTGCCCATCGTCTCAGGTGGGCGGCCGAACGCTGGGGAAAGGGGGCCCTGCGCCCCTGCTGGTGCTGAGCCCAGTCCCCCAGACCCACGTCCATCGGCTCGTCCCAGGTGTGGAGCAGGGCGCTACCTCTTTAAAAGCGTCCAGGGCCGAGCCTCCGCGCACCATGTGATTGCTTGAAAAGGCTGGGCCGGCGGCACTGCAGCGGAGCCGGGAAGGCGATGAGCTGCTGCGCGCGCGGTGCCCAGAGTCCAGCGCTGAGCGCCTCTGGGAGCTCTGGGCAGCACCAGGTGCCCCCAACTTTGGGCACTACCTCTGGGACCCCCTGGCTGCCAGCAGGCAGGCTGGTGAGCTCCTGGCATCCTGTTCCGTGGGCATAGGTGGGCAGAGCCAGGCATGGGGGACCCTGGTGGGGTGTGTGCAGCGGAGCTGCCTCACACCTGATAAAAAAGCCAGTGGAGGAGTGAACGCTGCTATCTTAAGTTGCTGAATGAAACCTCTGGGGGTGATAAGGGGAGGGACAGAGATTAGGCAGAGAAAGGGCCAGGGTATCTCGCCAGCCTGGGAAGCCACTGACTGTGCCAAGTGCGGTACAAACCCAAAGGGAAGGGACTTCCAGAGCCCCTGTCCCCTCCCAGGTGCAGGCCTCCCAACCCCAGGCTTCTTGATCATAGGTGCCGACTGTCCGCTGATGTGCCCGGCCTTTGCCTGCAATGCCGCCCTCTGTCTCGGCCTTCCAGGCCGCCTACATTGGCATTGAGGTGCTCATCGCCCTGGTCTCTGTGCCTGGGAATGTGCTGGTGATCTGGGCAGTGAAGGTGAACCAGGCGCTGCGGGATGCCACCTTCTGTTTCATCGCATCGCTGGCAGTGGCTGATGTGGCCGTGGGCGCTCTGGTCATCCCGCTTGCCATCCTCATCAACATTGGGCCACAGACCCACTTCCACACCTGCCTCATGGTCGCCTGCCCTGTCCTCATCCTGACCCAGAGCTCCATCCTGGCCCTGCTGGCCATTGCCGTGGACCGCTACCTCCGTGTCAAGATCCCTCTCCGGTGAGTCCCGAGCAGCAGCGGCAGGTGCTGACCACACCCATGCTAGGTGGTGTGAGGGCCGTCTAGAGATGGTAGAAGGTGGAAACAAGACCCCAGAAAGCCAGATGTCCTCTGGGCCATTGTGCCCAGTCCCCACTCTGCCTCTGTGCCCTCTGCTCTGTGGTGCTGGGCTGAGCTGGGGTTGAAGCAGGAGGATGCTGGGTGGCTGGAGGAATGTGACCCTGGCAGTGCCCAGGAGCCCCCAGCTAAGCTGCTGCTGTTCTCAGGACACGGCCAGCTGTCCAGTCTGGAGCGGGGGTTGGGGGGGCCGGCAAGACAGTCACAGTGAGTGCTGGGCAGAATGAGCTGAGCCCACCAATCTCTGGAGAGCGGAAGGGGAGAGCAGGTTGCTGGGGGGGGTGGTCGTGCGCCGAGGGTGGCCCTCCAGAAGCCAGAGGGCTGCTCCCCCAAGCAGACCCGAGAGCCTTCCTGCAGACATGCATCTTGCCAGCCGGCTCCACCCTCTGGGGCTGAACTGTGGGCCTAAGCCGCCAGCTTACCTCTGCCCAACTCCCACTGCTGGGATCTCTGTTGCAGGCAGGAGGAGGGAGAAATGAGGGTACCTTCTCCTAATGCTCTGTTCGGTCACAAAACCCTGCAAGTCTTTGCCAGTCACAGCAGAGGGACTCATGCTGTGCCCAGGCAGCACCAGGGTGGGTGGCCTGATGGTGGCCATCCTCATGTGGGTGTCTAGTCCACCCTGGGGCTCCTCGCCAGGGCTTCCAGGCCACAATCTCGTCACCAGGCAGTGCCTGGGCCACCAAGTGCCAGTGAACGCCTGGGCCCACTGCCAGGCGGGCCCTGCTGGGACACTCTGTGAGGGCCCCTCTTTAAGTCTCGTCAGCAGTAGAGGTGCTCTGGCCATCACTGGCACCTGCCATCCCTGGAGTAGCTTCCATATCTGGGACTGGGGCCTCTGGCCTCACTTGGCAATTTGCCCAGGCAGGCCTAGCCTCCCACGTATCTCCCGTTTGCATTAAATTTGTGCAACTTTTTGAAGCTTTTTTTCATGCACCATTTTTTCCTGTTCTCACCGTGATCCTATCAGGAAGCTGCAGTGGGAGCTGGTAAAGGGAAAACTCAGACCCAGAGGGTCTCCTGCTGCTGGTTGGGAGCAGAGCCTGGGTCCCCTTGCTCACCTAACTTCCTGATTCCCCCATGTCCCAGCACCTTAATGCCGGCCCTCTGCCCTGCCTACCTCCCTCAGCCTCCAGGCTTCCCAAGGGATGTGGGGTGAAGACCGCTGCTCAGGGGAGAAAGAGGCAGGGAAGGCCACTCAGAAACTCAGCACTGAGGAGACTGTGCTGCCCTTGGTCCCAGGTCACGGTGGCCGTGAGGGTGAAGCTGGCCTCAGCCCATCTGAGTAGCTGGACCTCTGAGCAGACCACATTAGGAAACACGAATGTGCAGATGTAGAAGCTGCTCCAGAAGTTCTGTCTGGAGGGGTATGAAGCTGAGCAAAGGCCTGGTCCTGATGTGACAGTGGCAGATGTGCCCTCCTTGCCCTGTGGGTGGTGGTGGCTGCAGGCCTGTTCCTGCAGGAGGCAGCTTCTGTGCTCCGGTCTCAAGGAGCTGGGGGTCTTGAGGGGCTGTCTTCTGAGGGTTGAGGCTGTGGCCTGCTTAGAGGCTAAAAAACAGGCTCGGGTTCCAGTCGTTGCTGTGAGTTTCCAGCTGTGACCCCGGGAAAGTCACTAATTGATGTCTTTAAGCTGTGGTTCCCTCGTCTATAAAAGGAGGCATGAATATTGTACCTTCTCCCTGGGACACTGGCAGTTAGCTCTGTGTCCGACATGTTGTGTGCAAGCCACACGTGGTAGGTTTATGTTTGTCGTTTCATCACTGTTAACATTTGGCTCAAAGTGGGGCTGGATAGACAAGCTCTGCCCCGCCTACTCATGCTTTCATGAGTAGCCCCCCCCCCCCCGTTTCCAGAGAAGTGCCAGGCACCGTGAAGTTACACCTGTCCTTGCTTTTTCTCACTTGGTGGGTCGTCAGTGTCCCAAGGGCAGCGACCAGGGCAGCTCGGCATTCTGTCTGTTTCTGCTATTTCTCCAGAAAGCCTAGCACAGTGTCTGGCGTGTAGCAGACACTCAGTAAATGTGGGCTGAACTAGATGAGCTTGCAGAGCTTCAGGTTGAGCTTCAGGCAGGCCTTCCAGATGCCGGCCCTCTAATCAACCTTTTGCTGGGGCTAAGATCTCCATGCTGCCCATCAGCTCAGGCCCACAGTGCCTGGAGTGCCCCATGGAGAGGAACCTTTCTCTTGCCAGGGCCCAGCTCCCAAAGCCGGGGTCCTGGAGGCTGGGCTGAGCCGACTGGCCGCTCTGGGCCCTTGCCTGTCACTGCTTCCTGCTGATCTGCTGGAGTCAGTGGGCTGCGGGGTCTGGGAGAGCACCTCGCAGCCGGAGGGCCCCAGGCACCTGGTGAGGCATGGGTTGGTCAGTCAACCACACATTTTATTTCCTTCCACTTGGCAGAAAGACAAAGAGACAAAGGCTCACAGCATGTAGTGTGATCCAGTTACAAAAATAAAAATAAGTACCTCAAGTGGTAGATTTATCAATAACTTGTGTTCATTTACATGTACTTAGCATGTCATTTGCATAACACCTTCACATGCTTGGTAACTGCCACCCTATTCCCCTCAGCTCGTACTTCTGGGCACTCACCCCGGGGTATCTTGGTGGCTCCTACTCCGGGGGCTGGCTATGGGGAGGAGTGCCAGCAGGGCTCCCTGACCAGTGCCCTCTTTGTGGGCAGGAGACCCAGATGGGTGGGATGGGGTGAGAGGTGATGGGGGTTTGGGAGCCAGATTGACCTGAATTTGAACCTTGCTCTGTTACTAACTAGCTATGCAACCTTGGATTCGACCTCTCTGATCCTTTCCCCCCTCATCTGTTAGACAAAGGGGCTGGGCGCGAGGTCCCCAAGGTTCCTTTCTGCTCTCTGTGGCTCTTCCTTGTCTTTACTCCTGACAGTGCTGTTTTGAGATCCTGGGAAAATTGTGTTCTGTTTTTAGCTCCTAGTGTTAAGAACTAGGCATGGTGCTGTGGTTTTATCTGCTTTATCTCACTTAATGCTCATAGCCTCTCAGTAGTATAGAGGTGATTGTAAATCCCCATTCTGCAGACACTTTTTTAGATAAATTGAGGTCTGAGGTTCAGAAATTTGCCCAGACAAACATCTTGTCAGGAGAAGAGACAGGACTGAAATCCAGACGTGTCAACCGATATCTTTAACCAGTGAGCCCATGTGCATCTTGAATCATGTCTAAGAAGCTGTAGGGTTTATAGAGGAGGTTCCTCAAGGCTGTCAGCAGGGTGATCTTTCTCCTCTGATCTTCGCCAATGTTCCCTGCACCCTGCTCAGCCCACAGGCTCTCCTCCCTCCCTCCTCACCTTCACTCCAGTGGGCACAGGAGCCCCGGTAGTCTTGCCTCTGTCCACAGCTGGAAGCTTGCCCAGCTGGGCTGCTGACCGGGAAGCACAGCCAGGCGTGGGGGAGGCTGGCCTGCTGGACCAGGCTCAGGCGGAGAAAGAACTCTGGTAGATGAGGGTGTGCCAGCTTTTAGGCATCAATGTAGCCCTCCTCCCCCTGACTAGCCTGCACTTTCCTCGACACTTTGTTGCACGGAGAGCAAAGTAATGGGGCAGAGAAGTGGGAAGAAGGCGTTTTGTTTTGTGTTGTGCTCTAACAGAAGAGGGGCGTTAGTGTTTGTGCACTACCTGAGGTGGCCCCATAGAGGGTGCAAAACTAATGATGGGGCAAAGGAGAGGCTTTCTGGAGTGAAGTCCTGGCTTAGGAAGCAGGGCTGGGACGTAAGAGACACGCAGAGGGTTGGTGTTAGAGGAGCATGAAGACTTTCTAACGGGCAGGAGGCAGAGTGTGGGTGCAGGTGCTGGGAGGTGAGTTGTGAAGCCAGGTCATCGACTGAAAGGGAGGGTGCGGGAGGTGGTGATGGGGAGTCACAGGTGTGAAGTCATTCTCTTGGACGTGGGGCGGTGACTTGAGTCAGGAAGCCTGGTGTAACCGGGGCAGCAGAAAGGGCCACTTGAAATTCCTGGTGATGGATTTGAAGCGAGACTCTGTGTGTCTATAGCCAGCTGTGCCCAGCGGCATGGGCAAAGGCCCTGGGGATTCATTCCTTCATGGATTTAGAGGTGACAGATTCTGTGACAGGCATGAGGTCACTGCCTCTGTGGAACTTAGAGACTGGTGTGCAGAGAGCCAATAGGTCCACAGGCAGAGAGCTACAGTTACAACAGAGAAGAATTCGAGGGAGGAAGCCATCCTGGCATTCTCTGTGGCATTCCCTGTGGCATTCTCTGTGTTTGGCTTCTCCAGAGTTCAGGTCAGTGTCTGGAGAGACTCACAGGGACCGAGGACTGAGGTAGGCCGGGGCCCTGAGGCTCAGGGTCAAGAGTTCACATTTTATTCTAAGTGCACTAAGAAGCCTCAAAAGTGGTTTAAACAGGGAATGCCATAATCCCAATTACATATTTAAAATGTCAAGAGACCTTAATAAAATATTAGCAAATGAAATGCAGTGATATATAAAAAGCAAATTATGTCACAACCAAATAGGGCTAGTCTGTGTGTGCAAGGGTGTTGTACTCGCCACATTGATGGCAGGTCTCCCAGTGGTTCCTCTTGCTCACGCCTGCTTCTATCCCTTCCTGTAGTTGGGTAGACAGGCCCCTACTTTCCTGGCCTCAAGGAAGGGGCCCCTCAAACACCCAGCTGGCTTCCGGGGCACCTCCAGCTGCTCCAGCTGTTATCATTTCTCAGGAGGCTCTGGGCTTTCTTAGGCAGGGACCACATCAGAGCTGGGGGTTCTTCCTTCCTTCCAGGCTCCATTCAGGATGAGACACGGTGGCTTCTGGGGTAGCTAGGTCCCCCCAAATCTCTGCCATTCCTCAGCCACTCTTGGGCAAGTCCTGTTCGTGCACATCCTGAGCCTCCACAACCTCCTTTCTCACCCTCATCGTAGCCCCCACTGGTGACCGGGCACTGTGGGCTGTGGCACCACTGCAGGGTGGTCCCTCCCACCCCCTCCCTGCTGCACAGCACAGTCCTGTGACAGCTGCTCTGGAGCACTGAGTGGCCAAGTGTCAGCTAACGTGCAGAGAGGATAGTCACTCAAGAGGCTGGCAGTTATCATCAGCTCTCGCCCAGCCCTGGGAGGCAGAGCGGGCAGGCCTGGGGGCGCGGGCGTTCACTGCCCAGTCAGCTCGGAGAAGCCCCTCAGCTCTCCCATGCTGACACAGTTTCCTTTAGCCTCTGGAGCAGAGAATGCTTTGCAGTGCATTTGGGGGCTTGGCACAGGTGCTGGTGGCAGGACTTACAGCTCTCACTGGGCAGCCCACTCTCAGAGGCCACCATGTCCACTTCTCAGCTCCCAGCTGGGACCACAGCACAGAGGCATCTCTCTCCCCTGTTTTACAGAGATACACCCATGGGAGGAAGGGTGAGAGCAGTCTTCCAGGCAGACAGTTCAGGCCCATGAGCTGTGTCATCTTGGAGAAGCTGCTTAACCTCTCTGAGCTTCCATTTCTTCTTTGGTAAACAGCCTTTCTCACTTCCTCACGGTTGTCATGAGGCTTTCAGATGAGATGTGAAGGGGCTGGCAAATACCGGCACCGAGTAAGGGGGACTGTTACTGTGGCAGATTTTCTGGAGCTTGTTTTACGTTTACCACATGATGTCATGTGGCCCCTGCAGTCCATGGGGTTCAGGTCTGTGTCAAAATGAGCTGCAAGCGCGTGAGGACAGACGTGGTTCTCTCCTGTCTTGCTCACTGTGTCCTGTACCTGGCACATGCCTTAGTAGGTGGCTGAGTCAGTGTCTGTCGGGGAGGAATGGGAGAATGCTTAAGCAGGAACAACCTTGCTGGGGAGGTTGGGCAGCCCTGGAGTATGCTAGTTGACGCTTCATCTGCACCTACAGGGCAAAGGCAGGTCTTGGGGAATGAAGGGTTATTTCATTAAAACATTCCTAAGAGATGGGGGGGTGCTGGGGCATGGAGGGGTAATTGGCCAGCTACTTGGCAAGTTAGGGGGAGTATCCTGGTCTCCTGACCCCAAGCAGACTCCTGTTTTTTGGAGGGAAGGGTGTGAATAGCCCTCCCGATCCCTCTTTGTCTCCTGAGGGCCTCACGCGGTGCAGCTGCAGGCGCTGCCATCTCTGGGAGCAGAAACAAGGCCCCTGGGTGCAGCCAACTCCAAAGTTGCCTCTGGGGAGGAAAACACTCAGTGTGCTTGGGGCCTTGCTCTGCCCAGCAGACATACCTGCCCCAGGGGCCTGTCCTCTGCAGAGTAAACACAACACCTCCCCCCTCCACACCCCCTGCGTTATGGCCTCCTAGGGCCCCCGTGATGACAATGGCCCAGTGAGGGCTGAGAGAAACACAGACACCATTCAGAGCTGCTGTGACAGTTGAGTGAGCCAGTGAGGCTGTGAAGGCATGACCCCCCCCCCATCACTACAGGAGGTCACAGTGGCTTTAGGCAATTAGCACGGGTTGTGTTTACACATTCACACCTTTGCGTGTGTTGAGGGTGTTATTTTTATTTTTAGAAGTCAAAACATACTGCCCTGGGCTCCAGATCTTTCACTGGACTCTGCTTGCTCACCCCTGTCCCCTCCCGCCAGCCCCTTCTTCTCAGAAGCCCAGATATGAGTCCCAACCAAGCTCTGCTCTTTCCTGTGTGTCCCACCCCCACCATTAATCTTCCTGAGGCAGGAACACAATTTACATGTTCAAGTCAGCAAGTGTCTTCTGATAATACCAGTTCTGTCCTCAAGGGCACAGACCCACAGGCTGATAACTCACCAGCTGCCCCTCGGCAGGAGGCCTAAGCAGGCTTGGCTCACACCAGGTACACGGTGCCCAGTCTGCAGTGCTCAGCCCCACACTGCCTTCTACCTGTGCTCAAAACACTTCCCTGCCTCCTGGCCATCTCTTTTGAACCTGCCCAGGCCTTGGAGTTGAGAGGAGTACGACCACACATGTAAACACCCCAGAAATCTGTTCCCTTCTCTTGTCTGTCTAGTTCCTGCTCATTCTTTAATATTCAGCTCAGATGACACCTCCTCCAGAAAGCCTTCCTGGTTTTGCCTTCATGTTCCCACAGGTCTGTATGCTCCCCTATAACACAGCCCTTGTCAAACATCCCTTTCTGTCCTGTGAGCAACTTAGGGTGCCGTTCAAGCCAAGCATCTCTACCTCCACAGTGTCCAGCATAGTTTCTGCCTGTTTTTGGTATCCAGTAACTGACCCAGTGAATCACTGAGTGAATGGTGGTAGCGACAAGCGACTGGAGTGTTTGCTGGGCCCTGTGCTGAATACTTTATGTGAATTCTCTGACTTAAATTCTTGCACAATTTTATGAAGAGGCACAAATAGCATTTTATATTAACAGTATAATATATCCCTATTTTCCACATTTTCTGAGAAAGCTGAGGCTCAGAGAGGTTAAACAACTTGCTAACAGCCACCTACCTGCTAAGTGTAAACAGAATTTTTGAATAAATGATTGAACAGATGAATGAAAAGACCCCTATTTGAACCTTGACTCCAACACTTAATGCTGAGTGATCTTAGGTAAATCACTTACCTGTTTGGGTCTCAGTGTCCACATCTATAAAATGGGCTTAATTCTAATCCCTACTGCAAATATTTGTAAGGCATCACTCTCAAAATGGGAAGGGGGAATAGCTTTATTGTTCAAGGGTGAGCTGGCTCTGGGTGTGTGGGGGAGGAGAGTTAGGCACCCTGACCCCCCTCCCTGCTATCTGCTTTCTGGCCTGCAGTTCATAGCTGCCCAAGGGCTTGCCTGACTGCCTGGCATTGAGCTGTAGATCTGAGTACGGGAGTGGAGTATAGACCCAAGAGACAGTGGAGCAGTGAGGGAGTGGGTGTGCCCCATGCCTGGAGTTGACCTGCTTCCTCTCCGTCTCCCACCTACTGAAGCTGTGGATGGCTCCCTCCAGGTTGCTGGAAGATGAGCGTGTGGCTCACTGATCAGTGGGCAGTGGGCAGTGGAAGGCCAGTGAGACGGAAGCTTCAAGACCCACAAGAACTTCCTGACCCCATGAGGTGGGGAGGCACCTGGGGCTGATCCAACGTGCAGCTGGGGCTGGACTCTAGTCCCTCAATACCAGGGCAGCTCCAGGGCCTCAAGGGTCTCCTTGGGAGTGCATGTCTCCCCCCACTGCTGAAGTTGCATTGGCCAGGAGGGGACATTCTTGAGGCCCCCTTGTCCTGTCAGAATGTGGCCTGGGTCTGAACTCAGTCTGTAGTCAAGACATGAAGAAAAATGTTCAAAGGAAACATCTGTGGGGAGACTCAAGGGTAGGGGAGCCCCCTCCATCATGGAGATGCTGGGAGAGAAGAGATCCCCCAATCCGCCCGGTACGGAGGGGATCTCTGGCTGGGAACTCAGAGGCTGGAGCTCAGGGCCTGGTCTGCCACTGGCCCACCTGACAAGTCACTTCATCGGGAAGGGGACTCTCTGTTCCTGCCTGACTTCTCAGGGTGCCACAGGACCCAGGGCATCTGGAGTCAGGCTGCCACGCTGGCCTCTCAGTCTGAGCTCTGCTCTCACCTTGGCCAAACTCTCTGAGCCTCAGTTTCTTCATCTGTGAACTGGAAATACTAACATGTACCTCAGGGAATTGTAGAGAGGCTCCTATGTAAAAACAGATCTCTCCCCAGCCTCTTGGGCTCCTTCCCCTTTCCAGCAGTTGCTGGGAGGGAGCGAGAGGTGCATAGCGGTGTGCTGTGTGTGTCTGTCTGTCTCTGTGGTTGGGTGGGCATCTGACATGCCCACCCACAGTGAAGTTGAGGTTCCTTTACACAGACAGTGTTGGCCAGCGGGACCATGGGGAAGTGCCTGTGGCACAGCTGGGAGCCACATAGAGCCCTGTGTGCAGGTGAGGGTGTGTCTGGGGCACCCCTTTCTCTGCTTTGAGCCTGTCTGTGAGCCTGAGGGCAGCCTGGAAGGAGAGGGTCCCAGGAAAGGAGACCCTCCATTGGGTGGGGTAGGGGCTCCTGCCAGGTGACACTGTCCTGGACGTCAGAGCAGCTTGGGTGCCAACTTTGTAGCATATTTAATTTTATTTACTTTTGCAAGGCTGGTATCAACACCATTTTACAAATAAAGATACTGAGAACCAGGGAGACCAAGGGACTTGAAAACAAGTTAATATGTAGAAAACTGGGACTTGAACACCTGCCTGGCGGGTGCCCAGGTGAATGCTGTGAGTGATGAACCCGCTGCCTCAGCCACTGTCCTCAGGGAGCTTCTCAGCTGAGACCAGACATAGGATTTTGCAGATGACAAGAGAAATGGGTACAGGCT
Source organism: Miniopterus natalensis (assembly GCF_054644295.1). NCBI lineage: Eukaryota > Metazoa > Chordata > Mammalia > Chiroptera > Miniopteridae > Miniopterus > Miniopterus natalensis. The sequence goes on from NC_142101.1 coordinate 20,228,360, forward strand.
GAGCTGAGAGGGTGACAGCTGGGACCGAGGCTGCTGGTGGGCGCAGGCTGGTGTGGTTTCCTGTCGGCCCTGCTTGCTTCCTCCCTGGACCCGGGGCTTGTGTGTTTCATCTGTAGGGCTGCCTTGATCACAAGTGCAGGGAAGCTAAATCTGGAGGTGTTGCTAGCAGCATGGCAGCAGAAATAACCCCACCAGGCGCTCAAAGGTGAGAGGTGGAGATGGGTTCAGGGAGGCCCTTTATGCACCACAGGTAGAGGCACCGTGCAGAGAGCATGGGCCAGGCTCAGCTCCAACACCAACCAGCCCTGCTGTGGCCCTGGGCACTCCCTGAACCTTCCTGGGCCGTGGTTTTCCCATCTGTAAAACAGCAACAACAAAAGCCATGTGAGTGGTGCTGTGGGACCTGCTGGCCTGGGAGGTGGGAGCTCCTGCCCCCTTGTCTACATCCTGGTCCCTCCTTTCTCTCCGCACGTGTTGGGTGCTGCTGTCCATGACAGTGGATTGGCCGTGGACCTGGTGGGGATTCACAGTCCTACTTCCTGCGTGACCCAGGACAATGCTTTCCTCCTCCTGGGCTCCTCTGTCAGCCTCCTCCCCAGACGAAGTGGGGCAGAGCTTCTTTTGAGCCAGATACTGAGTGCCACTGGGCTTTGGGAAGCTCGAACAGTAATGGACACTGGTAATGTAAGACTTGGCTCTGTCCTCTGATTCCTCATGGCACCGGGAGTTCAATACCTGAACTGCAGAACAGGCCTTAGAGGCTTCTGACCTACGTTGCAATTCCTGTTTGGCTATCAGCTGAATAACCTTGGGCTAGTCACCCTGGTGCGTGGACCAAGGAGAGGAAGGAGACTGCTGGGAAGCTTGGGCCCTGGTGACCTTGGAAATCTGGGAGGTGGCGACAGATGTCACTTCATGTCACAGACAAGGAAACAGGCTTTGAGAGGTGGTGAGATTCGCTGACAGCAGTTTGAGCCTGAGACAGACCTTGTCTAATGTGGCCAGTGTTTGTTCCAGGTCAACCAGTGTCCCTCTGTCGGGCAAGCAGACATCAGCTCCACAGAGGTCAGGGGTTAGAGGAGGGACAGGTATGGTAGTCAGGCTGAAAGCTGGTGCTGGGCTCTAACTCCTCATGGATGGGACAGTTCCAGAGCATAGAGTTGGAACTTCCAAAGGGCCTACACTGAGGGGCTGATTCCAGTGGGGTGAGAGAAGGCACTTTGGTGTCGCCCTCACCCTGCCCCGAAGCTGCAACATGGGTCCTGCCTGATTTCTGCCTGGTTCAGTCTCTAACGCTCATTGTTGTCAGCAACTGATGTTCTTTTTCCAGCTCTAAGCACTGTGCTTTCAAGCTTTCATGAATGGTAGATGGAAAAAAAAGGCTTTGATTTACTAAGCTTCCTCTCCCACCCTCACACCATCATTGAGATCCCCCATCCAGGGCTCTGGCACATGTGAGTGCTACACAGGGCTTTGCTGAGGTTGGAGAACTGACTGAGAATGAGTTGATTAATCACCCCTCAAAGGTCCCTGCTCTGGGAGGCTGCCAGGCTCCCTGCTGCTCCATTCAGGGGCACAGGCGACACCCACAGAGGAGAACTGGCTGTTCGCCCCCTGCACCAGGGCAGGCCGAGAGCAGAGGGTTGGTCTTGTAGCAGGAGGAACTGGGGGTAGACTCCCGCTAGAGGGCGTTCCTGTGTCCAGGCCAGGGAAGGTCTGGGCACTGGGGCATCAGTCTGCACAGGGTCTCTCCAGCTGAGAAATAGCCCTTTAGGCAGAGACTGAGTCACCCCTGGTTCCAGACAGGCCACTTACTCCAGAGGCCTTTCCTGCGCTCGGGGAGCAGGGTGAAGCTTTGGGCCAGCCAGCGCCCTCTCCCACCCAGTCCCCTCCTGACTCAGACTGATTCTGTACCAAGGTTGAATTTGGTGGGGGAGCTGGCTGCAAAGTGGCTCCTGAAGCCATGCGAAGAGCCTCCCAAAGTGAAACAGTAACTTTTTGTTTCTTTGTCCCTGCACCTGCTTGTATCTCTTTAGGCACTGACTGTATTTCCCCGAGCAATCAGGGTGTCCTTCGGGCGGTGATAACAATGGGTACCAGTTGCTACTGTTCACCTAGCGGGGCCTACATCAGTCACTGCACCAGCCTCGTGGCCACACTGAGCCCACCAAGCTAGTCTCCTCCTCCCGTTGTGCGGAGGACAAGACCCAGGGCCAGGAACTGTGACTTGCTGAGGGCTATGAGCTGTTAGCTTGTGAGTCACAGTTTGTACTCAGATCTGACTCCTCAGCACTCCATTCACTCAACAAATACTTATTTTTCTCTCCATTCCGCGGTGCTCCCTTCATCCCCTCCTTGGGCGAGTAGCAGAGCGTGACATCCTTAGAGCCGGGGCCGCCCTTCCGGGTAATTGAATGTGCCCCTGGGCTCCTCCTCCCCAAGCTGGTTCTCAAGTTCCTCCCTCCCTTCTGCCAGTGCCCAGCTGGTCTAGAAGAGGGGAAGCAAGGCCTGCCAGCACTTGGGAATATCTCACTCAGTCACATCATCCCTCTGAGGACACAGATGCCCTGCAGGGGAGGGGTCTCACAAGGCCAGCTCCCTCCCTCCCGGCCTTGACCAAGCAGGAGGCTGCTCTCGGGGGTCCTGATGTGGCTGCTTCACATGTAGGCCCCCCTTGCTGGGCAGCATGGGTCCTTCTCTGCACTCTCGAGCCCGGGCACAATGAGATGAAACAGTAAACATTTCAGTATCCCTCCAATGTGCCAGCCAGGCTGTGGGATTCTCTGCCACCTCTTGCAAGTGACCATAGTCTGCTCCCTTTCCCCATAATGTCAGGCCTTTCCGTTTGGCTGCAAAAGGAATTTTACCTCCTTTGACACTGTGGACGCCTGGGGAGGTCTCGCTGCGCAGCCACTCACAGGTCATTGGATCTCTGTGCTGACAGGATGGTTTTTTCCATCCCACCTGCTAAGTCAGAAAGTCACCCACAGCAGGTGGGACCATTTGACTGTGGTGTCTTCACCATCCTGGCTTTACCTAGGGCTGGAGAGATTCGAGCCTCAGAGCAGGGAATGGCTAGGAGTGTGGAGGTCAGGGCTTACTTTCCTGAGTTAACTGTTCCAGTCAGATGCCCTCTTCCTCAAGGACCACTGGCCTCTGGGATGTGGGGGCTGCACCTGGCCTTGGGGGTCAGAGAGCTGGCTCCCTCTGGGGGTGGTGAGGAGGTGGCTGCATCTCAGAATCACCCAGGACCTTATTTCAAAGCACAGTGCCTATGCCTCCTGTTTTCGTTTCCATACACCTGGGCTTGGGGAGAGGGTGGGCTCTGTAGACAAATATGCTTTGAAAATGTGCCTTCCCTACATCTGAGAACCTCCTTCCCAACACCCCACTCCCTGACTCCTCCTGGTCAGACCCTCTGAGCAAACAGAAACCCCTCTTTGTATGAGTGGGAGGGCACAGTGGGGACAAGGCACACAGCACTTGTGAGGCCCATGCCCTGCTACCTCTGAGTAGGGGGTTCAGCCTTGGATGTTTCAGCACTAGCTGGCCTCTCTCCCGACTGGGGGCTCCCTTTGCTCAGCGGCTGTGCCTCCCATCAGATGTGTTCCCTCGGGCAGGAGCTGCCTTTCTTCTGCTTGCTCCCAGATGCCCCGATGCAGGAAGGGAATAACCAAATCAGAAGACGGGAGAGTGGGGGAGGCACCCAGAGACTTGTCTTTCCCACCAGCCTGTGGAATTATTTGTCTTCAGTAAGTGACCAGGAGCTATTTCCAAGGCCCATCACACTAATGATCTAATCCACTTACTCTGCTCCTTTTTTCAAGGAGCTCAGGGTCCCTTCCTCGCCGGCAGCTCTGCAGGCCGGCCGTGGGGCTCAGATGGTCCCCTTTGGGATGAGTGACACTGATATTCCCTGATGGTGTGTCATGCCATAGGGCCCAAGCAGCAAGATTCTAAGCAGGATTGTCGGGACCCAGCTGACCTGGCTCCTCCTGGGGCCCTTCATCCAGACTCCTCTGGGCAAAGTTACTGCTAAATATTTGGCCCCTGGAGTCTGCCCAGTGCCTTTGATTGTATCTGGTTTCCTATTCTCCTCTGGGACAACAGTCTCTCTGCAGGAAGTAGTTTAATAGTCTGAAAGCCTCACTTCCCTGGTCTTGAGATCCAAGTTTTTAGTTACAAGTGGCTGAGATCCTTGCTAAGGAGGGAGGCAGGGACGAGAGGACCAGAGCCTCAGATGCCAAGGAAGAGGGAGGAAGACGGCTCAGCCTGCGCCATCCGAGCCTCAGGGCGCAGAGGGTGCCGACCCCTCTGGCCCCCCACTGGCCCTTGGGCCCCATGCCTGAGTGAGGAGCCAGGACAGGGAGACGGCACCAGGTCTGGGGACCCTGCCCTGGTTTCAGCAGGTGGCTGGATGCTTCCTCGTCCCTGGCCTGGCTCCAAACACAGCTGTACTTTTTCCAAACCCACTGTGTGGATTCTCTCCTCTTTCCTTCTGAGTCAACACACACTTATTAGGAAGCTGGTCAGTCCCTCTGGCAGGGAGTTCTTTGTGGTGACTGAGCTCCATTCTTCCTGCTCACTGTCACCATTGGGGTCTGGCCAGGACACAGAGGCCATTTAGGTGTTTACAGTGGAAGGCCTCTGATGCCAGATGATAAAGCACCTCAGTGTCAGTCTGGAACTCAGTCCCCACTCGTCTGGGAAGAGCCCTCGTCCGAGGCTGTGGGCTGGGAAAGGCCACCCCCTGTGTACAGACTGGAAGTGAACTCAGTCGTGAAAAGGGCCTATTCATGAGGCAAAGGACAGTTGGGGAGCTTGGGACACGCGCTCATGGCTCCTGCTGGGATTTCGCTTAAGTTGACCTGCTTCTCTGGGCTGCAGGTTGGAAGACTCCATGGGGGCTGCATCTGGCCAGGAGCCTCTGCTGGTCTCACACTGTGCGGGGAAGCATGGGGCTCTGCCTGCCCTGGCCGTGTTGGAGCTGGCTGGTGGCAGGTGGCACTGGCTCGCACCTCTCCTGAGGCCCTCGTCAGAGCAGCCTTATGTGGCAGGACCTGATCAGGGACCAGTAGTTACCTGACTCGGCGGCAGGCTCCCCACAGCTCCCAGGCACCGGGGAAGGACCTAGGAATAAGTTTCTTCCTCCAGGGCTCTGGCTCTGCCTTTGTGACCCGACCTCCAACTGAGTACCTACCATGTAACCTTCATCTCTGTCACCCGTGGCAGGTCCTCAGTCAGTCACAAATGATTGAAGAGATCATCTTATCATTGAATACATTTTATTTATCATTGAATAAGCCATAAGTAATTGAATAAGTGGTGTATAGATTCATTTCCCCATCTTTACATGTATGGCCCACTGTGCAGATGGTTTCTGAGCACTGCTTAGGTTTTGCAGAGGCCGTGGTGAGCCTGCCCTGTAAAGGCGCTGTCCCAACAGAACTTACATTCTCCTGGACAGACACAGATAATAAAATGCTTGTGGAGGGAATCAGGAAGTGATCAGCTCTATTAGGAAAATTAAACACGGGGATTAAACAGGGGCACTTCTGTGGGATGCTCAGTGAACTCTTCTGTGAGGAGGTGACCTCTGAGCTGAGAGCTGAGGCGAGGGGAGGAGCCTTCCCAGACACCTGGGGATGAGCAGCAGGTGCCAGGGCCCCAGGTGGAAGATGCCCAGATGTGTTCACAGAGGGGCCTCCAGCAGTGGCTGGACTTCACAGCGAGTGCAGGGCTCAGATTACAGGGAAGGCTCGGGAAAGAGATCCTTGGGCTCTGGGAATGGCACTGGCTCTGCGCAGTGGTCTGGATCAAAATCTGAGTGTTGTCTGACTCTTTTCTCCCCTGGATCTTAGGCACTGGGAGGGAGGTACTGGAGGTAGTGTGTGGCTGGTCCCTTCAGTGACACCTTCAAGGAGCTGCCTGTGGACAGGGCCCTACTTGGAGTGTCCCTGACTCCACTTGGCCACCCCCTCCTGCATTCATCTGGGACTGATCACTCCTAAAGTCAGCCTTCTCACTGGCTAGTTCCCAGCATGACCCCAGAGGTGGTGAGGCCTTGCACCCTGATTTTTGAGGGACATTCCACACACCTTGCCCCATGTGCACCCCAGGACTTGCAGCCTCTGCTTTTCTTTCCCACGTGTAGGAGAGGTGGGTCGCTCCCCGGTCCTGGGTGGCAGCCCTTCCTGTGAGAGCCTGCCCCACCTCAGCCAAGGTCCTGTGTCCAGCCCTTTCCCACCATGGAGAAAATAGCAAGAAAAACAGATGAGAACTGATACCCTGAGCTGCAGGGTCTGCTGGGACCTGGCCCTGGAGGAGCCCCAGGAACGCTTTGACCCAGGGGCTCCAGGAAGTCTAGAAGGGCCAGAGGGAGGGGAGGGGGAACCTCTCTAGCTATGATTTGCCTGACCCTGTCTCCCACCTGGGACACTGTCAGTATCTGCCTCCTCTCTTGGTGGGCCATCATTACACCCCCCCATCTCTGTGTGGTACCCTCTTTGAAGAGGGTCCAGATGGTCCCATTTTTAAGCTTGTAGGAAAGAGACATTCTCAATCTGCCAATCATCCGTCATCCAAACGGCCCCCAGTGAGCCCATCGCCCTGAGGGAGAGCTGGTGTCAGAGTCAGGAGACAGGAGACATGGGCATGTGATACCCCATTTCTGGGCCTTGTGATACCCCAATTCTGGGCCTTAAATCTTTAATCTGTGAAACGGATTCCTCACAGGATGTGATGGGTTCCCTGAGGCATGAATGTAAAAGGGCTTGTCAATAATGGATGTGATGTAGACCCTACAGGTGATGGGCAGTGCCAGGACTCTGCCCTTCCTTCTGCAGCTGAGGCTGCCCCCCCCCGACCCCCTGCTGCCCCTTAGCTTTCTTCTCTCTTCACAGAATTATGTGTGTCCCTTTGTTCTGGCCCCATAGACTTGTGGCCAGAGCATCTTTGAGATGTTTGGGGAGCACTTGGGGTCATCGAGAACAAGCCCCGAGCCAGATGTTTGCAGAGGTTGTGTTTGTTGAGCATCTAGAGATACCAGAGATTTTCCAGGTGTGAATGTTTCTAGGGGCTTGGAGGTGTGGGGGCCCAGGCACATGAATATTGGTGGAGTTTTTACAGAGCTTTTCACACGTTATCTCACCTGGTCCTCACCCTTTGATGTGGGTCCTGCTGGCTCGTTTCACAGAGGAAGACTTGGTCTAGGTGGTTGCAGATGGGAGTACCAGGCTGGCCTTCCTGCTGGGAATCCTTGTGGAGGGGATGGGCTTCAGCTATAGCAGAGAACAAGGGTCCAAGCGAAGAGAATCTCAGGCAGGTGCAGCAAAGTGGGCAGCTTTCAGGGCTTGGTGCTTTGGAGGCACAAGGACTCTATGATCACAGGGGAGGGGAGGGGTCACCACACCAAAGATGTTGGAGTCATCTGGGGTCCTCAGTGTCCCCGCTGCAAAGACAAGGAAATTAGAAATGAGGTTCTAAGGTCCCATCTACCTCGCTTTGTAGATGGGGCAGGGAGGGGACCTGATTTCTCCCACCCCCAAACCGTCCCCTTCCATTCCCATAAAGCCTTCATGGGACAGTGGGTTTCAGTGGATGGAAAGGCCTCCAGGAGGAGAGGCACCTTAGGTATCATCTCTATGAAGGAGAGAGCCACAGGCACGGGACAGAAGCAGCAGCTGGAGGGAGGTCCCCTTCACGCCCATGGGTCTCAGTAGCTGTTTACAGGCTCAGGAGGGCACCCGTCTTCCTGTCTTGGAAGCCGCATTGGAAAATAACAACTGGGCAGCTGCTGTGCTGAGCCAGCTCCTCAGTGCAGAGCCAGAGGCCCAGCCTTTGGCACTTTCTCCAAGGCCCATGTGTGGCCAGAGGACATGCTGGCTGCTGGCTGGATTTGCTTAAGGGGAGGTGGGGACATTGAAACCCTCAGCCCTCAGTGGGGTATGGGGTCGTCACCATCCATGGGCTTCTTGTCACTCTTCGTGTCATCCAGCTGTCTGTGTGTTATGATGTAAAATCTCGGTGGCCCCATCCCTTGATATTGTCCCTTGCGTTTCCTTCCAAGTACATGTCACAACCTATAGTTGCTTTGTCGACTAATTTCCTTACTTTTGTGTTATCCATGTCTTCTCCCAAAGTGCAACCTGCACAGAGGCGGGTCCCCCGTCTCACTCCTAGCAGAGAGTGGTGCCTGGGACAAACAGCACTCAGAAGTGTTTGCTGAACAAATGCTCCAGCACGCACATGAGATGCAAGTACCTCCGCCTAGCAGATGCTCAGTGAACACCAGCTTTCTTTCCTGACAGTAATTCCCAAGGGGCTTGGGTGCAGTGACGGGGAGGGGGAAGGGAGGTGGGGGATGGGAAGTGGCTGTGGAGTGTGAGTGGAGCCCGAAGGAAGGTTGTGGATGCTTTTTGAGTGTTGTCAGCCCAGAGGGAGGGTGGTTTGTTCCCCAGTGGCTGTGTGGTCAGTGTGGGCATGCGTTGGGAGGCACAGGACAGCACTGCCACCTTCCAGGCAGCCTCAGCAGCTCACGGGATGGCTCCGAACCTCCGTTTCTTCATCTGCCAGTGCTTTCCCACTCATGAGGGCCATCATGAAACAGGGATGAGATCACCAGGGGGGACATGCCTAGCACACGCAGCAATTTTTACTTTGGTGATTTTATTAAAACTCCTAAAGGGCATCCTTTGCTTACTGTTATGATTTTTATCATTAACCAGGAGAGACGGGCCACCGCATTACAGGCTGTGTCCAAACATTAGATCCTGAAAACCCCACGCTTTAGCCAAAGACACACACTGCCTGTTTCCTGGGCCCTGGCAGGTGGGGCCTCCTCCTGGGGCCGGGTAAGCCTCAGCGGGCCTCACACTCTGCCCTCCCTCCCCAGGTACAAGACGGTGGTGACGCCCCGGAGGGCTGCGGTGGCCATCGCCGGCTGCTGGATCGTCTCCCTTGTGGTGGGCCTGACACCCATGTTCGGCTGGAATAACCTGAGTGCGGTGGAGCGGGCCTGGGTGGCCAACGGCAGCGTGGGCGAGCCGGTGATCAAGTGCGAGTTTGAGAAGGTCATCAGCATGGAGTACATGGTCTACTTCAACTTCTTCGTGTGGGTGCTGCCCCCTCTGCTGCTCATGGTCCTCATCTACCTGGAGGTCTTCTACCTGATCCGCAGGCAGCTCAACAAGAAGGTGTCGGCCTCCGCCGGGGACCCACAGAAGTACTACGGGAAGGAGCTGAAGATCGCCAAGTCGCTGGCACTCATCCTGCTCCTCTTCGCCCTCAGCTGGCTGCCCCTGCACATCCTGAACTGCATCACCCTCTTCTGCCCTTCCTGCCACAAGCCCAGCATCCTCACCTACATTGCCATCTTCCTCACGCACGGCAACTCGGCCATGAACCCCATTGTCTATGCCTTTCGCATCCAGAAGTTCCGGGTCACCTTCCTCAAGATTTGGAATGACCATTTCCGCTGCCAGCCCGCACCCCCCATTGCTGGGGACCCCCCGGAAGAGAGGCCGGATGACTAAACTCTACCTGCCCACAGCCAGAGCATCTCAGCTCGGTCCTCACCTCCCTCCTGTCTAACTTGTCTCCATGAGCCTTCCCCAGCCAGGCTGTGGGGTGTGGATGCCCTGCACCTCGGGGCCCTGCAGGAGGTTTAGGGGGCAGTCCGTGAGGAAGAAACCAGGTAACCCGATGGGAAGAGGAAAGTGGCTCGAGCCATCCCACCTGCCTGGTTTTCCCACGGGCAGCCCCAGCTCCAGGCAAAGGTGCCCCGTGGGCAGGGAGGGCAAGCTCAGCTCCCGCAGGCAGGGGAGCTGTTGTCTCTGTGGTGGTGGCCGTGCAGACCTGGGGCTAGGCCTAAGGAAAAGAGGGGACCCTCCAAGATGAGTGAAGGCCTTGCTCTCCTGTTCCGTAGGAGAAGGTGACTAGAGCCACTGAGGGCAGAAATGAAGGAATCTCAGTCCCTACCTCCCACAACCCCATGTTCCCTGCCATGCTGGGTGCCAGGGTGCCTGCCCCCCCTCCGCCCTGAGCAGCCCATCATACTTGGGAAGGAGGCAGGAGGAGTGAATCCAGGCATCATTTCCGACATTTGCTTTCTTCCACACCAGCCTTTGGAACCTGTAGGGGCTCAGAGCCCCGGAAGCAAGTGTGGAGTGGTGGTATGTGCCTCACACAGCCATCAGGTGGCAGCCCTGAGCATCCCGAGGAGGAGCCTGGAGTGTGACTACCTGTCATCTGGGCCACCAGCTCACCAGGTTCACCTAAGTAGCGTCTATCCCTGCTGCTTCTGGGCCTGATGGAGACCTGTCAACTCTTGGGAGCATTGTGCTTGTCTGGCAAGGGGATGGACAGGGAAGTGGAGAAGGGATGAGGTATGACAGCCTGGAGCAGGACAGAGGAGACCACCGTCCCTAGAGAGTAGGCAGGAAGGTCCCACTGGTATTTAAATGCCCTCAGTACCTCTGGCATTTAGCCCGGGCTTCAGGGGCTTTGGGGCTCTGCTGCAGAGTTGAGGAATTTAGGGTATCTGGGGAAGGATCCACCCCCTTCCAAGCCCAGAGCCCCTTGTGCAGAGAGGTGGAGGGGCAGGATCCTGAGTGTGAATGGTGACTCCAGGCCTTGATTCCAGGCTGTTGCCTCTCTCAGAGGTGGGTTGTGCCCTGACTCCCAGGGGGGGCACCTGACTAATAAAAGACTGTGAACCACATGGAGAGCACACCGATGGGCAGCCACCCACCACATCTGACAGACAACCTTGGCAGAGAGGACACAGTGGGGAGGGTGAGAAGTGGGGAGCGGGGGATGTGGAGCCTTCGTAGTAAGGGGGGTTCTAGCGAGGGATGTGTCTATTTTTATAATTATTATCTTGGCGTGGCAAGCCCTGAATGTGAAAGCAAGATCCTGAAAAATCTCACATCAGGAAACTCCCGTGACTCCTTGAGGCCCTGCCCACTGGACCTTCCTCATGGTGTCATATGTGGAGATCATCTCGTGGTGACACATTCAACACCCCCCTCGCAGTGACAGGGCATGTCCCCAATTGCGAAGATGATCACTGACAGAGGCCCAGACTGCAGCACCACACACCTTTATTTGACCTCTTCTCGCCTGGCATGCAGCTCTTTGCAGGGGCCATGCCAGTCTTGGCATCTTCCAGGGCTCTCGTGCCCAGGAAGCCTGTCCTGGGGCCTGCTAGGCCCACTCCAAGGTACTGGGCTCCAGCCTTGGGTGGAGGGAGGCGAGGCTGGTGCCAGGAAACAGAGCCTTTAATGGTCACTATGGAAACGGGGGTCTGGAGAATCCATGGAGCTTGATTTTGGGCCTGGTGGCCCTGACCCCTCAGGCCTACAGCACCTGGCAGAGAATATGCTTCATGAGCTCTGGTGTTGGGCAGAGCTGGGCCGAGGAGGTAGGTGGGACAGGGAAAGCAGCTCCTCTCTCCTCACCCAAGTCTGAGCTCTGCCCATTTCCTCACTGTCCAGAGCCTCAGAGCCACCTTGCAGGGAAGGCAGTTACATGGTGTTGGCCCACTTTTCTGATGACAAAAAACAGGCCCAAGAGGACACCGCAGCCTAAGGTCACTCAGAGCCAGGACTAGAATGTCCACTGAATCACTGCCCTCCGGCCTCACCAGCATTGCCCCGCCTGCCAGCTGCCTTCGTGTGTCTGGAGCACCCCCAGGGCTGTGTGTGTGACTGCAGACCTGTGCCCAGAGCTGACTACCACCTCCCCTTCTCCACCTCTGCCCCCACCTCTGCCCCAGATGCAGCGCAGGCAGCAGGCCCAGCCATTTACCTGCATCTCCATCACAGCCTCCTTCCGTGCTCTTCAGTGTGTGGCTAAGGCTGGAAGAGATCCCACAGGTTAGAGCTGGCGGTGGGATGGGGTCTTCTGGGGACCAGGTTGGGGGTGGAGAAACTGGAGAAACTCAAGGCGACATCCCAGGTGGACTCTTCAGCCCCCCCCCCGAGAGTGGACAGTCCTGACAGCCTGACTGCAGTCTCACTACCCTTTTGTCCTGCCTTGACTTTCAGGGCTCAGCTTCCTCTAGTCCAGCAGGAGGAGAGGTGGCATCTCCTGTTCTCCCCGCTGGCAGGTCCCTAAGGAGAGACCCTCCTCAAACCCTCACCTTTGACCTCCAGCCGGCAGTCCACAGACGCCTCCCCCAGCACATTGATGGCCTTGCAGGTGTAGACCCCAGAATCAAAGGGACTGGGTTTCCGGATCTCCAGGGTGTAGACGCCTTGTTCAGAGAAGGTGCGGTATTTGGGGTCCCCCTGGATGTTCATGTTGTTTTTCATCCAGATGATCTTGGGCTGGGGAGCATGATCACAGGGAGGCTGGGAAGGTTGTGGGCTGGGGCCAGGCTCTCCAAGGCCATCCTCAGGCTTTGGCAGAGATGCCTGCTGAGATTCCCCAGCCCCACTGCCCTGCTTGTCCCCCTGGTCCCCAGGGCACAGCAGGGCCCTGCCCCTCACCTTGGGTGATGCTCGAACACTGCAGGAGAGCTGGGTGCTGTAGCCAGAGGTGGTGGTGTGATCAGCCAGGGGCTGGGTGAATGAAGGGGCTTCTGAGAAGTCTCTCTCAACAAACCCTTTAAGTTTGGCAACAATATCTGGGTTCAGGGGAGAAAATGGGGTAAAGCTGAGGTTATAGGAAGAGACCACTTAGGACTGACCACAGCCCTTTTCCTAAAATGATCACTGTAGCTTCCATCTGGGGATCCCCTGACAACTGGCTCTCTGGGTAGAGCGCCGATGGCCTGGAGGAAGGTCTTAGCACCCGGAGGAGGAAGCCAATCCATTTCATCCTGGGCCCTCCAGAGCTCGCTGCTGGGGGTCCCAGGCTCCTGGGATCTTGGGCAGCCAGGCATGACCAGTATGTGGGAACTTAGAGCCAGAATGTCTTAGAGAGGCAGAGGAGAGTTGAGACCTGGGTAGCTCAGCCAGGGGAGCAGAGAGGGTGGGCAGGAAAACCAGAGAGTTGAGATGATCTTGCCTGATGGTGGAGACCAGCAGCCTGAAGAGACTACATTTTATTTTTGTTTATCTTTGGAGAAATAACTGGCTTTCCTTTTTTAAACAAAAATTTATTCCTAAGTCTGTGCAGCTCAGGCTGGTGTTAAAAAGAGTGTGCCTTCCAGAGGCCACACAGACTCTGCGTGGGGAGGGCCTTGGAGCATGCAGAGTGACGGAGGAAGGGCTTGGGTTTGACGTGAAGGGTCACACCCCGCATCTCTCCTGTCCATCTGTGCGGAGTTATATTAGGGTTGGGAGGTCTGTGCTATCAGCAAACTTGCCAGAGTCCACGCTCCATGCTGCCCTCACATTGGTTCCTTTGGGACACTGCATGTGAGACCCAATGACCCCTATGATGTCAGAAGCCACACTGCATCTTTGGAATAAATAGTCTCCCTCTCCCAAGGGACACTTCTTATTTGCAGGGGACTGCTCTGATGTGTTTGTTAAATCAGCCCACCACATCCATATCTGTGTGGTTGCATGTGTGTGCACGTGTGTATGCATTGCTGTGCATGGATGTGTGTGTGTGCATAGCTGTGTGTGGAGGGGCATCCATGAGAGGCCCTCAGGGAGGGCAGCTACACACCAAGGGGAAACTGGAGATGGAGATGGGAAGAGACTCAGCGTTGCTGGGCCTGGCTTCCTTCTGTCCAAGCTGAGACCCACCTGCCTTCTTGATGTGGGCCAGCTCCTTGGTGATGGCAGGTGAGTCACTGAGTCCACATAGGTTTTCAGAAAAGACCCGGAAGGAGTACGAGTTGCCCACGATGAGGTCAGAGATGGTGCAGGTGGTCGGATGGTAGTGCTCCAGCACGGTAAACCATTGCTGCAGGGGCCCGGCCCTGTCATCTCAGCGCTCACCCCTCCCTTGCCCTCCCTGCTTGCCACTGCTACACCCCTGGGAGGCGGAAGCGTCTAGCGTTGGGCTCGAGGGGCTTTCAGCTGGGAGAAGGGGCTTCTGCGCCATTCAGGTGACCTCTCTGGGTCCTCAGAGAGTGCCCTTCCCACACCCCCGTGCAGTCTTTAGGGGAACCTGAGGCCCCGAGATGAAAGGGATCGCTCTAGGAGGCCTCACCTCTGTCTTTTTGTCTGCCTTCTGTACCGTGTAGCCCAGAAGCTCTGTGTTGCCTGTGTCCTGAGGCGGCGTCCATTCGAGGGCAGCATTGCAGCCCCAGACTTCCACTAGCCTGATGCTGCTTGGGGGTTGAGGTTTCTCTGCAGGACCGGTGTCAAGGGGAGTGAGGTAGAGGGCTGGGCTTGCCACAGACCCCCACACCCGAGACCTGGCTCCTGTCACACTCCCCTGGCCTGGCCCCAGGGGCATCAGTGTGGGGTAGGAGGTGGGTGGTGTCTCTGGGTCCCTGTTGAGGCACCCTGCGTCCCCTGCCCCGTACCAATGACCAGGATGTGGATGGCTGCCCGGGCCTCCAAGGTTTCCAGCCGCACGGTGAGCTCGTAGCGGCCTGAGTCTGAGCGCTGGGCGGAGCGGATGAAGAGGATGGTGTCCTGGTCCCCAGTGCGCACGCTCACTCTCTGGCTGTCCACAGCGTGGCCGTTGTGTGTCCACGAGACCTGAGGCTTGGGATTCCCCTGTGAGGGAGGGGCCCTCAGGTGTGTGCAGGAGGGGCCAGCCCCCCACAGCCCCCTAATTCTGGGGTCTCCAGAGCTGTGTCCAGGGAGTCACCCCCACCAGCCCCTCCCGGGGGGGGGCAGCAAAGGCTGGAGCCACAGTTGCTGCCCAGACCCTCACCCTGCAGTTGTCCATTGAGCCCTGAGATGAGCTGCCCCATCCACAGGTTGGAGAATGTGGCGGGACCATCCAGGTGGGTCCCAGGCAGAGCCCCACAGGAATCCTGACATTTCCTGGGCTCTTCTGACCACCTCAGATGGGGCCCTGACTTCCACCCGAGCTTGTACCTGATTTCCACACACACCTGGAAGGGAATTTGCAGGTTGACCATCTCTCCCACCTGGCGAAGGTAGGTCTGACGGAGGTGGCGGGGCACACGGATCTTGGGGGCCTCTGCCTCAAAGCAAAAGTCAGCTCAGCACAGCAGCGGGGTTGTTGATTGGGGAGGGCTGCTGGCTGGGCAGGAGGGCTCCTGGCTGTGTTCTGGGGCCCTCTCCTTATGGGATGAACTAAGCTTGCTCCTGAAATCCAGAGCCCCAAACCCCCTAAAGCCCTTGGGGAACTAAGCCAGGAGGCCCCAGGAAGGCAGGGCCTCCAAAGCGTGAACAGAGAAGCATCTGGCATTCCCTAGGCTCTCAGGCTCTGCCAGGCTGTGACTTGCCTGCAGCCCTAGATTCCTGGGCTCCAGATGTCGGGCATCTGCACCTGCCAGCCTGCATTCCCAGAAAGGGGGCAAAGCCTTGGCCTCCTAATCCAGCGCCACCACCCACACGAGCCCAAGATCTTCCAAGAAGCCCCTGGGAGACCCAAGTGCCCCATGCTCTGTCTCCTGGTTGCATGAGAGGGTTAGGATGTTTCCCTTCCTAAATGCTCCAGAACAGACAATTCCCTTCTTTCTCTGCCACCCCTCCCACCACCTTTCAGTCTCACAGCTGGAAAGGCCTTCCTGAAATCTGACTTTAGTCCCATGCTAGGATAGGACACCACTGTCCTGAGTGTCACCTAACCAGGTGCAAACCCTGAAGCCACTGGGCATTCCAAGGGAAGCAGCAGCAGCCACGCCACTTTTCCGTAGGCGGGGTGGTGGTGGTGGTGGGGACTGAGGGTTCTGAGGCAAACAGGTGGCCACAGTTGTTGGCTCACAGGGCGGAGGGAGGAGCTGGGGAGAAGGAACACTGTGTCTCCAAGGATTAGCTGTGTGGGCACTTGGCTCTGGGAGCATCAGGGAGGAATGCTTGGCAGCTGCAGGTGGCCAAGGAGGGACAGCTGAGCAGCCGAGGAACCTGGACAGGCCCCCACCCTGCCCTGCCCACCAGGAGGGCTGGCTGGTCCCTGTTTGTTCACAGTCTCTCCCCTCTTCTCTCCAGGAAATCCCCTTCTCTGCTGCCAGAGGAATTCTAGCGGAGTAGTGGGGGCATAGTCTGGCTGTCAACGCTGGGCTTCTGGGGAGAGGCCCGGCCCATGCTGCTCTCAGAGTCTGAACTCCCTAGGCCCAAGGGGATGGCCCAGGACCCTCCCAATGAGGTCTTTGTGTCTACGCTGCAGCTGCCAGGTGCAACCATGTCCCACCCAGACTCAAAGGCTGGGAACATCCTTGGGTTTTGAAAACCATGGAGAAGATTCCCTGCCACCTGGCAGACAGGAGTGTGTGGGAACAGGTTCCGGGAGGGATTGCCACCAGAGGCTGGGTCTCCTCCAGAGAGTCCCTGACCCTGTGGACCAGCTGTGACAGCCTAGGATTCTACTGTCCCTGTGGGTCTCACATCTCTCAGGCCCTGGAGTGGAGCTGTATCTTCTTGAATCCAAATCTGACACCTCCTGTGGCCATTAGACCCCCTATTTGTGGATGCCTTGTTCAGACCTGTGGTGTCCTCCTCTGGGGGCTGAGGTACAGAGCAAGGAAGAAGGTTGAGAAGGCCTCAGTCCACCTGCTGGCCTGTATCTCTCTTCACTGGGGCCCTGGGCCGTGCCCAGAGACCTTGGATCAGAACGAATGACTCACTGCCATTAACAGACTGAAACCTGACCAGCTCTGGCAGGGGGCAGGGGTAGGTTTAAGGCTGATGCACCCCGCAAATAGAAATCTTAGCAAGGGACATCGCTGGCCTCCCAGGTCCCAGGGCAGTGCTGCCCTCTGGGGATGGAGAAACCTTCTCGGGCCTTTCGAGGGCCCTGCTCTTCCTCCCACGAGATATGGTGGGACAACTTTTCTCTGTTCCAAAACCTCTGGTAGATATGGAACCCAGGCCATGTGACATGAGCAGAAAATGGGCAGGAATGAGCATTCATGGCCACTGGAGGGAGGAAAAGTGGACAGGAGGAAGAATGGAATGGATCTTAGCACTGGGGCCCTGAGGCAGGTCACCTGGGGTGCTTGAGCTTTCATTTTTCGGAGTCAGGAAACCCTTCCCTCAATGCTTGGGTGAGGACCACTCAGGGAAATGTCCTCTTGGGCCTTCAGATGTCCCTTGCTAGTGAGGCACTTGGAACTTTCTCAAGGCAAGATGGTGACGCATGCTGCTTGTGCCTGCATGGTGGGGGTGGGGAATGACTCCCTGTTCGCTCTGCCCATTGGCCTCAGTTTCTCCATCCATCAAACAAGGTGCCTGGGGAGGGCTGGGAGCAGGAGGTGAAAGGCTTTACCGATGATCTCTCGGATGTGGACAGGCTGGTCCAGCACAGCGGGCGGGCCGGCCCCTGCAAGGCTCACAGCAGCCACGCGCAGAAAGAACTTGTCTCCCACGGTCAGGTTCCGCACCGTCTGCTGGGTCACCATCATGGGCCGGGCACTCACGGGCACCCACTCCGAGGCTGGGGGAAAGGAGAGGATGTGAGGCTCTGTCTTCAGAGCCGTGGGCACCCTTCTCAGTGGGCCTTCCCTTCTCGCCAAGGTCTTGGGATGCTGACCTCTCTCTCTGTGCCTATTTCCCTCTTCCTCTCTTCCCTGACCTCTCATTTCCAAATGACAGGACACCTGATGTTAGAGTCCTGGATTGGTGGCCAGAGGTGGGGTAGCTCAAGCTCAGTGTGGACACATTTGTTAAGTTGCATAGCAAGGCAGGTCAGAGGCAGAGGCCAGGCAGGCTTGGCTGCCATGGAAGTGGACAACAGGAATTTGTCCATTTTTCCTCACTGTCTCTAACTCTCCCTCCACCCCCCAGCTACTCTGCTCTGCCTCCTGCTCACCCTCCCCCTGCAGGGTCTCCTGAGATGTAAACCCTCCCTCACAGAGCAGTGCCCAGCGTCTGTCACTCAGGGGCTCCCTGGAGCTGGAGGACAAGCACTTTCTGAGGACATTCAGACACCCTCCGTCTTCAGTCCCTCCTCTGTGTCTCCCTGGATTGAGTGGGGTCTGGGGGCTTGTCCATGTGGCCCCCAAGCCCACCTCCTCTGGGCGTATGCAGGGCTTGGCCTAGAGCTCACCTCCCTCTTTGCGAAACTCCAGCACATAGCCCTGGAGCCCCTGACTCCCTAGCTTCTCCGGAGGCTCCCAGCTCACAGTCACCGAGCTGTCGCTCACATCCTCTACGGTCAGCAGCAGCGGGGCACTGGGCACGTCTGTGGGAGAAGGAGGGGAGAGGATGAGGCGTGTGGCCGAGTCCCCCGTCCTCCAGCCGTGCCTGCCTCCCTCCTCCACCTGCCCCACCTCTTGTCACCTTCACTTGGAGGTGCAGGTTTAGTGGCTTCGGGGGCAGGTGCCTCAGGGATTGCCACGGGAGCCTGCTCTTCCCCTTTGATCTCCGATGCTGCCACCCCTTCCGCGGGCTCTGTGGGCACCTTGGTCAACTCAGCAGCATTCCCCTCGGGACCATGGTCAGGGGCCTCCGAGGCTGTGGGGGCAGGTGCCTCAGGGATTGCCACGGGAGCCTGCTCTTCCCCTTTGGTCTCAGATGCTGCCACCCCTTCCGAGGGCTCCGTGGGCACCTTGGCCAACTCAGAGGCATTCTCCTCCGGACCATAGTCAGCAGCCTGCGAGGTCGCTGTCATTGCCAGGCTGGCTGGGGGTCAGGCTGAAGTGTGCAGAGGTCAGCAGTGGAGGGTCTGGGCCTCCAGGGTGCCTGGGACACCTAGGTCCAGGCTTATATAGGCAGGGGCTGCCCCACCCCCAGCCAAATGATTCCCAGCTGTGGGGTCAGGTCAGGTGGGGGGGACAGGGGGTGGGGAGGCGCCTGGGCCAGGAATAGCTCTGGGGGAGGAACCGAAGGGTCCCTTGAGGAGTGCACTGTGTCGTCCATCAGCCTGGTTGGCTCTCAGCAGCCAGGGTGCTGGTGCCCAGATGGGAGGAAGGCACAAATGGGTGAGATAGGACATTGCCAGTAGCCTGTGCCAGGGGTCAGGGCAGTGGGAACGAGAGCTTCCATCTAGAGGATGAACCCAGATCAGGCCGCGTTGGCCTCCAGGGGGTCACGTGTGCCCAGGGCTCCTGAGCCTGGGGCTGGGGCCCAGACAGCCTGAAATAGCCTTCCCTGGGTAGCTTTGCCCCTGGTCTTCACATTCCCTGGGGAGGGGGTCTCCCTTGTGCTGTAAGAGGTTGAGGGACCTAGAGAGGGAGGGAATTGGGATGCCAAGGTGGGGCTGAGGAAGGTCTTCCAGCAATGGGATCCCAGGGAGGGGGTCTAGGGCCCTTGGTTACTGCCTCTCTTGGGAATTCTGGCAAGAACCTTTTGGGGCCTCTGCTACCCCGCTTGTTACGGAGCACACAATGACAGACCCTGGCCTCTGGGATGGGATAAAGTCAGTAAGGCAGATGTGGAAGAGACTCTGGAGGGAGCCAGCACTCTGAAACCTCTAGACTCTTCAAAGCAGGGCCTGGCCTGGGCATTTGCAGTGGAGGAAATGAGGCAGGTACAAATTTCTAGCCATTGATTCATTCATCCACTGAAATGCTCAGACTGGTGACCATTTAATAACCTGGGAAACACTGTGTCAGGGAGAAGGGAGACAACAGGAGTGCTCATCGTTCCTGGGACTGTGGGTGGGAGGAATCCCTTTGGAACAATTGGGACGGGATCTGGTATCATGCGAAATGTGCACACTCATGACCCAGTGGTGACACCCCGAGGCTCTCACACAGGTGCACAGGAGACAGACATGCCTGAAAACACCCCCAAGGACTATTTGCAATAGCCAAAACCTGGGGGAAAGAGCTATCCCTCAACAGTGGGATGCTGGATAACCGTGGAGTGTGTACACCTATGAAGCAGAAATGGTGTTACCCATCTACATTAAATGCAAGCTCAGACAACAGCAAGCTCCCTGCTTCCAGGGGCATCTCCCAGTGGTGAGACCACAGAGGAAGCCAGGATGGAGGTTGCCTCTGGGTGGAGTTTGAGGAACATTAATGAGGTCACATTTCCTGTCCTGGGTGGTGGTTACACAAGTTTTCACTATATAGCAATTCTTTAAATTAAAAAACGCATTTTATGTGTGCTTTGGCATCTATGGTATATCCCACAATTTAAGAATAAACACACATATAATTTATTTAGGGTCCTTAGCTGCAGGCAGCCTCTTCCCTCCCTGGGGCGGGACGCGGGAATGTGGCTGCCTTTCACCCTTGGCTGCCCTTGTTGGGGAGAGGTGTGCAGAGCCTTGCCTCAGTGCCCATAGCCTGTGCCAAGTGACTCAGTGTCCTGCCGGGCAGGAGGTGGGCCCTGGAGACCAGATCCCCATCCCTTACGCTGAGTCTGCAGCTATAAGTGAATGTGACTAACTGCAGGACCCTGAGTCACCCCTGCCGAGTATGTCCCAGTTGGGGGAAGGGTGGCCCCAAGGGAGTGGGGTGGAGGGGGTGGCTGCCATGGAGGGCTCGCCCCACCTTCCTTTCAAAGACCCTTGTGTGGTGTAGTGTGCAGTAGTCAGAGATCAGGGAATGCTTGGCCCCACTGGCCAGCGGTGAAATGTCACGTACCCCTGAGGTTCTGGCCAGGTCCCCGTATTCTTTGCCTTTAGCTGGGCTGTGACCTTGGGGCCAGTTGCATCTGCCCAGCTCCAGCTGGTTCAGATTTCAGGGCAGCCAATAGGTATTTCCTTCCCTACACCTCAAACTAGTGTCATAAACCATTAGGACAAGTCACAGGGTCCAAACGTCAGAGACTCCACGAATGAATTTCCTAGGGCTTTGGGATGTGCATCTGGACTTTCTTTGGATACAAAGCATGCCATCCCACTCATCCCATCCACATGACCCAGGCCAGCCTGTGCTGAGGAGCCCTGGTGGGTTGAGGGCTGAGCGTGTCCTAGGAGAGAGATGAGGGGGACAGGGGGCTGATGTGGCGATGGGAAGGGCTGCTCTGTGGCAGTGAGTTCTCTGGGAATGGGAAGACAACAGGCAGGCTGGAAGGCCAGGCCTCCAGTGCCCACAGAGACTCCAGATCTGGGACGAAGGGAGGGTGTGTGATGCAACATGGGTGTCTCCTTTCTAGCCCCTGGCCCTGTTGGCTCCTACACTCCCTCCCCAGTAGATGAAGGGTTAGGATTAAAGGGCTTGCCTCCTTCTCCTTCCTGCTAACCTTCCAGAAACACAAAAGAATTCTCCCAACAAGGAGCTGAGTCAGGAGGTCTGGTGACAGTGACTATATCTGGACGCTGTCAGCCCTCTCGGGTGAAGCCCAAGGCAGGCAAATTTGAGGAGGCTGGCCTCCTTTGGGGATTCGCAGGGTCCTAGCCGTGGCCAGGCTGTCCTTCCCTTCTGCCAGCTCAGGGTCCCCAGCCTGGGAAAGAGGAACCCAGGAGAGACGGGAGAGGTGAGCCCAGTGGGGCCTCAGAGACAAACAAGCAAGCGCCAAGGCTCTAAGGCTCGGGTGTTTTATTGAGCAGCTGTGGAATCGGGAGGGAGGCATGAGGACATTCCTGGGTGCGGGTTGGAGGCCGCGCTGCGCAGAGCATGTGCTTCGTGTGGTCACTGCTTTCTATACGACTCCGTTACGGGGTAGAGGAGCTTGCCCGTGGTGTCCTCTGACAAGGAGGCTCGGGGAAGGGAGCTGGGCATTTTCACTCACCATCCATGTGTGCTGTACTGTGTCTGACACTATGTGGATCCCCAGCCCTCACTGCTCCCCCACAACCCCACCTGCATGTCCACATAGCTGAGCTCAGGGCTCAGACCCGTGGCCTCTGCATGGGCCCCAGGGAAGGAGACTGAGGTCCAGCAGGGCAAGTGGCTAAGCTCCAGAGCAGCAAGACCACAGGGCGAAGGGCACCCTGGCCCAGCATGCGCAGCACAGAGAGCTAAGCCGAAGCAAGGGCGTCCCTGATGGCGCCTGTGAGAGGGAAGTGCAGATTCCGACCACAGAAGGTGCCGCGGAAGTCATCCAAGTCCAGGGCCCATACCATGGCTCCACCCAGCTGCCTGTTTCTCAGGTACTGCACCTGGAAGGGAAGGCCCAGAGGTGGCAGGGCTGGGTTACCCTCCCAGATGTGTGTATGTGGGGTGGGGGGGTGACCTGCTCTCTTGGGCCCCCCAGGTGAGGACCCCTGGGGATACCTGGAGCAGGTTATCCTCTCCCTCTTCATCTTGGGGCATGGCCTGGGAGACCTACCTTGTTTTTGACACTCTCCTGGTCATCGTACCCCACCCACTGGTTGCCCTTGGTGGCATAGGGGACCTGCTGGTCCAGGAGTCTGTGCACTGTAGCTCCACGAAGAAAGTCACAGATCTGAGCAGAGAATAGGGCAGGGTAGTGAGGGAGCTGTGCTGGGACTGCAAGTCATGGGAGGGGGGGCAACTCCTCAAGCTTTTTTCAGCCCTGCAGGTTACATGTGCCCCCAACTGTGTGCTTCCTGCAAGCTTATGTAAAACAAAGCCAAATGTTCCTGAGTTGTGTGGTCCCAGGCTGCTTGAAGCAATAGAAGCTGGCAAGAAACCAAAGTACCTTAGGACTGTTGGCCAGAGGCAGACTGAGGATACCTTACCTCCCCTTCATCCTAGGGTGCTAGTCCCTTGGAACATTATTGTTATTCCTGAAAGAGCATAAAGGCGTGGGAGGCCCATCTTCCCCAGTAGATGATCTTCTTCCTGAGTCATACCTCATAGTAAGCGAGGATCCCTTCCTCCTTGGTGAACTGGCCTGGTATCCCTGGTCCTGAGCAGGGAGCTCCCACACCTGTCTCAGAAGAGGCCAGGGTGAAGCCCCTCCCAAAGGTGGGAATGCCCATCAGCAGCTTCTCGGCCGGGACTCCCAGCCTTAGCATGTAGCCCACAGCGTAGTCCTGGGTGGGGACAGGTGGGAACAGTGGAGCAGTTAGCCTTGGGAAGGGGACAGTCCTTACACGTACCTGGAATTCCCCTTCCTTCCAGGAACTGTAACCTCAGTGTAGTGCACTGCATAGTTTCACTCTCAAAAAACCCTCCTGAGCGCAGTAAGGCATGTCACGGCTTGGCAGTTGCAGAAATCGGGGGGGGGGAGGGGCTGGCTGGCTCAGGTTCCACAGGAGCAAGTGGCAGGTCTAGTCCTCGGCCCAGCCACCCTCCTGTCCACCCTCTGCCTGCACGGCCTCCTCTGTGACCTGTCAGGAGAGGTCTGGTTCCTTTACAGAGGGGTGGCCTCCTCTCTTCCCAGATCTCTGGGAATGCGTGGACCCTGGGCTTCAGTTTCCTCATCTGTGATGTAGGCCCATAACCCCTGCCTTGAAGGATGACTGAGGAATGGAGGGTGGAGTGTGAGGCTGGGCGGCTCCCTCCCTCCCTCCCTCCCTCCCTCCCTCCCTCCCTCCCTCCCTCCCTCCCTCCCTCCCTCCCTCCCTCCCTCCCTCCCTCCTTCCCTCACTCACAGCATTGCTGAACCTGTCAGCACTTGCGACCTCCTGGCCACGGAACAGGGGGCTGTGATGTCCCGTGGTCTGGCGCCAGGCTCCATGAAAGTCATATGTCATGAGGCTGATGAAGTCTAGGTGCCTGTGGAAGAAGGGACGGAGGGCGAGGTAGGAATTAGAAAAGCTCTTGGCCTCATGACCACTAGCCCTGCAGGATGTGAGCGGGGCAGTCAGGTAGCTGAGAGATTGAGCACCCACCCAAAGCCCAGTCTTGCCCAGTGACCATCAGTCCAAGCTGTGAGACCCCTCCATCTCCATCTCCACACATTCATTGTGCTGAGAGCAGATTAAAAGAGTCATCCACAGACAGCTTGTGAGCAAACAGCAGGACAAAGGGCACCCAGACCTGCAACCACACACAGAGGTGAGGGGCTGCAGGAAGACTCATGAACCTGACCTTCAGGTGTTGGGGGCAAATGCTTGAGGGCTACCTCAGTCCTACCCTCTAAATGGTCAATTTAAGCTCTGAGTCTCCACCTCCCCCAAACTGTAGAGGATTCTGAAGTCATAGCCAAGCCCTTGCCCTTTACCCCCAGGTTCCTGAGACCCATGCCTTGGCTCCACCTGCCATCAGGCCGCTTGGCCGCGGGCTGCTCCTGCTCACCCAGGGCAGGCTGAGGAGCAGAGGGAACCGCCTGCATGTGGAGCATCTACAGGGTGCCCTGGCCGCTGGGAAAGGAAAAGCCTCCCCAGAGGCAAGCACTCTGCCTGGCCCAGCGTGCAGAAAGTGCCCCGTTGTGGCTGGCTGGTTTGTGCAGCGTTTCCTACTTCCTTTCCACAAATGCCTTCATAGCAACTCTCTCCACTGGTCAGTACGACACCCCAGTGAGGAAGGAAGGATGTGGACTGTTATGGCCATTGGCATATGGGGAGCTTGAGGCACAGAGATGGATTGTGGCTTCCTTAAGGTCACTATCCTGTATCCTCTGAGTCTCCGTGGAGGGCAGTGTGGGCAGGGACTCACTGGGCTAGCTGGAAGATGTCGTAGCCTCTGTCTAGGGCCACCTTCCCTGCGGACACCGCAGCGCTGAGGAGCAGAGACTCTGTTTCCTTCGTGGCTTCCTTTGCAAACTCAGCCTTCATTTCCTGGGTGGGAGAGAGGAAGGCAAGTGAAAGGGATCCTGGCAATGGGAGAGGGGGCCCCCCAGAGGAAGTCTAGGCTCTGAGCACCTTGCTGGCCTCCCCCTGCTGGGACCCCAGCCTGACTGGGGCTCAGTGGAATGACAGGTGGCACATCAGTGGTCCTGTCCTCGGGTTCACCCATCCTTCTAAGAAACTGTTCAGACTCATCTCGCCTCCACCCCACCCGATGCCATCAGCACTCAGTTACTCCTGTCCAACCTGGTGGTGCCGGCCCACCTCCCTGCCCCTGTCCCTGACTCGACCAGCACCTTGACCAGAGTGGTGAGATGCTTCTTGTCCCTTCGTCCAGGGTAAAGCCAGGCAAGGTCCAGCCCGTCAAAGCCATGGGTCCGCAGGAACGGTGCCACTGACTTGATGAAAGTCCTGCGACTCTGGGTGTCTGAGGCTATTTTGGAAAATCTAGGAATGAAATCACCCCAGAAGCGTGCTTAGCTCACCTACTAGCCAAGCCACCCTGCACAGGTTATAACCTGGGTCTCAGTTATCTCATCTGTAAAATGGGGATAAATATAATATCTCAGTGCTGCTGTGAGGATTACATGTGACAGTGGCTGGAAAGGGTGCCTGACACTTAGAACCACTCAGCAAATGGGAGCTGTTATGGCCATGCCCCACTCCTCTGTAAGCCCTGCTCCAACTCTACCCGCTCCAGGACATCCTCCAGGGTCTCCACCCCCAGTTTCCCATCCTTTCTATCCCCTTCTGTCCAGCCCCAGGACAGGACCCCCATAAGTCCTTTGCTGTCAGGTCTGAGACAGAGGAATGAGAATATCCACTGTCAGCTGCTGTGTGACTCTTGGCAAGTCTCTCTTGCTCTGTGAGCGCCACTTTCTTGTTTGGGCCCCTGATGACCATTTCTGCCCCCTGTGCCTAACCCTGTGACCCCAGACTGTGGGCGAGGGGACATCGGTGTCTCCTCACTCCTATTCCGCCAGCGTCTAGGGAGCGGGTCCTACCTTTCGGAACCAAAGCTCCATCCTCCAACAGACAAGAGGGTCTTCAGGTCGGGGTTCCTGAGGGACATAGGGAGCAGGGGCAGGGTGGAGTAAGGTTCTGTGGCACTGGGAGGCCCCAGCTTGGGCCCCTAAGGCCCTTCCAGCCCTGAGATTCGGTTTCTAAGACTAAGGTATGTTGCCTATTTTTGTCCCACTCCCTTGCCAAGCAGGGTAGCCAGAATCTGAAAAAATAGAGTAGTGAGCAGTTTCCATGGCCCCTGGAGAGACAGGGGAGGACTTCTCCTTCCCAGATCTCAGGTGTGCCCCTTTCTCCTGTGGCCTCCATCATCACCCCAAATACTGCCCAGCACCTGCCCTCGTCACCTCCTCCCACTTAAGCTAAGGCCTCCGATTCTCTACCCAGAGGCAGGTGCTAGGGGTCATTGCCCATACTCTTGAGTAGAGGTGCCCTGCCTGGCGACCAGCTGGCCAACCTTCATCTTCCTCCTGCCCTGGCCAGCCTGTGGCCCAACCTGTTCTTGAGTGTGTTCAACGTGTCATATAGCGTCACATCGTTCCACTCCCAGGTGTCAATCTCATTGTTGCTGATATTGGCAAAGCTGTAGATGATGTGGGTGCAGAGGAAGGGATCAATGGCATCTGGGAAGCAGCTACCGGCCCCCTCTCGATACTGGGACCAGCTGGTGTAGTAGCAGACCAGTTTGTATGCAGCACCTGCGGGAGAAGTCAGGCAGGACCTGGGCCAGGATTCCCCCAGGGACCCTCTCTCTTGCTGAGCCCTGAGCTCAGCTGCACCGGGCAGAGTTGTGAACAAAGGTAGAATTCTAAAGAAAAGGGGTCAGCCCAGGTGCCCGGGAGTTCCCCTGCTGATGAAGAATGAAATGGGACTCACTGCAGCAAGGAAGGCTTCCTGGAGGCTTTGAAGGAGAGGAGGCATCAGCCCATGACAGCCCTTGTCAGAGACCCTGGCCTCAGGGTGGGACCTGGCAGGACCCACAGTGGGTCCTTGACCTGAGCAGCTCTGGTCGCCTCTTCTCTGCCCTTCTGAGGGAGTGTCCCTGACTCAGGACCCCCCCAGGACAGCAGTGCCCAGGTCCCCCAAGCTGGGCACAATGTCAGGGGACCAGGAAGCTCTTCCTCTTCTCTCTAGCTCACTCTGCCTGCTGCAGAGTGAGCTTTTCTGCCCCCCTGGTTCTGCAGAAAGGACAGTGGGCATTGCTTGTCCACACTGCCACTGAGTCCTTCACCGAACCTGAGCCTTTGAAAGATTTTTATCTTGAAAAAGATCATGTATACAGCAAAGTAGAGAATAGTAAAAGAAACATCAAAATACTTATCATCTCAGTTTAACAAGTGTTACTACTTCTGAGCCACCTGAATCACAGAAGAAACTGGAGAAGTGCTCCCCTCTGCCAACACTTCCTCCCCACACCCCTCCCCACACCCGCCTCCAGGACTCAGAGGGGTTACTTACAGCTCTGAAGCATCAGCAGGGCCACAAAGCCTGTGGGAGAACCCAGGGTCAGACCCTTGCCAGTGCATCTGGCCCCCCACAGGCAGTCGGGCGATAATGGCCAGCGACCCCCCCCCTTCCCCTGCCCCTCCCCTGGCTCTGCTTCCTCTCCCTCCACTCCGTTCTGCCCCTCCCCCAGCAGGTACAGACCCCACTGTGCAGTGGCTCTGTGGGCTGTCTGGGCCCTTCAGCCTGAACACCCACAACCCAGACCCGTGGCCAGCCCAGAGACCTGTCTGAGCCACCCTCAGACCCATCCTGCGGCAGCAGAGAGGGGCAGGGTCCGGCCTCTTCCTGTGCTCCTGGTGCCCAGCTGCCTAGCTGAGCCTCCTCCCTGGCCTCGCACTTCCTTTTATACCTGTCCCACTCCACTCCCCTGTGCCCCAAACCATCCCATTTATGGGAACTGTCAGTGAAGGAACTGCCAGCCTAGGAAGTGGTAGGGAGGAGCACTGCGGGCCCCAGAGGGGGATTGAGAAAGCCTAATGAGTTTTGAAAACTTGTGCCAGGTCTTCATGGATCACCTGCCAGCTGAAAAGCCATCAGGGTGATGACTTGGGGGCCCCCAGCGGCTCAGCCTCATTTCCAAAGACCTCGCCTCTCTTGCCTTCTGCAGCAAGCCCTCCCCAGCTTTTCTAGCCAGCAGTTACCGGATTTTCCGGGAGCCTGTGTACTTCAGTCCAGGCCCTTGGCCACATTGAAACTGTTGTGTAACCCACCTTACCCCAAACAAGGCTGTTCTTTATTTTCTCCTGGAGCCCAGCAGCACCCTGCCTGACCTACTCTCCCCCTCAAAGTTCCTTTCCCTGAGTGTTTCCCACAGCTTGGCTGGAGAGTGGAGGCCTTTTAGCAATTGATGTGCTGGTTATTGAAGGAAAAGTTGGATTGCTGTGGGAAATTCCCGAGAATTTCTGAAATGCCACTGGGAAGGAGGAGAGCAGGAGAGGGTGTGTTGCAAGCCTGGGACTGCAGTGAGTCACCAAGGAGCAGTGTGGCGACTCCTGGTTCCCCAGGAGCAGATCATTGCTGGCGATTTCCACAGCCTCTCCTCTCTCCACTTGCTTTTGAAGCCCAGGCCTAATGACGTCACCCCTGTCTAAATCCCTCATGACCCCTCATCACTCTTAGGATAAGACCAAAACTTCTTACCAAGGCTCCACATGTCTTGGCCCTGTTTGTGGGTACATTGTTTGGCCAAAGATCCAGGACAACCTCATTCTTTGTTGGCTGTAAATTAATTAATAGGCAGTGAGTGAAAAGTTCAGAACAGCAAGAGCCAGAACGGGTCAGAGGGCTTCTCAACAAAGTGTCTTTTTTTACAATAACATTCAGTCATAATCTGATGTTAGCCACACTAGTTTCACAGCCCCTCTTGGTGAGGTCTCTCCTTCCCATCTCCCTTCTGCTGCCTGTAAACCGGGAACACGCCCTCCTCTTTCTCGGGAGTGTGCACGGGGTTACCCTCTGCTAACACTCAAGGGTCAGTGCTTCTCCCTTTAAGGTGCCTGACTCCTGTGCCGAGACGATCTGCACAAGGACCGTCAACAATAACTTTTCTTCTTCCCTTTGGGCAACCTGGGAGTGGACTTCCTCTAATTTTTAATTGAGCTATGACAAAGTAGCAGGCATGCAAAAATTTTCATAATGGTGCAGGACGTTAGGAAACACCTTCTATTTTCACTCTCTTCCTCTGTTATAAATTATCTCATAAGCTCGGATGGGCTCAAGCTTTATTGCCCTGTGCCCTCCCAAAGGCGGATCAAGGGCCAATAGCCAATAATGGGGAAGGTTTTACACTATTTGCAAGCTAATGAGATAGCCACAGCTTCATGGGTTCTGGCAGGAAATGTGAGAATCCTGGTCCGAGGCAAAAAAGGGCTTGTTCACAGGTGCTGACTCCCGCCACCTACAAAATATTTGTTGCAGCCACTCAGGTCGTACAAGTCATACGTCCTCTGGTCATGAGGCTGGAGAAGGGCTGCTTTACTTTCCCTTCTTGTCTAGGATCAGGAAGGTGAGGCAGTAATTCTAGCTAAAAAGGGGATGACTGCCCAAGAGTGGAAAACGGAAATAAGTATGAGCTCCTGGCGATGAAGTGGTGCTGAAGGTATGAGGCACGTCTTGCCTCCAGTCTGTGCAAGCAGACACTCAGGTGACTGAGGGTCATCGTGTGTGGGAGGGTCTCCCTCCTGACGTGCAAGGGCTTAGTGAAAAGAGGAAATAGACAGATTCCTCTAATACTTCAGTCATTCGGGCAACAAGTGTTTTCCAAACATGTCTCAAGGAGAGAAACATCCAAAGGCCCACTGTTAAATTTCTTTAGGATCATGTCTCATTTTGCTCAGCACGGGAGTAGGGAAGAGAGAACATATGACATTCCTATCATTCCTCTCGTCTCCACAGGGCCAACATATGGCATATGAGACCTTGGATGGCGCTCTTCTGGCATGCCCTTGCCATTCCCAGCTGTTGTCCATGCCAATAATAAACTGATGTGGCCAAGCACCCCGGGCTCAGGCTTAGCTGAGGACACCCTTCCAGTCCTTGCACCCCCCCCCCCAACCCCTTCATTTCTTGGAGACCACAGTCCAAGAAAGGACACTGAGGGGCCACCTGAAAAGGGGAGGCATCTAAGGGAAAGGGGCATAAGAATCCAGGGCCCAAAACCTTCACTTCCATTAGAATTTGCCATTGGCCTTCCTTAGAAGCAGAGCAGCCACGGCCTTGAGGGGCCAGACCCACAGGCTGGTTGGCTATTTTCCCTCAACTCCTTCCTGGCATCTAATTGAGATCTTCAAGTTGTAGCAATCATTCATATGATCTTATGTGGGCTTCTGTGGGGAGAGGAGTCTCTACTCCATCCATTTTAAAAAAATGTTTTTATTGATTTCAGAGAGAGGAAGGGAGAGGGAGAGAGAGATAGAAGCATCAATGATGAGTCATTGATCAGTAGCCTCCTGCCCGCCCCCTACTGGGCATTGGGCCCATAGCCTGGACATGTGCCCTGACCAGGATTTGAATTGTAACTTTCTGGTTCATAGGTCAGCGCTCAACCCCTGAGCTACCCCATCCATTTTAAAAGTTAGCTCTTAGTTTGCCAGTGTGGCTTGTCTGTGTCCATGGCTAAGTCCTGGGCTGCCTTCCAGTGCATGACCCGGGCTCCTCCACGCAGCCCTGCTCCCACTGGAAGGCCGACTTGGAGTACAAAGGGCTACAGGGCACGACTTGAAGCTAGACATCTGGGACCCCTGAAGTCAGAGTATAGAAAGAATATCACCCTACCATGTTCCTACCACCATCACCCAGACCCAAAGGAGACTTGGTAAGGAGGAAAGTACACAAGGCTTTTAGTTCTGCCTCTCTGTGTGGCCTTGGACAGTGACCTCTCACCCTGAGTCCTCTGTATCCCACTGTTCGGTGGGAAGGTTGGGCTAGATGACCTACTAACTGATGGCCACCAGCACCAACCACCGAATGCCCCTTCCCAGAAAAATAGGACAGCAAGTGAGGGCCGGAGCTTCATCTGCCCTAAGTGTTCCCCGTTGCCCTGCTCTCCTAACCACAGTCCTTTCAATATAAGCCTTGAGCTGAATATGGGGCTCGCTCCCTCCTGTTTGTCCTGCTCCACACCTGCAGGGGCAGCCAGTGCCAAGGCCAGCCAGCGCCTGAGCACAATGTCCAGGCTGAGTCCAGAGGATCCCTGGAGTGACTCAGATGTGCCTGGCCTTTGGATGGCCTCCACCTCTCCACTCCCCAGCCAGTGGAGAGACCTCCCAGCGCTCCAGGCCCCAAATGCCTTGAGACAATCTCTTCCTAATCCTTTGATCCAGTGGCAGGAGCCATATTCTATTAAGAGATAGTGATCTCAGTGGGAAAGAATAGTAGTCTGCAGACCAAACAGCGATGTCAAGTCACTTAATTTAGGCGTGGATGCTGCTGAGGCTCCTGTTTGATGGGGAGAGATGCAGAAAGCACCAAGCGCACCTGGCTTTCAAAGGAAAACAAAACCATACTAAATAATCTGCATTTATAAAGGTTTTTATTCCAAATTTGGCATAGTTGAGATGATGTGACCTGGAATAATGTGAAGGAAATCAAAAGTAAAAAATTGTGGGGGAAAAAGAGAAGAAAGGTAAAGGAGAGAGAGGTCAGGCAGAGGAGGGAAGGGAGGAAGCAACCAACAGGGAGGGAGCGAGGCCGTCTCCTGAGGACAGTGCTCATTTGGTTTTTTGGCACCATGTTCCTGGTCATCCCTAACCTGATAATAGTTTTAGATTATTACCTGGTTTTTACGTTATTACCTGGATTACAGGTTATCATTGATAGAGTCCTGCATGATAGGTGCTTATTTCCATTATATCATTTATGCTTCACAAGAACTTTAAATATTAGATATTTTACAAATGAGGAAACTAAGACCCAGAAAAGTTGCCCTAGTTCAAACACTGCAAATAGAGTCCAGGCTCGAGTCCATGCTGTGGTCCACAGCTCTGCACACTCCACTCTCTGCCCTGCCCGCCCAGCACCATCTCCCGGTGGAACGGGTCACTGTCTGCTCATCGCCCTGTGACCCACGAGCAAGTCCTCTTTGCCTTCCATTTGCGCCTGGCACCCATCTCTCCCCATCTTCCCCAACCTTAAAGCTTAGTCCCATCCATCTCCCTCTGCACTGCTCATACCCAGATCTTCCCATGGCCCTCGTCTCAGCCCTCATGCCTCTAAGAGCCCTTGCAGCCAGTTCCTAGTCACCCTGTACATCGCTCTAACTTATGTTTATCATGGCACTTACCACTACGTGACCCCCTCCCCCCACCACACACACTATTCAGATAAATTCATCCATTCTACAAGTTTGTCCAAGCTCTTTGCTGAGACTGGGTAGAGATAAGTGAGAGCTGACCCCAGACTCAAGGCTTAATCTCCCAGATTTATAGTCTAGAAGGGGGATAAGATGTGTCCACCAGCTTTGCGATTCAAAATTAAATGAGCCATAAGCAACAGAAAATGAACACATTGAGCATGTTCAAAGGAAGGAGAAACCCTCTTGGTTGAATGGTTGCCGAGGCACCAGCCCTGAGGCTGAGCTTTGAAGGTGGGTTCACACCTTCATTAGACTCAGAGGCAGAGCATGATCCAGGCATGGACTGAGAGCCAGGATGCCCAGGGCATGGTCATACTCGACCAGGCACGGGGCTCACCATAGGATGGAGGAGGGGCTGGGGCAGACAGCAGGTTCCTGGACTGAGTAGAGCCACGGGAGAGCGAGCCAGGTGGGCACCCTGACCCAGGCAGCTAAGTGAGCATGTGCAGCCCTGCCTGCTGCACTCAGCCTCGGCTGGAGGGCCTGCCTGCAGTCACCAGCAGCTGACCTCGTTTCTCTCTGAAAAGCTCAGTGAGATAGTTTTCTCTCTTCTTCAAGCAGTGTGAAATACAAGCTGGTCAACACACAAGATTTCTCAACAGCAGGAAATGAAGCAACTGTTTTGAGATGGCATTCGCCTGGGTGGCCATGATCATTTTGCTGTCAAGTTAACCTTGTGTTTTGAAATAGTTCTGGTCCTAAGGGTGCTGGCCTGTTGGGGGAGGGGTGGAGACCTGGGGGCCACGGATGGGGTGGAAAAGAGGACCGATCAGGGCTCTGTGTGGAGGGCAGGGGAGAAGTGGCTTGGGTTCACGGGAACTCAAGAGTCTTGAAGAAGGATGCCAGGTCTGCATCTCTTCTCTCCATTGTTGATATAAAAAACATACAAATCTGTAAAGTAGAGTTTTAAGAATTTATATGAGCCAAACTGAAGACAATTTCCAGGAAGGAAGATCTCAGAGAAGGACACTTCTGCAGTCCTTTTATGCATTTGCAAGATGGGGACTGGATTACCTGGAAAGACTACCATGAACCATGTGACCAAGCGAGGTACCAGGCTATTTCTCCAAGGTGCTCTTACTGGCTTCAAAGTCAGTCTTCATTTCTTAAGGTTTTCTGGTGACATCCAGAGTCCAGGAAAGTCTTTCAGACATGACAGTCCAGCCAAAGTCTTGGTTAATAAAACCATTATTGGAAACTTGTCTTATTGAATTCATGCAAAGAAACATATTGTCACGACTCACTCATTAAGATTTGCCAAATTCTGGAGGGATTCGGTAGGGTGAAAAATATATATAATTCACCAAATTGCTGCAAAAAATGAGTCTTTTTATATCTGAAAGGCCAAGAGGAGAATTCTTGCCCTTTTAACAAAGTGGGAAGGAACCAACTCTAACTGTATTAGCTTACTTTTGATCCTTAAGTTTATTTACTTAATTAAATGTATTACTTAGGGGAGGCACACTGGGATCATTTTGAGGGGCTTTAAGTGGGTGTTTAGGGGAGGGTCTCAATAGAATTCATCAGCTTTATTCTGAGGCACCAAAAAGAGGTTTATTCTCTTAGCTTCCCCCATCCTTGGGGGTGGTTGGCAATTGGCACTAATTGGATTTCTGCTGCCCGTCTTCCTGAGTGGGGAGGTTTAAGCTATTTGCCCTCTGGTTGGGGAGGAAAAATGCAACCATCCACTCTTAAGTGTCCTTGGTTTATGGGAGACAGGATTTCCTAGATGGCTGCAAATTGCTGCTGAACTATCTGTCTCAGTTTCCCTCTTCCACTTCTCCCGAATGACTGGCTTGTCTCACACAATTTCCTTTTAACATTTCTCTTTACAAACCTTCTATAACTTTCACAAACCTTTTTACAAATTCAGAAATATTCAGCTTTAGAACAACTCACTTTCTTTTCCTTAAAAATATATTTCCATACCTTATACCTTCAATTACCAAAACTGTATAATTCTTTTCTAATTAAAAAAAATTTTTTTTTGTACACAAAGTGTACAAAATGTGCTAATTTAATTACTTTGTCACACACTGGCAACCTCTTTAACACCTGGAGACTAGATATTGCAATTTTAGGACTTTTTTGTCCATTATATACACAGCAAAACAAAATGCACATTAGCATATAAAAGTGGTTTTATCTGAAAATGTCCAAATATGAACACAGTAGCATATTACCTTTTGTAATTCTTTCCCTCCCACCTCCTCCAAACCAATGAACAAGTACAGACTATAGTATACTGCTCACAGAGGTGGCTTAACAATTCCATTCCCGAAAGATAGTACTTGCTATGAATTTTAGTAAAAAGATATTTACAAAAGTGATACTTTATTACCTCTCCATTTAACATACGTTGGGGACTTCTAAACAGCTAGATGGCCTAGATGTTTCAAATAAGGACTTAATTTGCCCACTATGTACACAGCAGTTTTGAGTAAACTGCACACATGTAACAGTTATAGTCTGAGAGTGTCTTTGAAATACGAACACTGCAGCCTAAGACCACCCTTCCCTTCTCCCCCTCCACCAACCATGGAGGCTATAAGGCTCAAATTTCGAGAAGACCATCTTTCCTAGAAATTTTAACACAAATGTACAAAATGCATTAGTTTGCTAACTCTATTTTTGTCATACACTGGCAACCTCTTGAACATCTAGAAAGACTAGCTGTTGTAAATTAGGACTCACTTGTCCATTATATACACTGTACACAGCTGAGCAAAGCAAAATGCGCGGACACAAGGGACAGTGTTAACCTGCCTCCTTCAGAAACGCTGCACAGAGCTCTGAGCACTCCCTTCTCACCCGAACCAGCGCAAACACACTGTGTGCTGTTCACAGGGGTGGTTTGGCCATTCCCAAAATAACAGTATTTGATAGGAATTTTAACATGATATTTATACTACCTCTACTTGTATCAGGCTCTGCAGAGCATGTAGAGAGATACTTGGAAGAGTACTTAGCATTGCTACCTGTTACACAGCAGCGAGGAACAAAGCAAAGACATGAAACCACGGTGCGACCTGAAAATGTCCCCGAAGCTGACCAGCCCCGCACGGACCCTTCTTCCCTTCCTCCTCCAGGTCTCCTACTCCGTGTCCCCCACCCAGGGGACAGAGGCGGGCTGGAGTCGTGTCCAGAGGTCGTCTGAGGATTCCATTTCAGAGAGTCATTTCCAGAAGACACTTCTGTTGTTTTTTTAAATGGGCACTTGCAAGACTGTGAGTCTCTCGGTCCACCCCGTCCCGCGTGGCGGCCTCTGCACCCCGCAGGCCCCACGCGGCGCAGTCCCTCTGCAAGGCGGGGCGCTGCGAGCCTCCTTTCATGTCACGCCCACGGCCCAAAGGGCCAGCAGATCTTCCCACGGGCCGCGGGCACTTCCCATCGCCCGACGGCTTGTTCCTCTTTCGAAGTCAAGTCCATAGGAGGAGAGACCAGCCGCCCGAGGCCCGCGCTGTCCACCGCCGGCCGGAGGCCTTTGTCCCTGCGGTCGGGACAGGTGAGGGCCCCTCCCGTGGGACAGAGGCGGCGCCCAGGGGGGTGCCGCGTGCACGCCGCTCCCAGGCCGGGGTGGGCGAGCTCGTGCCCACGCAGACCCCTCTGGGCGCCGAGGCCCTGCCGCCTCCCTCTGCGGCATTGCCCCCCCCCCCTCGGGAGGCCGGTCTCGGGGCCTGGCGGGGGCTCTGCTCAGGCCCCCCGACGGCCTGGAGGCCCCGAGGCCCGCGGGACGCGACTGGGGGAGGCCACGGACGGGGTCCGGAGGTGGGGGTGGGGAGGGGTTCGCTGGGCCTCTGCAGGACGGAGCCTGGGGGCCGTGCCCGCTCCGGGGAGCCCGTGCCCGCCCTGGGCCCAGCTCACCCTGCGGCGAGGCCCGAGGGCCGGGAGGGGCCGGGAGGGGCCGGGAGGGGCCAAGTCCAGGCCGCGGGCCGCGTGGCACCGTCCTCTCTGCCGGAACTCTGAAATTCTCAACTCTTAAAAACTGTAGATTTTTACTGACCACTATAAAGTAAGCAATTAGCATTCCTTAGATTGACTTTTATGAACACATTTTAAACATACTCTCAGTTTCAAGAAACACACCTTCAACAAAGCATAAGATCACATCACCAGCTCCAAGTCTACTTCCCAGGCCTTCCCCACTAAAAAGCCAAAAGCAGGTGAGCCCAAGACTTGTCTAGCAATCGGCGTTTTAGCATTTCTTGTTATAGGTGGCGGTAAACTGGTTTAGCCTTTTTCTGTTGGGTAAGCTCTTTATGTCACCTTCGATTTTGAATGACAGCCTTGCTGGGTAGAGTGGTCTTGGTTTCAGATCCTTGTTTTCATTACCTTGAATACTTCACGCCATTCCCTTCTGGCCTGTAGAGTTTCTGATAAGAAGTCAGCTGAGGGCCTTTAGGGAGCTCCTTTGTAGGTTTTCCACGTGGGGGCGATTGCTTCTCCCTCAGGCCAAAGCAGTAAATTGTCTGCCTGAGAAAGACATCCTCTGCAGTCTGGGGGATGACTCGGCACAGGAGTCCAGACGGGTGCCTTCTGAGCTCCACACCTCCAGAGCCCACAGCCCTAGGTTCTCCTCACACAGCTCCAGCCCACTCTGCCCTCTCTCTGCTGGCGCCCAAGGTGAGTGGCTGCACGTGAAACTGTGGGTTGGCTCTTTAAGGGGGTTCCTGCATTTCTAGGCGTCTCTCCCTGGCAGACAGAAACCCGGCTGCTTTTCACAGCCAGATGTTATGTGGGCCCCTGTCTCAGTTCTGGTGCTTCAGGCTGGGGAGCCCAGCCTGGGGTTGAGGCCCCAGAGTCTTCAGTGGGAACCCCCACAGCTGAGATCACCCTCCAGACCTTCAGCTGCTGCCTGTGGGAGCCCAGCCAGCCCTCTGGTGCCTCCGCACTCCCTACCTGTCTCTATGCAGCCCCCCTTTTCCTCCTTGGTCATGAGGGTGCTCCCCAGCTCATCCTCAGTTGCAGATGGTTTTTCTATAGTTTAGTTGTCATTCCAGTTTGGTCCCCAAAGAGCGGCAGGGTAGCCTCCACTCGGTCTGCTGCCATCTTGAATCTCCTGGCAAGTTTTCATTTTAGTATTGAGCTGTGTTTTTAAATCCTCGAGGTGGAACTAAGGTTAAGGGTCGGCAGAACCCAGTTGAGAAAGGAGGAAAAATGGGCGGCTGGTTTTAATCCTGGCTTTTCAATTGGAATTGCTTTCTGAGAATCTGAGGAAAAACCTTCACTGTATAAATGATAGCTGAACTCGTTCAGTTCTGAAGTCCTAGTAAATCTGCTCAAACTCTACAGGTATAAGGAGAAAAAAAAAGAAACTAAAAATTAATATGGGAAATTGTGCCTCCAGGACAGGAACTCCCAGACCCCAGCCCTCATGAGTACTCCTGATAGGAAGCCTTTACTTGCAAGTGCTTTATAGAAACGGGAAGATGTAATTAGAAAATATCAACTTAAAACGGCTAAAATGCAGTTGTCTTTGGGTACCCAAATTAATATTTTGCATACATTAAATAAAAAAAAAGCTGGCTCTAAAATTAAACTGAATGGATAAATGATCTGCTTTGCTCACTAGTAAATATTACATCTAAGAGTGTTTTTGGTAATTGCTTTGCATCACTCCATTATTTGTTTTCATTTATTTAAAGGTGGGGGCATATCCCACTTTGCTGGAGGCACCGGCTGCTTTTGGTGGGCTGGACCCTTGGGGGGGGCGGGGGGAGGAAATAGAAGGAACTTCCCAGATATTTTATGAATACAAGGAATCCTTTGTCTGCTGCTGTGCTGTGTTCCTGTGAGACAAAACCTCTAAGGCTAGCTTCCCTCTCCCTGCTTTTGAGATAAGTCGTTTATTTACTTTAGGGGTTGTTTTGTTTCTGTTTTGAAATAGGGTAAGATTTCTTATGTGCAAGAATTCCTGTTGTTACCTTCTTCTACTCAGAAAGAAAAATATGGGAAATGAGTCTTTTCAATGCATTTCACCGAACCCAGCTACGTCTCCCCCTTAGATTGTAATCTATAAAGCAAGGAGCAAAACAGCCCTTCTCCTGAGCATGATCCCAAAGCATTTAGGTTTTGGCTTCCCAGAAACTGTCAACAATTTGGCTCAAATGAACTCAGAAAAGTTCTTCACAGGTTTGAATGATTTTTTATGTCAACAGCATAGTCATTTTTTTGGAGTTTAGCAGTTTTCATAGGGGTTCCCATTGTTCTAATTAGCAATTCCCTGATGATCTAGCGTATTGAGCTCATTTTTGCAAGCCCATGTACCATCTCTTGTCGACGTAAGAAGGACCCAAGTCTGTAGGTAATTTTCATGATTTTATTTTACCCAAACTGAGCACTGACACTTGGGATCAAAGTTTGAAATGCTCAAGAGAATATCAGTGTTGCTCCTGGACTGTTTCTGGGGTACAATCTCAGGTGCCAATTTAAGAGAGCAATTCCTGTGGGACCACCTTTCCGTGAGCATATCCTCTAAACCGGACACCTGGTTTAGGAGGGCACAACTTCTGATCCCAGTTCACCAGAGCATTTGAGGTGCAGCCTTATGGGCTCTCAGGAGCAGAGCTGAGTGTTAAGCCAAGGCCTTTCAGCAATGAATGCTGTAAGCTGTAAACATGAAAATTAGTAACAAAAGAAAGACCCTAAAAGGCTTGTTCCATGCAGCCTACTGAAATAATACAGAAAAGTAATAATAATAAAAAAAACCCTACCCCAATAGGTAAAAATGGCTATCGTTTTAAGTACAGACCCTTCCAGACACCTCTACATGCACATTCCTTCCTCTGCTTTCTGTCGATTTTGTTTATTGTTCTAGGTTCTTAAGATGGGTTCAAAACTTGTATACGTTCAGGTTTTCTCCTTTCCTAATATGTGTACTCAAGACTGCTTGTTTTTCTGTAAGTTTTGGTCTGTAGTATTTTTATTACCATTCAGTTCTAATTATTTGCTAGCTCCATTGTGATTTATTTTGTGGGTTAATTAGAAGTGTATTTCATAACTTCTAAATATAAGGACTTTCTAGTTAACTTTCGTTAAACATACTTTATACAATTGAATCCTTTGGAGTTTGTTGGACTTGCCTCACAGTACTACCGTTTAAATGTTCCAAGTGTGAATCTTTGCTGCCATCTCGTGTTCATCTTTGGAATAACGCCTCAGTGCAGGTCAGCAGCAAAAGTTGGGTGGAATATTGTGAATGCTGAACTTGATTTGCTGCTCATGTTAGGTGTTTTATATCATTATTAATTTTGTTGTGGGGATATATTGGTTCTGAAAGTGGTATTCTCAGTCCTTGAATGAGAGGTGTGTTAAATGTATTATGATCATAAATTTGTCTATTTTTCCTGCACCATTCTATATAATTTGTAGTATGTTATCAAGTGCATGTGAATTTGGAACTTCCTGGGAAATTGAAGTTGTCGATGTGGAGTGCTCTTCTTTATTTCCAGTAATGCTTTTTGCTTTCAGGTCTCCTGTGTTATATTTTTACATAGCCCATGTTTTCATCACACGGACTTTTACATTCTTTCAGGCCCCCAGCCACTGTTCCATAGCTACTTACTTTAGATTCCGTTTGCATCGGCACAGACAGTGGGCCCTGCTGAGGTAGGTGACAGGCACGTTCCCAGTATTGGGCTAGTGCATGAGTTTTTATAGTCTGTTGAGTCAGTTTTATCCATTGATCTAAGGCCATTGGCTAGCTATGGCTTGGAAACAGCTGTGGTAGGCAGAGTGGACCGGAAAATGTTGAGTTTCCAATGCCCACCAGATGAGCTAGTTTGTGTATACCATAGGGCTTCTTGCAGCGTCCATGACGCAAGGAGGGTGGAATGGTGACAGACATATCTACCCACCAAGTAATCCCAATATAATTTGTGAAATGCAGACCCATTGACTTTTTCAGGTTTTCCTGGACATCCAGCCACAAGAGCATGGCTGGTGCATCTGAGAGTAAGATACACTATGACACATAGGACAGGCTGCTGCAAGCCTTTCCCAATCTGTTCTGCTATTTTTTATAGTTTGTATCTCCACTGCAGAGGGAAGTGTGTGTGAGAGACAGGCGTAGAAGTCCATTCACAGTCAGGTGCCTTTTTAAAATGAGAAATGCCAATCCATGACCTAACTCCTGGGCAGGGTTAGGGTTAGGGTAGGGTTCAGGTTAGGGTTAGGGTTAGGGTTAGGGTTAGGGTTAGGGTTAGGGTTAGGGTTAGGGTTAGGGTTAGGGTTAGGGCTTGGGCTTGGGCTAGGGCTAGGGCTAGGGCTAGGGCTAGGGCTAGGGCTAGGGTCAGGGTCAGGGCTAGGGCTAGGGCCCACGTGACATCCTAGCGCACGCGATGTTGTGTGGTGCCCGCCTGACTTCATCTCTTTGCTGCCTGGAGGCCCGTTCCGAGGTTTCAAGGTTTCTGACAGCTGCCTGCAGACCAGCTGCCTTCATGGGCCTCAGCCTGTCTGTGCAGTGGGGACAGGGCTGGGGAGCCCGTCGGCCGTCAGCATTCCCTGCTTGTCTCCACCAATCCAGATTCAGTTCCCGGGATCATGATTGTTGGGGAGCAGAGGGTGTAGCGCCTTTATTATGCTCTCTCTGCGCCCTGGCCACGGTCACTTTAGAGCTTTCAAGCGCGTTTCT
The DNA here is from genome assembly GCF_054644295.1 of Miniopterus natalensis. Taxonomy (NCBI): domain Eukaryota; kingdom Metazoa; phylum Chordata; class Mammalia; order Chiroptera; family Miniopteridae; genus Miniopterus; species Miniopterus natalensis. The sequence continues at coordinate 20,268,943 of NC_142101.1, forward strand.
CTGCTGCCATCTCGTGGGAACCTTGGGAATAACACCCTGGTGCAGGAAAAGCTGCTGGGAAGAGGGCCTTATTTGCGTGCTAATGCTGCCATCTCGTGGGAATATTGGAAATAACACCCTGGCGCAGGGTCTCAGGAAAAAGCTGCTGGGTAGATAGCATCACCTGCATGTTGAATGCTGCCGTCTTGTGGACAACCTGGGAATAACACCCTGGTGAACGGTTTTGGTTCAGGGTTCGGTTTCGGAGTTCAGGTTTAGGGGTTCAGCGTTGGGTTCGAGTTTATAGGTTGGGGTTTGGGGTTTGGGGATTGGAGTTGGGGTAGGGAATTTGGGTTCAGGTTTGGGCTAGGGCTCGGGGTATAAGCTAGGCTTTGGGGTTCAGGTTAGGGCTCAGGGTACGAGGTAGGGTTTGGAGTTCAGGGTTCGGGGTTTGGGTTCGAGGTTCGGGTTTTAGGGTTCTAGTTCAGCTTAGGGTTCTAGGGTTTGGGGTTCGGGTAAGGGTTCAGGTTAGGGTTGGGGTTGGGGTTAGGGTTTTAGGGTTAGGGTTTAGGGTTTAGAGTTGGGGTCGGGGTCGAGGTCAGGTTAGGGAGATGGTTACTTTTAGGATTAAACCTAGGGTTAGGGTTAGGTTGAGGGTTAAGGTTAGGGAGATGGTTAGGGTTAGGATTAGAACTAGGGTTAAGGTTAGGTTTAGGGTTAGGGTAAGGGAGATGATTATAGTTAGCATTAGACTGGGCTTAGGGTTATTTTGATGGTTAGGGTTAGGGAGATGATTACTGTTAGGAGTCGACCAAGGGTTAGGGTTATGTTGAGGGTTAGGCTTAGGGAGACGGTTACTGTGAGTATTAGACCTAGGGTGAGGGTGAGGGTGAGGGTTGTTAGGGTTAAGGGGGTTTGGGGTTAAGGGTTAGGGTGTGGGGTTTGGGGTTCGGGTTCAGGGATCGGGGTTCGAGTTCTGTGTTTGGGTTTCGGGTTTCGGGTTCGAGGTTCAGGTTTGGGGTTAGGGTTCGAGGTTCAGGTTCGGGGTTTTGGGTCAGGGATCGGGGTTCGTGGTTCGTGGTTACGTTTTGGGGTTCGGGCTCAGGGTTGGGTTTTGGGGTTCAGGTGTTAGGGTTTGGGTTCAGGGATCGGGGTCGGGTTCGGGGTTCGGGTTGTTAGGGTTTGGGTTGGGGGTTTGGAGTTAGGGCTTGGGGTTTGGGGTTACGTTTCAGGGTTCAGGTTCAGGGTTTGGGTTCAGGAATCGGGGTTCGGGCTCTGGGTTTGGGGTTTGGGTTGGGTTTATGGTTCGGGGTTCCTGGTTAAGGGTTCGGGTTCTGGGTTCTGGGTTCGGGTTCTTCGTTCGGGTTCAGGGATCGGGGTTCGGGTCCAGGGATCGGGTTTCGGGTTCAGGGATCGGGGTTCAGGGTTAAGGGTTAGGGTTTGCGGTTCAGGTTTCGGGTCAGGGGTTGGGGTTCGGGTTCGGGGTTCAGGTTGTTAGGGTTCGAATTTGGGTTCGAGGGTTCCGGTTCGAGGGTTCAGGTTCGGGGTTTGGGGTTCCGGTTGCGGTTGGGATTCGGGGTTTGGGGGTTTAGGGTTCGGGTTCTGGTTGTTAGGGTTTGGGTTTGGGTTCGGGTTCGAGGCTTCGGGTTTAGGGATCGGGGTCGGGTTCGGGGTTTAGGTTTGGGCTTTGGGTTGTTAGGGTTTGGGTTCGGGGATTGGGGTTTGGGTTCGGTGTCGGGGTTGGGGTCTGGGGTCTGGGCCGAGGTGGGGGCTTGGGGTCAGGGATTAGGGGTTAGGGTTGGGGCTGGGGTTAGGGGTTAGGGTTAGGGTTAGGGTTTTAGGGTCATCTCGTGGGAACCTTGGGAATAAACACCCTGGTGCAGGAAAAGCTGCTGGGAAGAGGGCCTCATTTGCGTGCTAATGCTGCCATCTCGTGGGAATATTGGGAATAACACCCTGGTGAACGGTTTTGGTTCGGGGTTCGGTTTCGGAGTTCGGGTTTAGGGGTTCGGCGTCGGGTTTGAGTTTATAGGTTGGGGTTCGGGAATTGGAGTTGGGGTATGGAATTTGGGTTCGGGTTCGAGTTTAGGGGTTTGGCGTTGGGTTCGAGTTTATAGGTTGGGGTTCGGGGTTCGGGAATTGGAGTTGGGGTACGGAATTTGGGTTCGGGTTCGAGTTTAGGGGTTTGGCATTGGGTTCGAGTTTATAGGTTGGGGTTCGGGGTTCGGGGATTGGAGTTGGGGTAGGGAATTTGGGTTCAGGTTTGGGCTAGGGCTCGGGGTACAAGCTAGGGTTTGGGGTTCAGGTTAGGGCTCAGGGTACGAGGTAGGGTTCAGAGTTCGGGCTTGGGTTCCGGGTTCGGGGTTCAGGTTCAGGGTTAGGGTTTGAGGTTCGGGTTTTAGGGTTCTAGTTCAGCTTAGGGTTTTAGGGTTTGGGGTTCGGGTAAGGGTTCAGGTTAGGGGATAGGGGTTAGGGTTAGGGTTTAGGGTTTAGAGTTGGGGTCGGGGTCGTGGTCAGGTTAGGGAGATGGTTACTGTTAGGATTAAACCTAGGGTGAGCGTTAGGTTGAGGGTTAGGGTTAGGGAGATGGTTAGGATTAGGATTAGAACTAGGGTTAAGGTTAGGTTTAGGGTTAGGGTAAGGGAGATGATTATAGTTAGCATTAGACTAGGCTTAGGGTTATTTTGATGGTTAGGGTTAGGGAGATGATTACTGTTAGGAGTCGACCAAGGGTAAGGGTTATGTTGAGGGTTAGGCTTAGGGAGACGGTTACTGTGAGTATTAGACTTAGGGTGAGGGTGAGGGTCAGGGTTGTTAGGGTTAGGGTTTTTAGGGCGGTTTGGAGTTCGGGTTCAGATTTGGGGTTCAGGTTCGGGGTTAAGGGTTAGGGATCGGGGTTCAGGTTCAGGGATCAGGGTTTGGGTTCTGGGTTTGGGGTTTGGGTTTAGGGTTCGAGGTTCAGGTTCGGGGTTTTGGGCCAGGGATCAGGGTTCGTGGTTTGGGGTTACGTTTCGGGGTTTGGGTTAGAGGGTTCAGGGTTTGGGTTGGGTTTCGGGGTTCTGGTGTTAGGGTTCGGGGTTCAGGGTTTGGGGTTCGGGTTCAGGGAACGGGGTGAGGTTCGGGTTTAGGGTTTGGATTGTTAGGGTTCGGTTTTGGGGTTCGGGGTTCTGGTTTGGGGTTATGTTTTGGGGTTCAGGTTCAGGGTTCGGGTTCAGGAGTCAGGGTTCGGGCCCTGGGTTTGGGGTTTGGGTTGGATTTATGGTTCGGGGTTCATGGTTAAGGGTTAGGGTTCTGGGTTCGGGTTCTTCGTTCGGGTTCAGGGTTCGGGGTTTGGGTTCAGGAATCGGGGTTCAGGGTTAAGGGTTAGGATTTGGGGTTCAGGTTGTTAAGGTTCGGGTTCGGGTTCGAGGGTTTGGGTTCAAGGGTTCAGGTTCGGGGTTTGGGGGTACGGTTGTGGTTGGGATTTGGGGTTCGGGGGGTTAGGGTTCAGGTTGTTAGGGTTCAGATTCGGGTTCGGGTTTGAGAGTTCGGGCCCAGGTATCGGGGTTCAGGATTAAGGGTTAGGATTTGGGGTTCAGGTTCGGGGTCGGATCGGGGTTCGGGGTTCAGGTTGTTAGGGTTTGGGTTTGAGGGTTCGGGCTCAAGGGTTCAGGCTCGGGGTTCGGGGTTACGGTTGCGGTTGGGATTCAGGGTTCGGGGGTTTAGGGTTTGGATTCGGGTTCAGGGTTCGAGGGTTCAGGTTCAGGGATCGGGTTTGGGTTTCGGGGTTCGGGTTTGGGTTTCGGGTTGTTAGGGTTTGGGTTCGGGGATCGGGGTTGGGCTTGGGGTCTGGGGCCGGGCTTTGGGCCGGGGGATTAGGCTTTAGGGTTTAGGGTTAGGGTTAGGGTTAGGGGTTAGGGTTAGGGTTAGAGTTAGGGGTTAGGGTTAGGGGTTGGGGCTGGGGTTGGGGTTAGGGGTTAGGGGTTAGGCTTAGAGTTAGGCTTAGGCATTAGGGGTTAGGGGTTAGGGTTAGGGGTTAGGGTTAGGGTTAGGGTTAGGGATAGGGTTAGGGTTAGGTGTTAGGGGTTAGGGTTAGAGTTAGGGTCAAGGGGTTAGGGTTAGGGGGTTAGGGGGTTGGGGTTAGGGTTAGAGGGTTAGGGTTAGAGGGTTAGGGTCAGGGTCAGGGTCAGGGTCAGGGCCAGGGCCAGGGCAAGGGCCAGGGCCAGGGCTCGGGTTAGGGGTTAGGTTTAGGTTTAGGTTTAGGTTTAGGTTTAGGGCTAGGGCTAGGGGTTAGGGTTAGGGTTAGGGTTAGGGCTAGGGCTAGGCCTAGGCCTAGGGCTAGGGCCTAGGGGCTAGGGTCTAGGTCTAGGTCTAGGGGTTAGGGGCTAGGGATTAGAGGCGGGCTTGGGGTTGGGGTTGGGTTTGGGGTAGGGGTTAGGGGTTAGGGTTAGGGGTTAGGGTTTATGGTTAGGGTTAGGGGTTAAGGGTTAGGGGTTAGGGTTAGGGTGTTAGGGTGTTAGGGTTGGGGTTGGGGTTGGGGCTGCGGCTGGGGTTAGGGTTAGGGGTTAGGGGTTAGGGGTTAGGGTTAGGGGTTAGCATTAGGGTTAGGGTTAAGGGTTGTTTAGGGTTAGGGTTAGGGTTAGGGTTAGGGTTAAGGGTTGTTTAGGGTTGTTTAGAATTGTTTAGGGTTGTTTAGGGTTTAGGGTTTAGGGTCAGGGCCAGGGTCAGGGTGGTTAGGGTTAGGGCGAGGGCCAGGGCCAGGGCAGTTAGGGCCAGGGCCAGCAGGGGGGTTAGGGTTACGGCCAGGGCAAGGGTCAAGGCCAAGGTATTAGGGTTATGGCCAGAGAAAGGGAAGTTAGGGTTAGGGCCAGGGCCAGGGCCAGGGTTGTTAGGGTTAGGGCCAGGACCAGGGCCAGGGTGGTTAGGGTTAGGGTCAGGACCAGTGCCAGGGTGCTTAGGGTTAGGGCCTGGGGAAGGGCCAGGGCAAGGGAGGTTAGGGTTAGGACCAGAGCCAGGGCCAGGGCCAGGGAGGTTAGGGTTAAGGCCAGTGCCAGGGCCAGGGCCAGGGCTAGGGCCAGGGTTATAAGGGTTAGGGCCAGGGCCAGGGTGAGGGCAAGGACCAGGGCCATGGTGGTTAGGCTTAGGGCCAGTCCAGGGTCAGGGCCAGGGCTAGGGCCAGGGTGGTTAGGGTTAGGGCCAGTACAGGGCTAGGCCAGGGCCAGGGCCAGGGTGGCTAGGGTTAGGGCCAAGGCCAGGGCAAGGGTAAGGGCCAGGGTCAGGGCAAGGGCCAGGACTTTTAGGGTTAGCGGTTAAGGTTAGGGTTAGGGCTAGGGCCACGGCCAGGGCCAGGGTAAGGGCCAGGGTGAGAGCTGTTAGGGTTAGGGCCAGGGGTAGGGCCAGTACCAGGACCAGGGCCAGGGCCAGGGCAAGGGTAGGGCGATTAGGGTTAGGGCCTGGGCCAGGGCCAGGGCCAGGGTGGTTAGGGCTAGGGCCACGGCCAGGGCAAGGGCAGTTAGGGTTAGGGCCAGAGCCAGGGCAGAAAAAGGACAGGCAAAGAAAAGCCTGCAGCACCCGGTATTCCCAGACAGCCTCCGATCCAAGTACTAACCAGGCCTTACCCTGCTTAGCTTCCAAGATCAGACCAGATTGGGCGGGTCGGGGTGGTATGGCCGTAGATGCTGGGGACTGCCTCCAGGAGCCCCAAGAGCCCCTGCCTCCTCTGCCTCCCCTGCCTCCCGGGCCCCTGGGCCTCCCGCAGGCCCGGCTGCGCCCGCGCTGCCTGCTGCGCGCCTCCCCTGGACCCCGGAGACCGCTGCAGTGCGGGGCCTTGCCAAGGCGGCGCGCGCTTCCCTTCCCGAGCCCTGGGACGGTGCGGGTTGGGGGTGGGATGCCGGAGCCTGCCGGCAGTCGAGCAGTAACCTGATTGAGGGGGTGAGGATTGGAAAAGAAAGACAAGAGACAGGATGGGATCGGGAGGGCTGCAGTACGTGACTGAGCCCCGAGTTTATTTTTCGGCTTGTAATTATAGCACATTCAGTACGGCAGCGGTTTAATCAGTAACCTTTGTCCCATGTATGTTCCCTACCTAGCTCTTTGTTCTCATGCGTCCATTCTTGTTACCTAGGACGTTCTGCCCTTAGGACTCTGCCAAGCCTCCTGTACAAAGGTACTTCCTCATGCATGCACAGTTAATATTAAGCTTAGCCAAGTCCTTAAGGAGGGGGAGCGGGGGGAGCAGGGCGAGTGCTTGCACCGCTGCCCACCACTCGGGTCAATGCCCCAGAGATTCCTCTCTTGGTGACACTAGGGCATACGGGCCACCCCGGGTGTTCACCCCGGGGCAGCACCTCGCCCGGCGGGCCCTCCCCGGGGGGAGTCCCGCCGGCTCCCCACAGTGGGACGCCCTGGGTGGCGTGGAAGAGGGTGCCCTCCCCACCGGCTCCGGACACAGCCCCGTTGCCGGTGGCGGAGGGTGGGGACGACCCCGGCCTCCCGGCCCCCAAGCCGCCGGGGGCACGGTGTTTCCTCGGGCGCTGGCGGGGTTCCCCCCCCCCCCGTCAGCGGGGCGCGGGTTCGCGCCATTCCCCGCGTTTCGGGGCACCGGGTTCTGAAAGGGGGACTTTGGGCTCTTCCCCTGGATATTGGGGTCAGACGCCGCACTCTGACGTCTCGGGGGTGTCTGTGGACGGCGGGAGGCTCCCTTCAGTGATCGTGGGTCAGGGACACCCATCCAGGAGCCAGGTTCCCAGAGGATGCCGCGGGACGCCCCCCTCCCCTCCCCCAGGCACCTTCTGGAGGAGCATGAAATCGCGGGGCCGCCTCCTCCAGGAAGAGCCCCCGGGGGTTTCTCCCAAGGGCAGGGAAGGGGAGGGGTGGGTAAGGGAGGGCGGGGGCCCGCTGGGTGCGGGCGCGTGGGGCGAGGGGACGGGAGTGGTGGCGTTCCACTCAGCGGGCGGTGGGTCCAAGGGCCCAGTCCTGGGGGCGTGGAAACATCTGGGGGGCAGGACACACTAGGGCAGCCTGGACCGCGCTGAGGGCCCTGGGCCTGGGCTGGCTGGGGCTCAGCGGGCGGCGGGGAGGGGGCTGCAAGAAAGGGTTAGGGTTAGGGTCAGGGTCAGGGTCAGGGTCAGGGTCTTAGGGTCGGGGTCGGGGTCAGGGGTCAAGGGGTCAAGGGGTCGGGGTCGGGGTCGGGTTAGGGTTAGGGTTTAGGGTTGGGGTTGGGGATGGGGTTGGGGTTGGGGTTGGGGTTAGGGGTTAGGGTTAGGGTTAGGGTTAGGGTTTTAGGGTTAGGGTTAGGGGTTAGGGTTTTAGGGTTAGGGTTTTAGGGTTAGGGTTATGGTTAGGGCTAGGGTTAGAATAGAATTAGATATTGTCCTAGGGTTAGTGAGAGGGCTAGGTTAAGGGTTAGGGTTAAAGCCATGGTTAGGTTTAAGGCTAGGTTTAAGGTGAGGATTAGGATTAGTGGTAGATTTAGGGTTAGGGTTTGGGCCAGCGTTAGGTTTATGCCTAGAGCTATTGTTAAGGTTAGGGTTATGTTTAGGGTTACTGTTAGTTTTAGTGTTAGGAATAGGATTAGGGTTAGGTTTAGGGCTAAATTTAGCGTTGGGGCTAGGGCTATGATTAGGGTTAGGGCTAGGGTTAGCGCTAGGGTTAGGATTACTTTTAGGGTTATGACTAGGGTTAGAGCCTGGGCTAGTGTTAGGGTTATGGCTAGGATAGGGTTGGGGTTATTGTTATTAGGGTTTTGTTTAGGCTTAGGGCTAGGTTTAGAGTCAGGGTTTTGCTTAGGGTTAGGGTAAGGGCTAGTGTTAGGGGTAGGAGTAAGGATAGTGTTATGATTAGGGTTAGGGTCAGGGCTAGGTTTAGAGTTAGGAGTAGCGTTAAGTGTAGGGCTAGGGTTATGTTTGGCTTAGGATCAGGGCTAGGTTTAGGGTTAGGGTTGGGGCTAGGGTTAGGGTTAGTGTTATATCTAGGGTTATGTTTAGGGTTAGTGTTATGGTTAGGGGTATGGTTTGGTTTAGGATTAGGGCTAGGGCTAGTGTTAGGTTTAGGTTAGGGTTAGGGATCGGGCTAGGTTGTGGCTTAAGTTTAGGGCTAGGGTTAGGACTATGGGTAAGGTTAGGATTAGGGCTAGTGTTTAGGCCAGGATTAGGGTTAGTGTTAGGGTGAAAGTTTGTGCTACGTTTTGTGTTAGGGTTCTGTGTTGGGATCAGTTAGCAGCTGAAGCTTGCCGTAATAGCTGCCTGTTTGGATTTGTTTCTATATATTAGGTTGGCCTGCTTGGACAAGCTGTCCTTTTGGAGGGTCTGTAGTGCAGGCCAAAGCCAGACGCTGTTTGTGAGTGGCCTTGAGCACCCCCTTTGGAGCTATCAATAACCCACAGCTTGAGGTCCCCTCTGTTGGGGCTGAGTGTGTTTGGACAGGACCGAGATGCACACCTAAGTCTGCTTTTGCAAGGCCTGGGTCCAGAAGCAGATCAGGCAAAGACTCAAAGCACTCTGAGGTCTGCCTCTGCCTGCAGGCTGATAAACCTGATTCTCTTAATGAGCCTCAGGCTGTAGAAACTCCAGGGGGGTAGGGCAAGAGGTTTTCTTGCAGGGTGGGGCAATTGCTTCCTCCTCAGGCAAAAGCTGCTTGGAAGGTCAGTGTCTGCCTCTGCAGTCTGGGGGAATGGCTCGGCACAAGAATCCAGAGGGGTGCCTTTGGTCTAGATTCTCCTCACACAGCTACAGTCCACTCTGCCCTCCGAGCCTAAGGTGAGTGGCTGCACACGAAGCTTTGTGGGTTGGCTCTTGAAGAGGGAGCCTGCATTTCCAGCCATCTCTCCCTGGCAGAAATGTGGCTGCTTTTCAGGGCCAGATGTTATGTGGGCACCTGTCTTAGGTCTGGTGCTCTGGGTTGGGGAGCCCCACCAGGGGTTGAGGCCCCAGAGTCCTCAGTGGGAACCCCCACAGCTGAGCTCTCCCTCCGGACCTTCAGCTGCTGCCTGTGGGAGCCCAGCCAGCTCTGGTGCCTCCGCACTTCCTACATGTCTCTATGCGATCTCCCCCTTTTCCTCCTTGGTTATGGGGGTGCCGTCCAGCTCGTATTCAGTTGCAGTTGTTTTTCCAGGATGGTGTTTCTATAGTTTAGTTGTCATTCCAGTTTGGTCCTGGGAGAGCGGCAGGGTAGCCTCCACTCAGTCCACCACCATCTTCAATCTGCCGAGGTTATCGTTTTCATGTCTTTTATTTGTCAAAATAAAACATACACATGAAACAAAATAGGACAGTGAGGAAAGAGCAGAAAATGAAAGGAAGCCTCTGCCAGCCCTGCACTCCCCTCTGCAGTGCCCCTGAGGACCTGCCAGCTCCTGCCCCTGCAGCAGAGGGTGGAGATACTGAGACCCGCCTCTCCCCACTCTCACCCCACAGTAGAAATATCATTATCTTTGTTTATTTCCTAGGGGTAATTGCCGTCATCAGTCCCTTTAAAGAATGTGCATTGCGATAGGTGTCTCTGATTGTCCTCTAGTACAGTAGCATACAATAGCATCGTGAGACCTCCCACCTCTTCAGGAAGGTGCCTGGGCTATGACTGCAGCCCATGCCCCACTTTTCTGAGTCTCCTGTGGTTACAGACATGTTTTCTTGGGTTTTCTAATTGTCCTTTTCTTCTTCCATCGCCTGATTTTCTTCACATCCTTTAGTCTTCCTAGTGTTTGAAGTGTCCCCAGTGAAGACTTGCTGCTTGCAGCCCTCCTCCCTGTCCCCATCCCAGGGATGTGTCCCCGAGCCAGGGGTGAGGCCGTCCTCCTGACAGCCCCTGCAGTAGCTTCCCTGGGTCGGCTCCAGGGTGTCCCAAGTCATAGGTCTTCCCCTCTCTTTCCTGACACATGTCTTATGTTGGAGACCATGTTCAGTTAATTTTACAGTAAAGGGTGAGTGAAAAATAAATTTCCTGATAAATTGTTCTCAGGTTGTCTTGTATTGTAATATGTATTGTAATATGATTTTTTTGATTTCACAGAGAAGAAGGGAGATCGAGGGAGGGAGATAGAGAAACATTAATGATGAGAGAAAGTCATTGATGGGCTGCCTCCTTCACGCCCCCTACTGGGGATCGAGCCCGAAACCCAGGCATGTTGCCCTGACCAGGCATGGAACTGGGACCACCTGGTTCATAGATTGACGCTTAACCACTGAGTCACCCCACCTGGGCTGTTACCGAATATTTTGAGTCCTTTACTCAATTCTCCCTCCCCCGCCCCCTTCTCCCCGTAACCACCATTCTGGGATCTGGATCTATGAGTTGAATTGATTTTGTCTGTTCATTGGTTACTCCTTTTGTTTTACATTCCAACCACCATGAATGTCTAAGGCTGAAAAGGAGGGTTTTGTTTTGAGTTTTAAGCCCTAGGTTAAGAGACCTTGTAATTCACTTTGGTGCTAAGCCTTTGAGTTAAAGTAAGACATCAAGGTCTCCTTTAAGCTCTGGGCATTTTTTGGTCATCTGACTCTTTGATAATTTCTTCCCTCCGTGTTCTCCGGTTTCTCTCGAGCACAGATGTGATGTGGATGTTGGAAATCCTGGACCAATCTTCCAAAATGGTTACCTTGTATCTTAGGTCTTCTTTTCTTTGTTATTGGACATGCTTTTGAGGGTGTTTCTTAAAATCTGCCTTCCAGTATTTTATTTGGACAATTCTATATTTTAAGAGAATTCCAAGCTCTGCCTTGGTTGTGCTGTATGTGAGCCCGGCCCCACCCCCCAACATTGGGCTGTGGAAATTCCTTGTGTGCAGGGTTCGCGGACCCACCCAGCAGCACCCCCAGAGCACATACCGGGAGGAGGGTCAGGGCACTGGCGTTAGCCAGGCAGGCACACAGGCGGGCAGCTTCCTGGTGACACAGCCCCCACTGCAGGCTCCAGAATTTGCCTTCCATCAGAGGTAAGGCAGCAACGCCTTGTGGCTCAGGCAACACTATCCACAGGCTATGGGGGGAGTCTTACCTGGTTTACTGATGCCCACCAAGACAGTGCCAATAAAGTCCTTTGCTTACCTGTTTCTGGAAATCACAACAGTCCCCAGCCAGCATCTCCCAAAAAGAAGAGGGTGTTTTTTCCCTCAGACAAACATCCCGAATCGTGAGGGCAGACAGGATATCTGTCCCAAGGATGGTGCTCAGGCCTTTTCCTGAGATTGTCCTGGGATTTTCCTGCAGCCTCTTTCTGGCCTTTTCTTTCCCCAGATAAAGGCTGTCAGAGTTTCTGAGCAGCATAAAGATCCTGGATTCATATCCAGATTGTAGTCTTAAAGGGCCTTGGGAGGGCCATGGGGATCCTGGGTGCTGTGGACTGGCTGTGTGTGGGGCCAGAGCAACAGTCCAGCAGCATCCAGAGCAACAGTCCAGGAGCATGCAGACAGGGGGAACCAAGGAATGTGGCGAGGAATTTCCACACCTGCCCCCTCTACCTTTCCCAGCTCTAGCCCCTGCCATCCAGCCAGGTGAGGCTTTCCTAGGAGGTAGTGTGGGCTTCCTTCCTAACTCCTGGAGTGAATCAGCTAGCCAAAGATGAACACAGGACATGAGGCCTCGAGGCTGGACGTCAATGGAATGGGAGCTGGGGGTTGTGCAGTGGGGAGCAGGGTTGTTCAGGGGGGAGGGGGAGTCAGGCAGAGGGCACCTGCCTGAGTAATGCTGTGTGGGTTTCCAGGCACAGTGGGCTGACAGCCAGGCTTGCAGCGATGCCTTCTGGGGGGCCAGGATGCTCCTTGAGCTTTCAGGGGGAAGCCTGGGCTGAGCCACCTCTCAGAGCCAGGCCAGTGCCCTAGGGAAGCAGGTGTGGCCATTGGTCCATTCAACACAAGTGACAGCTTTATCCTGATGAAAATGGGAGATTTCCTGAGTTCCCTGGGTGGTTCTGCTGAGAAGTGCTGTGGGGGCTCTGGCCCATGCCATGTTTGGAAGGTCCTCGGGAACTCTAATGCTGCGGTCATAGGCCATGGTGTTCTTCCCGCGGTGAATCTGCTTCTGTCTCCTTATTAGGATGCTTTCGTCTGTCTCCAGGTGGGCCAAGGATGCCTTTGAGTCGCAACTTCCCGTTGATGCTTTCCTTTCTTTTCCAGAGTCATTCCCATCTCAAGGTGGGAGGAGTTTTCTACCTGGCAATTTCCTCGTTCACCTCAGTCATTTCATTTTCTCCACGGCGCTCACCCAGTCTGAGCATCGAGGGCGGGGCTTCGGAGTGGTGAAGCTGTCAGGTCTGTGGTTGCAGGCCCTCTTCCCTGGGAAGGGGGTGGTGGCCTCGGCCCCTCGTGCGCCCTCTGTGCCCTGAGCCATTGGTGCTGACCGTGGGGGAGGATGCGGTTGGCATTGTGGTCACAGCGGCTCCTGTAACTTGGGGGACTTTGTGGGCCACAGGCCATGTCCTAGGGCCCCAGCCGGTGCATCATCTTCCGTGACGCACACCCATCGGTTGATTCTTATATGTGCCCTGGTGGGGATCGAACCCGCAACCTTGTCCTAGTCTGGAGGGCCCTCTAACCAACCGCGATATTCTGCGGGGCTGCCAATGACACGCCAACCCCTCTGTCGCAGCCTAGTTAACGTCTCCTTGCGGTGGAAGTGATCTTTAAACCCTCTTGCCCTGGCAGCCACTGGGACATGTCCTGAGGCTGAAATGAGGTTTATTCAGTGGGCTCGATGTGGGCTGCGCCGTAGCACATCCGGCAGTTTCCCGGGGTCTGTAGGAAAATCCTCTATTAGTCAGTACGGTGAATCATCATTAAACGAGGGTCCTGTTCCTACGAGGTGCCCTCCCCATTTCATAATCACGGTTAACAGAGGGTGATCCACATCTCTGCCCCCAACAATATCACGCCAACGTGACGTCTTAGCCCACGTGATGTTGCTTGGTGCCCGGCCTGACGTCGCATCTTTGGGGCCCAGAGGCTGGACACCCAGGTTCCTGATGGAGCTGGCTGCGGACTGGCTGCCTTCATGGGCCTCGGCCTCTGTCCGTGAAGTGGAGACGGAGTTGGGGAGCCCCTCGGCCAACAGCATTCCCTGCGCGTTTCACCCAGGAGGCCCCGGTCAGATTCAGTTCCCGAGATCATGATCCTTGGGGCGCAGAGGGTGTAGCGCCTTTGTTCTGCCCCCTCTGCGCCCTGGCCACGGTCACTTTAGAGACATTCCAAGCGTGTTTCTCTGCTGCCCTCTCCTGGGCACCTTGGGAATAACACCCGGGCGCAGGAGCTCAGGAAAAGCGGCGGGGTAGAGGGCATCACCTGCATGTTGAATGCTGCCATCTCGTGGGCACCTTGGGAATAACACCCGGGCGCAGGTGATCAGGCAAACCTGGGGGTAGAGCGGATTATTTGTGAATGTTGAACTCCATTTGCGGGTCATGTTGTTGAAGTTTCTTACATCACATTGAGGTTTTAGTGGCCGTCTGTTGGTTCTGAAAGAGGTAGGCTCTGTCCCTGAATGAGAGGTGTGTTAAATCTATTACGATTATCAATTTGTCTATTTTCCCTTGTAAGTCTTTTTTATATTCTTTGAGTGTGTTATTAAGTTCAGACCTTTTTACCCATTCTGAAACAAGCAGCTTTAGAACAACTCACTTTATTTTTCCCTTGAAAATATGTTTCCGTACCTTATACCTTCTGTTATCCAAAGCATACACTTTCTTCCCAATTAATTAAAATTCGTAACTCTTTAAAACCTTTGATTTTAGTGACCCCTCTAAAGTAAGCAATTACTACTCTTTAGATTGAGTTTTATGAACACATTTCAAATATACTCTGTTTCAAAAAGCACACCTCCCACAAATTATAAGACATTAAATCAACAGCTTGAAATTTAAAATTTAAAAAGGAATAGTTGAAATAAGTTAAATTGATTTACATAGATTGCTAAGGTTCTCCTTTTTCTTTTCCTTTTTCTTTCCTTTCAAAAAGGCTCACCTCCCAGAAACTTTTATTTTATTTTAGTATTTTAAAAGATTATCTAGATAAGAGTTTTTGACCAGGTATTTGCATTTGAAAGGTCCAAGGACTGGGTTTCATAAAGCCAATTATCTGTGTGAATCTGAGGAACTGAGGAGGTTTTGGGGAGGTAAAAAGATTTGGTGGGCTTGGATATTTTGGAGCCACACCTGTGGCCCTATAAAGACTAATTGTAAAATAAGGACAGTCACTCTTAAAAACTTAAGGATTGGGAAATATTGGCAAAAGACTAACAAATTCATTCATCCATTCTTTGAAATGGGCTAGTGCTAGGGTGAGGGCGAGGGCGAGGGTGAGGGCTAGGTTTAGAGCTAGGGCTAGGTTTAGGGTTGTTAGCATTAGGGCTAGGGTTCCTTCAGCCTGCATGGGGATTCAACTGTCGATGGTGACCACACGATATTTTTCTGACTCATAATCTATATGTCTGAGTCCATTTGTCCACTCAGAGCAGGAGTCTCACAGGGAGGAGCCGCTCCTTTGTGTCTGTACCACCTTGCTCCCACTCACGGTCTGATCCTCAAACAGGAGCTCCCTGTTCATACAAACTCCACTCAGTACACAGAGCTAACCGTATTATGCCCACCCATGATCTAGCATGTAGAAGGTGGGGTCCCACCAAACCACAGGAGGGATGTGTGAAGCCAGAGGACAGGGGTATCCACTGTTGGCTGCATCTTCATCTTCTGTGATCTGGCCCTCATAAGGGCCAAAGTGCAGACCCACCGGCAGATCCGATTCCTCTTTCCACACTCCAAGCACAGCCTCGGGGATGCTTCACAGTCTGATTTTCAACCCAGGGGGCAGAGTGAAGGCTGAGTGGTTGGGGTGCCCCTTGTCCACTGCACTGTCTTTTACAAATATAGGGGGCCCATGCACAGAACAGCTGTCAATGAAGAAGTTCTGACACTTCTCACAATCTGGAAGCAAGAGGAACAGGGATCAGGAAAGGTGTAGTACATGTTCCTGGACGTAAAGAGTTTCAGAGAGAACCCAGGCACTCACATAATTGAGCCTCAATCCTGTACTCCAGGTCACTAGAAGAAAGGAATGATTTGGGCACCCAATGACCAGATGAAATTATTGTATCAAGATATAACATGCTTCTTGGTGAGGGTCACTTACAGAGGTAGTCGCCGTCCTGGGTGTTCGCTGACCTCTTGGTACATGTGGCCCTTTCTTTCTTGTAAGCTGTACATCTTCACTTCCATCCCCTTCCTCCTGAATTCTAAGTTGGAGAAGAGCAGGTGAGAGAGGGGGGTGGGGTGTGGAGTGTTGGTCCCTGTTTTGTCAGAAAACACACAATCTCCTCCCATTAAATTATTACCTGTTCTGCCCAGCCAGGTGTGGCTCAGCAGTTGAGCGTCGACCTAGGATCCAGGCGATCAGGGTTCGATTCCCGGTCAGGGCACATGCCCAGGTTGCGGGCTACAGCCAATCAATGACTCTCTCATCATGGATGTTTCTATCTCTCTCCCTCTCCTTTCCTCTCTCTGAAATCAATAAAGATATATTTTTAAAAAATTAATTACCTGTTCTTCTATATACTCTTGGTATTTTCCTCTGGTAAGTAAGAGAGACTAAGGCTCCACAAAGACTACCAAAGACGGATTCAATTTTAGTTTCTAGATTTTTCCCATTATCAGGGAAAATCTTTCCCAATCTTTACTCATTCATAAAATATTTATTGAGGGCACATTGTGGGTTAGGTATTGAGTAAAGGCTTGGGCGTACAACACCAAGAAAGTATGGTTGCTATTATCACAGATGGATTTATTGGACAACTTGCATGTGTCAGTTACTTTAAATATAATGTAATGCTCTCAAACAATATATGAGTTATGTATCCTTATGTTCCCTTTACACATGAGCATTCAGGAGCTCAGGGTTTATAAGATTTGCCCAAAGTTCCAGTGCTACCTTCTGTCTCAGCTTAGTCCAGCTTCAATCCAGGCCTCTGCAGTCTACCCCACATACATAGGCCATACTTACCAGCCTTTCTAGAGGACTTAGTGGAACTGAAACCTCCAAATTATTTCTCTTACCCAGTTTTGGTCTAGAGTGCTGTCCAGAGGTACTTGCTTCTCCAGGAGGGGACACTGGTTTCTGGGCCGGCTATGAACCACTTGTGGTCAGCAGATTTGCTGTTCCTGACAATTCCTTCAAACTGGAATCATTACTTAATGGTGCCCTGGACATTGCCTGCAATGTAAAAGTCACACGTTAAAAGACAACATTCATTTCTTAATGCTTTAAGACTTATGATATATTTTACATGCATGACTTTAATCAATACTTCAACAACCCTTGGAAATACCTGGGAAGTATGAATATTAGAGGGAAAAGAAAGGGCCATGTGGGTAGTGAATCCAAGATTGGAACCCATGCCTTAAGGCTCTTTCCTTTCAGTTTTCTCTATAGTAGTGAAAGTGAGGGGTACTGGGGAGAGAAAAAAGAAATAGTTGGCAGAAACATATCTAAACAATACAGAAATTGGTGTTGAAATTTGCAAATTGTATCTTGGAAAGAATATTTGTGATTAGTTTAGCTGGCTCCCATCAATTATGTTTGAGTAAGGTTGTATCACTAGCTAGTTCTCTTCAGTTTCCTGATCGATAACATGCGAATTCTTTTTTTCTTTTTCTTTTTTAAAATATATCTTTATTGATTTCAGAGAGGAAAGGAGAGGGAGAGAGAGAGATAGAAACATCAATGATGAGAGAGTCATTGATTGAGCCTGCAACCCGGGCATGTGCCCTGACCGGGAATCGAACCCTGATCGCCTGGATCCTAGGTCGACGCTCAAGCACTGAGCCACGCCCGGCTGGGCGCATGCTAATTCTTAATGTTATAGTGAACATGAAATATAATGATGTCCACACCAAAGTGTTTTGTGAGCTATTTAATACTGACTGTGAGATTACAGTCTTCTTATCAGTTTACCCCTCAGCCATCTCCATATTTGAAATTGCACATTAATTATCTTTAGTATTCATTGACCTTCCTCTAGTTTAATTTGTAAATATGAAATCATTCATTCAGCAAACATTCAGGGGACCCTCAGGGACCCTGAGCTGAGCCTGGGACTTCTAGAAGAATCAGCCTCTCAAAGAGCTCACAATGCAGAGCCAGGCAGGCTGAACAAATGGTTCCAAACAAGATGAGAGTGGCCTAATTAGAGGTCAGAGAAAGAAGCTGGTACTTCCTCCTACAGGAGTGGACCTTTGAAATCAGTTCCAGATGGATAAGTTTCTATTGAATAGTGTGTAACATAGATGAAGTCCTTAAGTCACGTTATTATTTATTTGTTGTTCCTCAGTCATCAAACCTGAAGCTTTTCAGGGATGGGAGGTGCTTTCTTTTATTAGAGTGGGAGGCTCTGATACTGGGGATCCTGTGCCCTTCTTCATCTGGGACCACCCACTGTACAAACTGCCTATACGTCAGTGAGCTTCTGTTAGTTAGAGGGTCTTAGTGCACCTCTCACTGAAGCATAGCAGAAAAGAGCTGAGTTTGGAATCACCAGTCAGATGAATGATGTAGTGATATATGAATAAGACAGGGTAAAATGTGTAGAACTATGACTGGTTTAATGAGCTTGTAAGTGGTTTAGAGAAGAGGCTGTGGATTATATTGCACTACCACTGATACTGTGATCTCAGAAAAATCAAACATTTCTATATGTCTGAAACCTTGGTTTCCTCATCAGAAATGGTGATCGTTATAGTACCTAGCTCATAGGAGTGGGGTAAGGTTTAAGTGAGTTTATCCATGTTGAATTCTTAAAGTCTGAAACATTGTGAAAATAAAATGAGTGGTAGCTACTCTTGTTGCTGTTGTCATGAACTATTAAGATGATAATATCGGACATTGTGTTGAGGAGATCAGCAGAGGAAGGCAGCGGTTCCTAGGATACTCTCTGCATTTTCCTACTCTTACCTGAATTGCACCCATGAGTAAGATTTTCTTGTCAACAGGATTTGGAAAAGACACACCTTCTGGTATTTACTCTGTTCTACTCTGAAGGTCGCCCAAGAAGGTTTGACTAAAAGATGATGAGAAATCAGTGTTTTGGTTGGTAATTTTTTCCAAAATCTGGAGATTCTTATGAGAGACAGAGAATTCTAAATCAGAGAGTAATACAAAGATAGTCCAAGGATAACTGGAAAATGTTTTCTGAGGTTTCATTAAGGCCTATGATTCTATTGGGGACATCATTTATTTTAGAATGTTAAAAAAAAAAAAAGACAAAGCATCATCTCTGCTTCCTCCTATGTTTATAAGTTATCTATTACATTTATGTAAAAAATTAGCCTATTCATGACAGAAATGTAATAAAAGCCACATAACCATTCACAAACTCTGTTTCTCCTTTCTGTCTTCTTGATTCACGCTGGCCTTGTCCAGTCCAATGGCACCGTGACTACTTTGCCTCATTCCTTTCTTGTCCTTCCACCTTTGCATGTACTGGCTGTCCACCCCCTTTGTTAATCATTAGATTCTGGTAAGCATCACACAGTCTTAGGAACAAAGACTCAGGGCTGTTGGCCATAGAGACAGAGTTTTGGGTAAGTTAGAGATAACATCTTGACTTCAGGTGTTTAAACCCCAGATCCGTGAAAGCGGGACGACCCTACTGACCACACTTTCATGAAAGTTGACAGAATGATGCCATGGCAAACATCAAGGCCTGATTAAGTGATGAACTACTCTCTACCCAGGCCCACAGCCCAACCCCCTTAATCACCATGATTATTAATTTTTCTCATATGTCCCTATGCAAGCTAATAGGCAGCCAGGTCTTCCTCCTCTGTGATGACAGCTGTTCTGAATTAGTTAGTTTTTACTCACTTTTGTATTTTATATACTTAATGCTTATTAATTATCTATAAATATATATTTATTTATTCTTTCTTTCTTTTATTTTTTCCATCACCATTTATCCCCCCTATACCCTCTTGCACCTCCACGCTGTGTCTATTATTATTGTTGTTTTTTAATCCTCACCTGGGGATATTATTTCCATTGCTTTTCAGAGAGAGTGGAAAGGAGACAGAGAGAAACATCTATGTGGGAGGGACACATTGATTGGTTGCCTCCTGCACGCACCCTGACTGGGGCCTGCGATCAAGCCTGGAAGCAAGGTACCTGCCCTTGGCTAGAATCAAACCTGGGACCCTTCAGTCCATGGCTGATGCTCTAACCACTGAGCAAATGGTCAGGGTTATTATTATTGTTTTTTAACCTTCAACCAAGGATATGTTTTTATTTATTTCAGAGAGAGAGGAAGGAGGGGGAGAGAGAGAGAAACACTGATATGAGAAACATTGATCAGCATGCACCCCTATTGGGGATCGAACACAAAACCTAGGTTTGTGCCCTGACCCAGAATCGAACCTGCAATCTTTTTGGTGTAGGGGAGGATGCTCCAACTGACTGGCCCACCCAGCCAGGGCTATCTATTTATTTTTATTTTGAGAGTATGTTTATTAAAGATGGGCACAGCGAAACAAGGAAGGGCTTAGGACAGAAGAAGCAGCAGGAGAGCCTAGTCTGGGCTGCCTTGGCTCATTGTTATAGGAAAGCAATCAGCCTAGGCGGGGCTGCTTTGGCCCATTGTCAATTCACAGAGAAAGGGCCTTGGAGACAGGTTCAGGGGGTTATCCAGGAACAAGCTGCTGATGCTCATGCAAACCTCCTGGGGTCCTTTAGCGTTTAGGAGACGTAGGCTGTGGGGGAATAAGGGGGGGGGGCAGAAAGGCGTGGGTGTGCTTTCAACATATATAACTATATATTGGAATGGGGACCTCTGTAATAGTGTCGACAATAAAAACATATAATTCTTTTACCCATTTAAAGAGTTTATATGAATAGCCCCTTACTGTATAACAGTTTTGCATCTTGCTTGTTTGCTGAACAAGCAAACACAGTTCCCTTGGTAACTCCTGAGATGCAGCCTGACCTAAACCCAGGTCCATTCCGGGAGGGCACCTCTGAGTTCTCCAGGCCCCTCACCTTGCTGCCTCGGGGTCCTCTCCTCACCACAGTCCTCAGGGTCCTCCGCCTGGGGTTTGGTGGCCTGCCTGCGGTGACACATGACAGCTGGTCGAGGGGCTCTGAGACCTGGAAGGAAACAAAACCTTGGTCCTGAAAGTGAAGAGTTTGAAGGAGGAACAAAGGCCACCAAGCCGGTGGGGATGGGATGCGATGGGGGGGAGGGGAGGGGGTGGGACGGAGAGTCCAGAACCAGGTGCTGAGAGCTCTGCGCGGCCAGCGCGAGCCCTGCACTGACGCAGGAGCAGCATCCCCGGGACTGGTGCCCACCCGGGAGGGCGCTGCAGGCAGAGCGCCTGAGGAGAGACAGCCCCGTGCGCCGTGTCCCGGGTCCCCGGCCCAGCACCGCCGTCCCCTAGGCTGGGAGCCCCTCGTGGCTCCTCTTCACGTTCCCGCACCGCGTTCTGCCGTCTCCCACCTGTGCCCGCTCTTCCCGGGGGAAGTAGACGGAAATGTCTCTGAGAGCGGCTCTGGCCTGGAGACGATAACAGATTCCGTCGGCAACTCACTCCTGCGGGAGAACTCGCAGCGGGGCCTTCGCTCCGCCTCGCGCGGGGAGCAGCCAGGCCTCTGTGGCCTCTGCGGGGCCGGGACGAAGCGCTCTGCCCCCCGCCCCGCCCGTCGCGTCCCGGCTCCTGAGCCGCTCTGGCGCTCGTGCCCCCGCCGTGACCTGACCCGGCCCTGACCCCTGGGGGGCTCTCCCGGCCTCCGTGCTGCCCATGCGCAGAGAGGGGCACCCAGCCCTGCTCCCCGGCTCCCCGCGGACCCCAGCTCCCACCTTGGGTTTCCACCCCGCTCTCCCCCTTCTTCCTCAGGGCTCCCCTGCGAGCCCCTGTCGGGGTTCATGGTGCTGCCACCTCGAGTCCCTGAGCCTGAGGCCAAGGTGCCTGTGGAACGAGAAGGTGCTGAGAGGGTGACAGCCCGTCTCCCCGTCGGGCAGGGCGTCCAGAGGGGAAGACGCGGGACCCAGCTGCGACCAGGGCACGGCTGGGAGGGGGACGCGGCCATGCAGACCCGCCGGTGGAAGCAGACTCGCTCCCGCAGCTCCCGCCTCGCTGTCTCATGGGCCTCTGAGGGGCCCTGGGGGGCTCAGCCGGGGCGTCTGAGGGGCCCTGAGGGGCCCTGGGGAGGCGGGTCAGGGGTGGGTGAGGGGCCTGGGGGGTGACCGTGGGGTCCTGAGGGGCCCTGGGGGGCTCAGCCGGGGCGTCTGAGGGGCCCTGGGGGGCGCGGCGGGGTGTGTGAGGGGCCTGGGGGGGTGACCGTGGGGTCCTGAGGGGCCCTGAGGGGAAAGTTGGGGTCTGGAGGTCCTGAGGGTCGAGGCTGGAGGCGCGCTGACAGCTAGGAGGGGCTGTGCCGGCGACAATGGAGGGAATTCCACCTGGACATTCTGGAAAAATCTGCGCATAACGAGGCGCAGTCTCCAAGGGGCAGAGACTTCTCAGCCTGAGGAGACTTGGACAAGACCTGGGGTTTTTCTGGTCAAGGACATTTAGAATGTTCGGGGTGACAGGATTTGGGACCTCTGAGGGTGAGGAGATTTGGGGTCTCTCATTAAGGGGTTTCAGGCTTCCTGACATTGAGTTCCCAGGATGGGGGCATTTAGGGTTTGAGTTGTGGGAGATTTGGTCTTTCTGGGCTGTATTTAGAGTGCCCCCGGCTGAGGGGAATGGGGTTTTCAGGGTGTCTGGGGATGTGAGCATTGGGGGGTTTAGTGTTTATCTGGGTGAGGAGACTTGGGGTCCTTCAATGCTGAGAGGACTTGGAGCATCTCAGGAGGAGATGCATCTAGGGTCTTGGGCTGGAATTCGAAGGCCTCTGGCTAAGGGTTTCGTACAGCAAGGTCCCCATTGTCCTGTCAGTGTCCCGGCTTTCTTGCTGTGCTGCCCACTCTGGCCGAGCGCCCTCTCTGAGCCCCTCGCGCTACCTGCCCTCAGGAGGAGTGAGGGCGCCCGGGGCTAGGTTCCCGCCTTATAGAGGCGTCAGGCAAAGCCACCAATCAGTGGTGCGATCACAGGGCCCTGCGGGCCAATGGGTGGTCAGAAGAAGCTGAAAGGGCGGGGCATAGCATGGAGCCTGTCAGTCAGTTGCGGTCAGAATCTTTGGCTCCGGTCTGGCGTCTGGCGGGCTGGTCTTCGCATCCTGTGGAAGGACCCGCCCCACCGCGCGGTGATTGGCTGCTCTGGGGCCTGCGAGTGTCTGTCAAGAAGCCTTTGGCGGCGGGCGGTTTCTCCCGCTAGTTTCCCCCGCGTGGGTGAGGCGCGGGCGCCGCAGGAGCTGGGAGAGCCGAGCGCCCGCAGGTCCTGAGGGCGGACCCGGCCTTCCTGCCGCCAGACTGTGCTCAGGCCGCGGACTTTCTCCTGCGCCCGTGGGCGCCCTCCCTTGTCAGCCCCCTTTCAGGATGAACAGTGCCCAGGTCGTGTGTGGTGAAGGCTGCGCTGCACCCGGGGGACTGTCAGCACATCCTCCCCAGACAAGTCGTGGACAGAACAGTGCGTGGGGCTCAAATAGTCAAAGAACAGGTGAAATAATATAGTAGGAGAGTCTCTGGGAGAACTTTAAATCTCGAAGTGGCATCGTGAGTAATAGTTATGTTTAACTAAGGCAGGTCCAAAAAGGCGTCAGAAATACAGCGTCAGACCGACGTGTTTCAGAGGGAAGAGGGAGGAGGGAAGAGAGTCACCAACGAAACTGCAGGTGTTTATGCCCGTGAGGGACCGACCATAGTGTCCATGCCCGTGAGGGACGGACGATAGTGTCCATGCCCGTGAGGGACCGACCATAGTGTCCATGCCCGTGAGGGACCGGCCATAGTGTCCATGCCCGTGAGGGACCGGCCATAGTGTCCATGCCCGTGAGGGACCGGCCATAGTGTCCATGCCCGTGAGGGACCGACCATAGTGTCCATGCCCGTGAGGGACCGGCCATAGTGTCCATGCCCCTGAGGGACGGGCGATAGTGTTCACGCTCGTTAGGGAGCCATGATAGTGAGGGGAAGGCTGGAGAGGGGAAGGGAGCGGGCGCGAGGGGTAAATGGGAAAAAGGGACATTTCTAATACTTTCAACAATAAAGATAAAAAAACACACACAGATAAAACCAAAGCTTGAGGGACTCGTCACATTTCACCCCCAGGGGCATGTCACCCCAATGGGGTATCTGCAGACACTGTGGACTGGCTCCCATCTGCGGAGGACGTAAATTCCCAGCCGAGAGTCGGAGGCGTCCCTGCTAGTCTCTGGACTGTCCGGGCAGTAGTCCTGTGGCCTGAGAACCACAGCAGGGCAGGGTCCCTTTCGCCCAGGGGGACAGGGGATGTGGAGCTTTCCTGGTGCCCTGAGGGCAGACCTCCCAGCAGCCCCAGATGCCCAGTCGCAGGGAGGGTGGGCATACTCCCTGCATGTGAGCTGGGCAGCCAGCCAGAGACAGCACCTCCGGCCCCGGGGGTGAGCCCTGTGGGCCTTGTCTAGGAAGGTTAGAAACCGCCAGGTGTCCCTCATTTTCCAAGTCAGAATATTTTGGGCTCTCATTTATCCAGCATCATGTCCTGTTCAGACCCTCACAAAGCAACTCCAACAGAAACGTGAATGTTAAAGAACAGCCATCTATTTTTTCCCCTGTTCTTAATTTTCTTGACCCTTACCTGTAGCCTAGGGTCTCTCAACCCTTAACCCTTAGCGCTGCATTGAGGATTTCAAGAAGCTCAAAGAAGTTCATCTGAGTTTAACTACAGACACAAAGGAAGGAAGAGAAAGTGAAGAAAAGAACATCCTTCCAGCCAAAGGGCAAAGATCTCTCTCCCCAGCCTGGCTGGGTGTGGCTCAGAGGCTGAGCGTCGACCTAGGATCCAGGAGATCACAGTTTGATTCCTGGTTCAGGGCACATGCTGGAGTTGCAGGCTCGATCCCCAGTCAGGGGTGTGCAGGAGGCAGCCGATCCGTGACTGTCTGTCTTCCTTGATGTTTCTATCTCTCCCTCTCCCTCTCCCTTCCTCTCTTTGAAATCAAGAAAGATACATATTAAAAAACAACAACCCAAAAAACTCTGTCTCCATTGGAACTAGTGACCTAACAGGGAAAATCTGTGGGGAAGGGCCTTGTGTGATTTCACAGTGTTCCTGGGTGTATGGACGTTGTCTTGCAGTCACCGAGGTCCCTACTGCAAACTTCCGTGGTCCATGACCAACTCATCCTGTTGCGGGAGTGGCGAGTGCCTAATGGCTCTTAAATACTCCACCCATGCCTGCACAGTGTGGCAGTCTGCAGAGAGAGGGAGAGAGAGAGAGAGAGGGAGAGGGAGAGGGAGAGGGAGAGGGAGAGGGAGAGGGAGAGGGAGAGGGAGAGGGAGAGGGAGAGGGAGAGGGGGAGGGGGAGGGGGAGGGGGAGAGAGAGAGAGAGGGAGGGAGGGAGAGAGAGAGAGAGAGAGGGAGAGGGAGAGGGAGGGAGAGGGGGAGGGGGAGAGGGGGAGGGAGAGGGGGAAGGGGAGAGAGAGAGGGAGGGAGAGAGAGAGAGGGAGAGGGGAGGTGGAGGGGGGAGAGAGAGGGAGGGAGAGAGAGAGGGAGAGGGGAGGGGGAGGGGGAGAGGGGGAGGGAGAGAGGGAGAGGGGGAGGGAGAGGGGGGAGAGAGAGAGAGGGAGGGAGGGAGGGAGAGAGAGAGAGGGGGAGGGGGAGGGGGAGGGAGAGGGAGAGAGAGAGAGAGAGGGAGAGGGAGAGAGAGAGGGGGAGGGGGAGAGAGAGAGAGAGGGTGGGAGGGAGGGAGAGAGGGGGAGGGGGAGGGAGAGAGAGGGGGAGGGAGAGGGAGAGGGAGAGAGAGGGAGAGGGAGAGGGGGAGAGAGGGGGGGGAGGGGGAGGGAGAGGGAGAGAGAGAGAGGGAGGGAAGGAGAGAGAGGGAACTCCATAGCTATGAAAAGATGCAGGGAGGAAAGAGACCACAGTTAACCTTGTCCTTCAAGCCACAGTGTTGAGGAAGACTGGCTTTATTGTTTTCCTGCAAAGAGTTCGGCATTCACCACCTCCAGATACAAGTTATTAGCTGCCAAATTAAAGAGCTAGCCGAGTCCTGTCAGCGTGGCTTTGTGGTTGAGCATCGACCTAGGATCCAGGAGATCGAGGTTAGATTCCCAGTCAGGGCACATGTCCGGGTTCCAGGCTTGATCCCCAGCAGGGGGTGTGCAGGAGGCAGCCGATCACTGACTCATCATTGACGTTTCTAGCTCTCTCTTCCTCTCCCTCTCTTTGAAATCAATAAAAATATATTAAAAATAAAGAGCTAGCCCAGCGATGTTCCCTACAATGTCACTAGGGCACAGGTAAGAAGAGGAGGCTCCATTTCCTGTCCTAGAAAGTGATTCCTGTCTAACGGTTCCTGTCCAGTTTTTAACTGAGGGACAAATGCAACAGTGTTCCTGGAGCATAGAGACCAGCGAAAGTGTAGGTTAAACAGACCAGTTGGGCAGGTGAGGCCTATTAAATCGTAACAACACATGGGTGATAGGATTATACGGCGAGAGTGTGGGTTCGAGGGTCACGGCTGCGAGCCGAATCCTTGGGGATCAATGTGGTGGGTCAGAGTGTGCTGCTTGTGGAGGAGGTGCACAGAGGCTGCGAAGCCTGATGGTCACCCTCGCTCAGTTTACGTGCCTCGGTTTCTCTCACAGGCTGTCTAAAACAACCCTGAGGACCGAAATGCTGGGCGACCAAACCTTATATGCACTCCCCAGACGGGTCAAAGCCTAGTTACAATTGTATTCTAGAGTCCCTATGAGGCCCTTGCACATCACGAGGGAGACCCTCAGTCACCCGAGAGTGTCTGCTTGCAGAGACTGGAGGGAAGACATGCCTCGTACCTTTGGTGCCAGTTCATCATTGCCAGGTGTTCATAGTTATTTTAGTTTTACTCTTGCAGTTAGTCATTCTGTTTTTAGCTAGAATTACTGCCTCACCCTCCCGATCCTGGACAAGAAGGGAAAGTAAAGCAGCCCTTTCCCCGGACTGTTGGGAGCTGGTGACGTGTCCGGACATGGCCCATGTCACCTGAGGGTTTGAAGTCAAGGACTCAACCCTCCCCACAAGTTCCCATGAGGAGCGGAGATAAAGAAATTACCACGGTCTGGGCTCACGCGGGAGGCAGGGAGTTTACTCTGAAAGTGTTTATGTAGCCTTGAAGGCGATACTTTGTATCACCCTCACCTCATTACCAATTGTCACTTACTATACAATAAAGGCATTGAAGCCATTTGGGGCTGCTCCTCTCAGAGAGCAGTCTTCCTGATCCCATAACTTTGTCTCTTTCGTTCCCATTGCTCGAACTCAGGTTTGTTCGTTTCACAGGCTGTTTCTTGACACTGACCTGGTGGCCAGAGGACATACGGTTTGAGCAATCAGAGTCTTATGATTCGTAGCCTTTTCCTGAGGCAGTATTTTTCACTGACAAAGGTTAATTTGCGTTATTTTTTCATCCTTGATGCCTATTTCCATTTCTCTTACCTTCCTCTTCTAGGCACAATGCTGAAAAACTAGAGAGAGTGAATAAATTTTTATTTAGGGCTATGGGTTTTCAACATCTGAATTTGGACTTAGGCATAGGAGTTAACTAGTACCTGTAATTTTTTATGTTAGGCAACTTTTTCTTCTTCTTTTGACTGGAAGGAGGTCAAGCATCCCTGAAGTTATGACTTTGTTAGATACCATCATCTCCCTGAAACCTGAAAGCTCCGTATCACTGCGGCAGCCAGTGTCCTTGATAAGTCACAAGTCGCTTGGACATTTCCTTCTCTGCAGGTTACCTGCAATTCATTTATTGGAGCTTTTTAAGAGATTAAAGTTTCGGAGGTAACTTTGGTTCCTAACATCACATAATTGCCAGGTAATTTTCATCATAACTTGGTATCTGTATATTCAGTTGTATGCTTAACCACCTTTGACTGTATATATATATTTTAATGTGTTTTTATTGATTTCACAGGGAGGGAGGGAGGGAAGGAGGGCGAGAGAGAAAAATCAGTGATGAGAGAAAGTTATTGATGGGCTGCCTCCTGCACACCCCCTCCTGGGGATCGAATCCAAAACCCAGGCATGTCCTGACCGGGCATCGAACTGCAGATCTCCTGGTTCATGGGTTGACACTCGACCCCTGAGCCACACCGCCTGGGGTGTTATCCTATATTTTGAGCCCTTTACCCAATTCTCCCTCTCCCACCCCCTTCTTCAGGTAACCACACTTGTGAGACCTATACCTATGAGTTGGATTGTTTTTGTCAGTTCAGTGGTTCCTTTTTTTGTTTTGTATCCCATCCACCGTGAATGGCTGAAGCTGAAAAGGAGGGTTTTGTTTTGAGTTTTAAGTCCTAGGTAAGAGACCTTTTAATTCACCTTGGTGCTAAGCCTTTGAGTTAAAGTAAGACATCAAGGTCTCCTTTAAGCGCTGGGCAGTTTTTGGTCATCTTACTCCATAGTCTCTTTGATAATTTCTTCCCTCCATGTTCTCAGGTGTCTCTCTTGAGCACAGATGTGATGTGGATGTTGGAAATGCTGGACCAATCTTCCAAAATGGTTACCTTGTTTCTTAGGTCTTCTTTTTTTGGTCATTGGACATGCTTTGAGGGTGTTTCTTAAAATCTGCCTTCCAATATTTTCTTTGGACAGTTCTATATTTTAAGAGAATTCCAGGCTCTGCCTTGGTTGTGGTGCATGGTGAGCCGGGCCCCATCCCCCCACATTGGGCTGTGGATGTTCCTTGTGTGCAGGATTCGCGGACCCACCCAGAAGCACCCCCAGAGCAAATACCGGGAGGAGGGTCAGGGCACTGGCGTTAGCCAGGCAGGCACATAGGCGGGCAGCTTCCTGGAGGACACTACTGCAGGCTCCAGAATGTGTCTTCCCTCAGAGGTAAGGCAGCAAAGCCTTGTGTCTCGGGCAACACTATCCCACAGGCTATGTGAGGAGTCTCACCTGGTTTACAGACTCCCACCCAGCTGGTGCCCATAAAGCCCTTTGCTTACCTGTTTCTGGAAACCACAGCTTTCCCCAGCCAGCATCTCCCAAAAAGAAGAGGGTGGTTTTCCATCAGACAAATGAAGATCCAGAAACATGAGGGCAGACAGGACATCTGGATGGTGCTCAGGCCTCTTCCCTGAGATTGTCCTGGGATTTTCCTGCAGCCTCTTTCTGGCATTTTCTTTCCCCAGATAAAGGCTGTCAGAGTTTCCGAGCAGCATAAAGATCCTGGATTCATATCGAGATTGTAGTCTTAAAGGGGCTTGGGAGGGCCATGGGGATCCTGGGTGCTGTGGACTGGCCCTGGGGCCAGGACAACAGTCCAGAAGGCTGCAGACAGGAGGAACCGAGGATTGTGGCGAAGAATTTCCACCCCTGCCCTGTCTACCTTTCCCAGCCCTGGGACTGCTGTGGACCTGAGCAAGCCCCTGCCATCCAGCCAAGTGAGGCTTTCCTAGGAGGTAGTGTGGGCTTCCTTCCTAGCTCCTGGAGTGAATCAGGTGGCCAAAGATGAACACAGGACGTGAGGTCTCGAGGCTGGACGTCGGTGCAATGGGAACTGGGGGCTGTG